>NW_024347852.1:120681-127138 GCF_902729225.1 Pteropus medius | reverse complement strand
CCGGCACTGCGCCTCAGGTGCAGGGTGTGGGCGGGAGGACGCAGAGGCCTCTGAGAGGTCACCTTGCCCTCCACATGCCCCATCAGCTCCCCGTCCATCCCCCACCCCGCAGACCTGGGCACCAGGGCGGGGGTGGGGGGGTGGGGGGCAGGGGATGGCATCAGGAATTAGGAGCCAAAGGAACCCAGAAGGGGCTGAAGGGAGGCACTGAGTTTCCTTCCAGGTTCTGAAGTCAGGGCAGAAACCTCCTCTTCCTTGTCTCCCCAAAAAGGCCGGCCCCCAGCTCTGGTCGTGGAGGAGGGAGAGATGCGGGTTCCTCCCTCCAGCCTCCAGAGACACTGGTTCTCTCCCTCCCACCCTCCCGTTCCGGGAGCCTCAGGGTGGGAATGCGTGACCCCTCCACCCCAGGGGCAGAAACGGGCCCAGCGGAGGCCTTCTGGGGAGAGGGGCCTGGGGGGAGGGAAAGGGGCCAGGCAGACAGGTGAGGTCACATCCTCACATCCGGGTGCGTAAGCAGCAGCTGTAGGTGGGGGTGGGTTCACGCCGGGCCCTGAGCACTACAGAGAGGGGAAACTGAGGGAAGAGGGACGGGCGAGGGCCAGATGGCCGCAGGGGGGGCTGCGAAACTTTGGGTTCCCGCCCCCCGCTGCTGAAATCTGGGTTCAGAGACTGGGTGAAGGCGTGTGCGCCCCGGACCACCACAGGCTGCAGACTCATGGTTAATAGCGACTCTGGGAAACAGTGGTACTGAGAGCGGCCGGCGTGCCCTGCGGTGCTGGGTGCTCCAGGAACATCTCACCCATCCCTGACGACCGCCCCGACGTGGCTCCCAGGCAGAGTGGGGGCCCGAGGCCCTCGCCGTGCCCGGCGTCAGCCCTGTCGGCCCCGGAGGGTCCGTGGGAACAGGCCAGGGCAGGGGAGCAGCGAAGGATAAATATCAATGTCTCACCAGCCCCCGAGCCCTCCCGTGACGGGCCCGAAGCCCGGCCTGTGGGGCATGACTGTCCCCGTGTGACCAGAGGAGAAACTGAAATACCGGCCACTCAGGGGAACCACCAGGGCCCAACCAGCTTTAAAAGCAGGGGCTGATTCTGGCCTCCCTGCTGCCAGGGGGCTCGCAGTTTAGGGTGACTGAGGCCCATGTCAGACATAAGAGAGAGCTCAGGGAGGATGTGGGGCTGGTGGCTTCAAGGTGACAGACCTTGAGGACATATCGTTCTGGGGGGGCCTCAAGAAAGAAGCTCGACGAGCCCATGCCATGGAAGGCAGGGGTCAAGTGGGGTGGGACTCCCAGGGGAAGGTGCAGAGGGGCAAGGCGGGGGGGGTGGCAAGCCCGGGCCTGTTGAGAAGTGACCTAGGGGCGGCAGAAGGACGTGGAGAGGCCAGGAGAGTGGAGAGGACAGAGTCCCGGTTTATTCAGTCACAGAACCAAAGCTCGATGCCACTCGGCTTCCCGGATTCTGCCCCGGAGCTTCGCCCCAGCGGTCGTCCCGAGCCACCTAAACGTGACTCCCATTTTCGATTCCCATTTTCGGCACTGACTGGGGAACTACAGTACCCAAGAAAGGGGTGGCGGTGGCCCAGGGACCCCCCCGTAGTAATGCCGACTCAGAAGGTATGTTCACTACTTCAGAGAACCGGATGTCAATTCTAGATTTCCTCTGGGATGGCATTTCAGGGGTTAAAATAAATATCAAATTTCTCTGCTTCAGGCTGTAACAAAAAAAATTATTATTATTTTTTAATCCATTCAGTGTTTTAACTGCGACTCTAACCCTGACCAGAAGTTCTGATGGGCAGTTAGGCATAACGTTGATAAATAAAATATGGGCAAAAGAAGGAGATTTTCACTTAACGTCATTTGGTTTGCTCAGAAAACTCTTTCAAAGTGGGGGATTCCCCGCCCCCCTGGGTGTTCATGTATTTTGTTCAATACACATACACCGAGCAACTGCTGTGGGCCCTCTGCCCCGCTGGTAAACAATCAGGACTGTCGCCAAGGGCAGAGAATTCCAGGAAAGGGGGGAATGACGCAGTGGGTGCCAAGTGACACCCTAGACCTTACCTGCAGTTCTGGCCTTGGCCACGCCGCCAGCCCAAACCCTGACTCTTAGGAGAGATGGCAGTCGCTGGAAAAGCCAAACCCTGACTCTTAGGAGAGATGGCAGTCGCTGGAAAAGGAACGCGGAGTTGGAGGCTCCGCGTTCGCAGCAGGTAACTTCCTGTCATGTCCGTCACCGGCTTATCTGTTTCCAAAACACCCCTATTCGTCCTGAGTCTGCTGTGTGTCCCAGAGAGAGCCGCCGCCGTCTCCCCGACCTCACACACTCTGACAGGGACCGAGGGGGTGTGGCAGAAGTGACGCCTTCTGCACCTGAATCCGCTTTTCTTGCTGGAATCTTTGCTCTTGGGCGGCTGGACGAGCTGACGGCCCTGAGGCCACCATGTTGGGAGGAAGCCCACGAACCCACGCGGAGGCCCGGACACGGAGGACGGAGAGCTGCCCGCTCCGTCGAAGCTCTCGGCAAGGTCTCCCCGAGCCCTCTGCAGAGAGCCAGAGCCACAGCAGCCCAGCCGAGCCCGCCCCCAATTCCTAACCCACGGCACCCTGATGCCATACTGATGTGAGGTGGTGCTTTCAAGCCACTGAGTGCTGGGGGCTGTTTGTTACACGGCGATAGGGGATTGTGACAGTCCGTGACGCAGAGCTGGCACCCTAGTTCTTTGTCGCCGGGACGACCTCAAGCCGTCTGCTCCCGTCGGTGGTTGAACGTGTGGCTGAGAAAAGCGTGTGTGTCACCCGGTCTGGTTTCTAGATAGTCCGCTCGCGGAAGGAACCAGACTCGCTGGAAGGTTCGGGACAGGCCAAGTTCGAAGGAAGCCTGGAACATCGTTTGTGACAAGGCCGAGGGATGCTCAAATGGGGTCACATTAAAATGACACCCCGATGCTGGGACGGTTTGAGCATCAAAAGGAATGATTATCGTGACGGTAACATGTTTCGTGTCCATGTAACACACACATATGTACACGTGTGTACGGAGACATACGTGTATACATCGTACATAGACATGATGATACGTGCATGGGATGGAATGATAATCACCACTTTGAATGCTCAGACTTATTCCTGCAAGGGCCACCAGGTTAGTCACATGTGGCTGAAGCCTCATCCTACAGGAGCCAAGTAACCAAACCCAGCATCACTCACCGGGCGACAATCTGCCATGTGCCGCCTGAGGTGATGTAATATGAAGACGCAGCATCCCGTGTGACGTTTTGCTCCTTAAGAAGGTTTAAATTGACTCCCCGGAAGCCTCGAGACCCCATTTCCCAAACCGTATGCCGAGGCAGCGTGGGGAGCCACAGCAAACGCCAGGCGGGCCGCGACCGCGCTCTGCCGGCCAGCGCTTCACCACCTGGAGGAGAGTCAGCACATGGAACACTGTGACTCCGTCGAGAACAGAGCCCCCTTCTTCCCTCTTGGAAAACCAGCACTGGCGGGCTCCGGCACACAATGGGTGACAGGGTATTGAAACATTTCAAGCGATACTTGCTATCGGCCAGACACCAGCGTCAGCGTTAGATCTGCATCACGTTTGGCGGGGGGGGGGACCGTAGAGCTTTGCGAAGCCGGGTTTGTCGCAGCTAAGTCTGCATCCGTCGTGGTGGCCTCTGAGGAGGCCCAGTGCCACTCCGACCTCATCTCCCGCCACGGTCCCCTTCACGGACTTCACTCCAGCAGCTGCCTCTGCTACGGCGAGCCCATTCCTACCTCAGGGCCTTTGCACTAGCTGCCCGGAACACGCTTCTCCCAGATTGTCCCATGCTGGCTCCTTCTGGTTTTCAGATCTCAGTTCAAATACCGCCTCCTCGAAGCGGCCTTCCTTATCCAGCTCAGTTAAAGGCAGCCCCCGCCTCCGACCCCCGGCCGCTCGCCACAACGCTTCTCTATTCTGTTTTCTTTACAGCATTTGTCCATAGCTGACATTTTCCTGCCCGCTCATTGGCCTGCCACTCAGCGACTGTCTCCTCTCACCGGCGGCCAACTCCTTGCGGACGGACACCTGGTCTGTTGTCAGTGAGCACTGCCTCCCCGGCGTCTGGAAAATGGTGTGTTTTCATTCCATTTGTTAACTGCGACACGCAATCCGTCCAGTCTTCTATGAGCTTCGACTGTCCTTCTTGAAACGAGACCGTCTCTCGGCGTAACGGACATTCACCGTCGTGGCCGCGTCTCCGGGGCATTGGACGGGCTCTCGTGTTTTTCTCTGACCCTGCGGACGATCCTGCCAGCGGGAAGCTGTTCTCCTCCCCATTTTCTGGAGAAGTAGACTGGGGTCCAAAGAGGCGAGTCGCTTGTACAAGGCCGCAGGGCGAGGAGTGTCCACCGAGACCCCAAACCCGCTCTCGCTGACCCCGGAGGACACGCTCTCTCTGCTCGGCCGCGCTGTGCAGGGCACAATCGAATCGCCGTTTCTTCTCATCGTGAACAGGATACAGACGGGCCTTGACTGACGACGCTTTGACTGACCGTTTTCCACACGTGTCATGTCTGCAAGCGCCCCTCTGCACCTCCCGCTCGCGGTGACAGCGGCCTTGGCCTCGCGCCTTGCGAGGGGGCCGCGTTCTAACAACGAGAACCTTCCCGGGGCATCGGAGGTCCCGGCCGAGCTGTGACGTTCCGTAGGTGCGTTTGTGGCTTCCGATGTTTTCAGCTTAGGCTGGGTTTATCGGGATGTCAGCCCAACGTCGATCCACGTCCTACCCTTGGCCGTCCTGGAATGACGGGTCTTGCCCTCCTGAGATAAACTGCTGTAAAACTGGACGACACACAGGAGGCCACTGTTTGGGGGCATCGAGCAATCAATCAGGAAGGGCGCTGGGACCCTGTGACCCAGGCTCAGGCGGGGCTGGTGGGAGCCTCGTTATTCAGAGTCACATAAGACTGAAACAATAGCCACTGTCATCGACAATAGAGGACACAAACCCACTGTGGCGTGTTCGTAAAACAGTGGATTTTAAAAATATAGCTTTTTAAAGAAGCATCCCAGAGCATTTTCATGTACTCGGAGCAGAAAAGATTCCTAAAATGAGATCAAAGTTTTGTTTTTTTGTTTTTTTTTTCCGTAAAGGAAACAAACAAAACAAAACAAAACAAAACCCAGTCAATTGGCCTATGTTCAGAACTTCTGCTCATCGAAAGACACCATTAAGAAGTGAGAAGAGCTCTACGGCCACGCCACCCTGAACGAGCCCGATCCCGTCTGGTTTCAAAAGCTAAGCAGGGTCGGGCCTGGTGAGTCCTTGGATGGGAGACCACCTAGGAAGACCAGGGGCTGTTGGCGTAAAAAGTAAAAAAAAAAATAAAAAAATAAGGGATTGTAAGGTGACAAGGTCCTTGCAGTCTGTGAGGTCAACCAAGGGTTGCCTCGCCTAAAAAAGCAAAATTAAAAATAAAATTAAAAAGAAAGCGAAAAGGCAAGCAACAGACGGGGGTGCATTCTTACCCAGCACATGTAAAGAATTCCTTCTAATCAATAAGGAAAAGTCAGACAAGCCAACGGAAAAACGGGCAAACTCTCACGCTGCTGGTGGGAGTGCCGACCGGTGTCACCGCTCTGGGAAATGGCTTGGCAGTGTCCCCCGAGCCGGCAGGCCGCCTGCCAGTGACTCCCAGGGACGTGGATGGTCCACGCAAACGTTCTCGCTTTGTCGCAGTTCACTTGTAATTTGCGTATTTTCTCTGCGTGTGTTACATTTTTTAAAGTGGGGTCATTCACGATGGGATAAGTGTTCTGTTGCCTCTGTCACAGAATGACCACAAACAAAGCGGCTTAAAACCACACAGAGCCTGGAGGTCGGAAGTCCAGAATCAGCCTGACTGGGCTAACGTCGAGGGGTGTCCCTCCCGGGGGCTCCCCCTTTCTCCAGCTCCGAGAAGCCACCTGCATTTCTCGGCCATGGCCTTGCGTCTCTCCAGTCACGGCTTCCACTGTCACGTCGCTTTCTCTGACTCTGGACTTCCTGCCTCCCCCTTACAGGGACCCTTCTAATGATACCGGGCCGCCAGGCAATCCAGGATAACCTCCCCTTTTCAGAGTCCTTAATTTGGTCGCATCCACCAAGTCCCTTTCGCCACGTAAGTCAACGCGGTCCCAGCTTCGGGGTCGAGGATGTGGGCAGCGTAAGTTCTCTGCCATCGCACTCACGGGAGAGCAGGTGGAAACCGGACGAAAGCATAAGAAGACTCCCAAACTCTTACCTCCCAAATACGATCGCCACCCCCCCCAACAGCTTGGAGCACTTCCGCTGAGCCCCGAAAGGCACAGCTACGTCCGTCCACATTTCGCGCGGAATGTGCGAGTTCTGCTTCTCGGTATTACCGGGCCGGCACCGACTTCCATGCTAACGTGCACGCTTCGGAATGTCATTTTAAACGGCCGTGTGATTATTC
>NW_024347852.1:106379-120618 GCF_902729225.1 Pteropus medius | reverse complement strand
AAGGAAAGAAAAGAAAAAGAAAAAACGAAAGAGCTATAATAAATACACCACGGCGAACCTCTTTGTCTATACGTCTCCGTGGGACTTTTGGGTACGTCTCCAGGCTCTGAGAATGTGGACGTGTTCCCTGCGCGCGTTTGACATCTACTGCCAAACCGCCTTTCGGAAGGGCGGTGGCACTTTGCGTTCCAGCCACGTGTGTGAGCCCGACAGTCTGCTTCGCTTGAAACGTTCGTTGCTCATTTGATGGTCAGAAACAAGGGCCACGAAGTCGCTTTCGGGCTGAGCCTGTTGGCTTCAAACAAAAGAGTTAACAAGAGAATCACTTCAGCTTTCACTCCAAAGGTTCGTTTCTGACCCCGTAATCCGACGCTTAGGAACTGACGTTGAAGAAATAATCAGAGAGGCGGATAAAAACGGACACATACAAATGCGCATCAGCTGGCACATAAGCTGTAACGTGCACTTCGTATCTGAAGTCACCCCGTTGCTGGTATGTGTTATATAGTTGCAGGAAGTGCTTATTAAAATTAAAATGACCGTCCCCACGTGACCTGATGATTCTGCCTCCCCTTACTGACCCCGAGGAAACCCGCCCGAAGACGTTCGCATCGACATTGCTTGTAAGAGCAAAGAGACCAAAAATAACCCGACTCTCCAGCAAAAGGAGAATGGGTAAAGAAACGCGGGGTTTCTGGAAAACCAGTGCAGCTCTCCAAAGAAACGGCGCAGAGAGATTTAAATAAATCTGGAGAGATTTCCAAGCCATACTGTTGAGTTAAAAAAGCAAGCTGCAGGACAATATGTACAGTATGGTCCCATTTATGTTAAAACACACTCACATGCTTGCTCAAAACAATTCTACTCATTTACTCTACAGTACTATGCACACACGGTGTTCCTAGATTCATATATACACGCTTTTAGACAAATATCCGTGAGGACCACCCTAAGCTGATGACTGTGGTTACTGCCAGGGGACAGATCTAGCTGGAAAAAGGTGATCGAAGGGGGCATTAGCTTTATCCGTAATGCCGTTTTTAAAGAGCAAAGACAATCTATCTACACGTTACTTATACAATTGAAAATAATTTTCTAGAAGGAAATACACACACACGCGCGCGCGCGCGCACACACACACACACACACACACATATGATACTATGACTATAAACCTAAGGTTCTATTTTAAATGTCCTTGAGAGGCAGATAGGCCTGCATTCAAATCCTGCCTTTGCCACTAGCTAACTAGGCGACACCGGTCCCTCCATCACTGTGAACGTCTGTTTTATCATACGTAAAGCGGGATACTCGTCTACGTTAAACGGGGCTGTCACAGAAAGTAAAGAATAATGTGTGTAAAGTTCCAAGGACAGCGTCTGGCAGGTGGCACGTGGTGTCTACTCCTTTCTTGCCCACTTCCCAGCCACCCCGCCCCGCCCGTGCCCCGACCTAAGCTGCTTCTGACCCAGGAGCCAGAGACCGTAGTGGCTGCTCTGGGGTTTTGCCACATGGGTGGTAGGTAGAATAAAGATGCCCCAAAGACGTCCTAACCCCCAGAACCCTCGCGAAACGCGTTGGTTTCGATGGTAAAGAATTAAGGTTGCTGGTTAGCAGGCTTTCAGGAGGGGGAGTAGCTGGGTTATGGGGGGTGGGGGGGCGTGTCAGCACGAGGCCATACTTCCTCCAATAGGGGACAGCCTGTGTGAAGAGGAAGCCAGCCAGTCAGAGGCCCTCTGGGCTCAGACATGTAAGCAGGTGCCTTCCCGCCCATGTCTGTGGGCTCCTGGACCCAGGCCCAAAGTTTTGGGGCGGCTACAACATTTCATTGACGTGAGTCACGTGGTCCCCGCCCCGCCCCTTTTAAAACCTATGTGAATTAGAGCTTTCGTCCTCTGCGTGTGAAATTTTCCTTCTCTGATGAGCTAGAAACCCCTTCCCCAGAGAAGGACCGGTGGCGACAACCTTTCGTACACAGTATCAGGGGGACTTCTGGCCGCTGCAGCCAGGCCCCAGGTTATCAAGCCCTGCTCTGTCCCACACAGACGCGCCAGCGACGCATCAGACGGGGAGAGGGGAGAGAGGGTCTCCAGGCATCCAGGGTGCCCCCCATCCCCACCGCGGCCGCTCCTGTAGAGCGCCTTCCATTTGGGCCGCGGTCCAGTGACTGGATGAGGGAACCGAAGGTGGGTGCGCCTTGTGGAAGGCTCAACAGGCCCTCGGGGTTCTGTCACACTGAACTCCCCCTTTTTCCTGCTCTGAGGATGCAACCGATACTGGACAACCCAAGGGGTGGGCCACATGTGAGTTCGAGGACCCGCAAAGGCTGACAGGCTCTCCCAAATTTTTTTCTGGAGAAGATTTAATATCACGAAGAAGCCATCATGGGAAAAACCGGAACGTGGATTCCCTTACATTCGTATTATTAGTTAATATTTTTAAAATGAATACTGGCCTAGAATTTTCTATACTCTCCTTGTCGTGTTGTGGCATCTCAGTGAGGCTAGCTTTAGAAACTGAGCCGGATAGTGATCAGTGT
Source organism: Pteropus medius (assembly GCF_902729225.1). NCBI lineage: Eukaryota > Metazoa > Chordata > Mammalia > Chiroptera > Pteropodidae > Pteropus > Pteropus medius. The sequence continues at coordinate 118,079 of NW_024347852.1, read as the reverse complement.
CTGGAAGACTTGGCATATTGGAATTGCTTCTCGAGTGGTGACCAGCGACAGTGTCTAGACCCAGAATTTTCTTTGTGGTTAATTTTTCGTTTTTTAAGTGACGGATGCCATTTGTTTTGTTTTAGGACTAATCGAATGCTATGTTTCTTCTTGAGTCATTTTTGGTGGGTCATAGGTTTCCAGGGACTTGTCCATTTTTTCTGTACTTCCAAATTAATTAGCATAAAGTTGTCCATAATATCCTATTTTTACCTTGTTAACATCTGTAGTACCTGCAGCAACGTCGCCTTGTAATTTTCGATATTGCCATTTGTCCATTTTTTCTCTTTATCACTGGATGTTTGACGATTTTACTAGACTTTTCAAGGAACCGACTTTTGGTGTATTTAATCATCCCTGTTGTACGTTTGCTTTCTATTTAATTTTTCCCTCTTTATCACGAATTTTTCCTTTTTCTCTTTTCGGATTATGTTGCTATTCTTTTTTTTTTTTTAACTTCCTGAGATAAACGCATTTAATGTTAAAAATTTTCCTCAAAGAACTGCATCACCTGAGTGTTAGTATATAGTATTTTTGTTATCGTGCAGATCAAAATGTTATCTAATTTCCATTAATGGTCAACAGGATGTAAAGTACAGCACAGGGAATATAGTCAATAATATTGTAATAACTGTGTACGGTGCCAGGTGGGGACTAGGCTTATTGACGGGGGGAGGTCACCTTGTAAATTACATACATGTCTAACCGCTATGCTCTACACCTCAAACTCGTATAAAACAATATCGAATCTCAACTCTAATTAAAAATAAAAACAAAACAAAACAAAAAGCTTCTTCACTGACCCAGGGGCCATTTTAAAGAGCATTTCTTAAGTTGTGAGCATTTTTAAAGTTATACTTTTGCTAGTAATGTCTCACTTCATTTTACTGTGGTAAAGGACATACTCTGTTTGATTTCGGACACTTGAAATTTGTCGATACTTGCTTTATGGCCCAGAACAGGGTCCCTCGTTTTAAAGGTGCTTGTCTGTACTTGAATGGAATGCAGTGAGTGGTTCCATTCTGGGCATGTCCATAAAGTCAAATTTCCATTTTTCACATACCTTGTATCCTTAATGACTTTTTTTTTTGTTTGCCTTATCACTTATTGAGAAATGGGTTCAAATCTCCCACTACGATGGTCGATTTATCTAGTTTTCTTCCAAGGTTTGTCAATTTTTACTTTATACCTTTTCAGGCTATGTGGTTAGGTGCATGCAAAGTTTTAAATTTCAACACTTGCTGGTGAACTGAGCCTTTTCTCATTAAAATATCTCTTCATCTCTAGTAATATTTCCGCCTTAAATTACATTTCATCGGATACTTACAGCTATATCAGCTTCGTTTTGATATTTGCATTATAGAGCCCTTTTCACCATTTCACGTTTGGCCTTTCTATATTCTTACGTCTTAAATGTGTCTTAGAAATATCCATAGTCGGATTAAAAAATTCGATCTGTCGCTCTTTTCACAGGAGCCTGCGATCCCACACATGCGATGAAATTACTGTTGGATCTGAGCTGAAATTTGCCATCTCACGTTATTGCACTACCTTTGTATCCGCTCTATTTTTTATTTCTTTCCTCGTTTTTTAAAAATTCGAACGCATCGATTTTTATCATCTCATTACCCTACTTCCTAGTTTTTAAATAATACATTCTACTTGTCTTAGCACCTATCCGAGAAATAAAAACTCGCAAACTTCGCAAGGCTTAAAATTAATCAACACCGCTAATTTATCTCTTAGACAGCACACGACCCCTCCTAACGCGTTTTCGTTATGTGTTTATGTGCCCCGTCTTTCTTTTATCTTCCCTAAATATACAAGATGTCATTATCATTGATGTTCTCATAGACGGCCAAAATTTGTTCAGACTTATTCACATATTTTCCACTGTCTTCACTTTTTATTTCTTCCTGCATCTCGGATAGTCCATCTGGGATCGCTTTTTTTTTTCCCCCTGCCTAAATTACATCCTTTAGAATATCTTTTTTGCTAAGGATCTACTGCCAGCGATACATCCTCTTCAATTGTTTTAAATCCAAAAAGGTATCTGGATCTTATTCTTGAAATTCCTGTTTCGCTGGGTATAAAATTGGCTGCTATTTTCTATGAGCACATGGATCTTACCCTGGCTTCCGCCTCTATTGCCGAGAAGTCAGTTCTTCCCTGCCTTTTGAAGAATATCTGTTTTCTCAAACTGCTACTGAGATCTCTTTGCTTTGGGTATTCTTTGGATACACAGTAATATTTCTAGGTGTGAATTTCTTTACATTTCTCCCGCTTGTGATTCATTTGGCTTCTGGAATCTTTGGGTTAGTTGCTCATCTATTTTGGAAAATTGGAAAATTCCACCATTATTTCTTTAAATATTCTTTTTGCCACATTCTCACTTTTGGGGACTCAGCATAAACACAGATAAGACACCCCCACCCAACACACACACACACACACACGCTCTATTTTTTCAGGTCTCTTAATTTCTTTTGTACGTTTTCCATCCTGTCTCTTCATGGTGCGTTATGAATAATTTCTTTCGAACCACGTTCCAGTTCGCTATGTCTCCATCCACCCGTTGCTTTTCATTTTAAACTCTTTCATTAAGTTTTCGGTTGCTTCTCGGTCCTTGTAAACATGTCAATCTTATATTTTATATAAACGAAACGGCATTTTTATGCTCGTCTAGTAACTCCGAATCAGAAGGATTTAGTGCATCTGTTTCCAGTGTCTTTCATTTCTGCGGGTTCTCGCTCCTGGCACTCTGTCTACTTAGTTACACCTGACTGTGTGCTACTCATTTTCCTGGAAAACAGGTGTACAGGAATGATTCGCGGTCTTTAATGGAGTGCCGTTTCACCAGAGAACGCTTTTTGTGTGTGTTCTCACTTATTATCAAAAGCTTAGAAATACCGCTGAGACTACACTAAATTCACAGGCGAGGTCTTCCGGACCACCCATGGAACGGGATGGAAATTCACAAACGAGGGCCAATTTCCCTCTCGTTTCCTCTCCCTGAAGGTACAGCCATTGCTTTCCCAGTTTAATGTGGACTCCCCACCTTGGGTGGGCCCCGAAATCTTTTTAATGCCCCTCCTCTAAGAGACCATCGAAGTAAAGGTTCGAATTTGCCAGGATCGTAAAATTCCTTCGGGGCCATAGGACTCCGATTACTTCTCCGGGTTCTCAATTTTCCTTCAGTTAGGGCCTGATAAATCTCGTGAGACCTTCAATGCTTTTAAGACTTAAAAAAAAAAAAAAATTCTTCTAGCATTTTGGTTGTCTCAGTAGGACGGTTGATCTGAGTAACCTAAACTAGTCTGCTATTATCAACAATTTCTATTATTCTGTCTTCTTAGCTTTGCTTAATTTTTCTTTTTTAGCACCACTTTTTACCACTACTTGGCATTATATATTTATGAGTCTGCCAACTAGGGCGAACGCTTCATGGGTGCGTGGACTTCGTCTTGTTTCTCTGGCGCTCAGAGTACGCATCCTCTGATGAACGAACGGATGAGTGAATGAATGAATGAAAAAGAGAACTCTGCAACTTTTTTTACGCTGTGTCTACGATGGGCCCAAGCAGGATGACTGGGGTCTTCGGGAGCATGATCATGGTCACCAATCTAGAATCTGCGTGGAGACCTTTTAAAGCACTATCCCAAATCAAGTCACTTACCGAAGCGGCGTAAAGAAGTGCGCTCCAGCCCCCCTGGTGTTCAGGACTTCTCAGGATCGGGCATTAGGCGCGGTTGGTATTCATGGCTTGGCGTGCCCTTTTTAATCTGCCTGGGACTTTGTCCACGTTCTCGCTCGTCTTTGCTTCTGTCTGTCATCCTTGCCTCTCGCTGAGTCTCAGGTGACTCCGACTCTCCCACTTCCCGTCTCTTCGCCCTCGTCTTCCTGCTCATCTCTTTGACTTGGTCTCTGTGTGTGCGTCTCTCTTTCTCGGTCACGTCTGGGTCAGGTTCTCCTTCCGTCTCTGTCTTCCTCCGTAAGATACATTCCAGCTGTTTCGACTCTGCCCGGACCCCTGCTCCCTAGCTGTATCTCCGGGACGTCTGCCAAGCTAACTAACCTCCCGTCTGGTCACCAATTCCTTTCTCGTCTCTGTGCCTTTTACGTTCTCCGCCGTTTCTGTGTCCGTCCCCCTCGTCACCTTCTGTTACCATCCCTCCTGTCTTTCTTCATCCGCGGCCGTGTCATTTCACGTGCTCCGTTATTCCCATACTGTGCTCTCCCCTCGAAGACCGTGCATGACAGCCATTCCCTCAGAACCTCCCATCTCTGTCCCTGACTCTGCCTTTGAACCTTCTAGGTCTGTCCCTGTCCCCTCCATCGCTCTGTTCCCACTCTCTGTCTCCCTTGTATATTGGTCCTCTCCCCACTGAACACTGTTTCCTGCGTCTCCCACATTGCTACCTTCGTCTGCCCTCCGCTTCTGGGGTGGTTCTCTATGTCCCTGTCCCTTCTCTCTCTCCCTCCCTCTCTCTCTCCCTCTCCCTCTGTGTGGCCTCTGAGCCTCTTCTCTGCTCTATGATGGTCACCTTCTCTATAGCTGCCATTGTTCTCCTTATCTCTTTCTCCTTTATCACCGTCCTCGTGGTCTCTCTCCCCACGTTCTTAGATCGCTTGGATTCTGTTCGGGACCCCTGGGGTCTTCGCCTCAGTCCCCTCAGTCTCTGCTGACCGCCTCATCACCCCCCTCTGGAACTCCCCACCGCATCTGAGTTGCATCTTCTGTGTTCTGCTACTTTTCCCTTTGCCTCTGATGATCCCCTTCATCATGAATTGACTACCCTGACACGGTCACCCCACCCAGGGTCTTTCTCTGTCGCCGTCCTCCCTACCTGCACCTCCACCCCCTCTGCCCTCGCCTGTGACCACCCGCTCTCCTCTGTCCCTCCATCTCTATGCCGGCCTCACTCTGTCCGCCCTGACCGCGGCCACTGTCTCGCTGGCTTCGGAGCCCTTCCCCTCGCCAGGTCGTCATCTTCCTCTGTCGCTTGGTCACCTCGTCCTTCGCTGCGGCTTTCTTCGCGTCTCTGAACCGTCTTCTGTTCCTGTGGGTTTGCGCGCGTGCGCGTGCGTGTGTGTGTGTGTATGTGTGTGTGTGAGATATTGTGTGTGTGTGGGGAAGTCTCTCCCTCCGGACCTGTTCCTCCGAGTCTGTCTCTGGATGTTTCTTTTCTGGGTTCCGTGCCCCGAGGAGCATTTTGCGGGGTCACGTCCTTTCCCTGCGACCCTTGGAGACTCGCGTCGCGTGAGCCGGCGGGCTGGATGCGCTGGTCTCATCGGACGCTTGTCGACTCGGCAGTGCCCGGATCGCACTGGAATCCAGGGACTTTTGCTCTTTCCTGAGCAGGGCCTTCCCTGCAAGCCTTGGCAACGGGGCCCTGGAAGGTGACCCGAGTCGCCAGGGGGCGCAACGGCAATCTCCGATGCAACCTCGCCTTCCCCGCCAGGGGGCGCCACAGCGCGCTCGGCCCTCGGAGGCCTTGGTGACTGCTGACGTCACCGGCAGGTCGCTCTTGATTGGCTACATCTCTCTGCCCTGGCAAAGTCCTCGGCGAGGCTAGGCAACCGTACATAGGACGGAAGCGAGAAACTGCCCGGGAATAATATATGACCTTGGTCTCAAACACTTAAATACGCAGAGGGAATTCACCCTTATCATCTCTTCTAATCTCCATGATCACCCCCACACGTGCAAACTGCTATCGGAGTGGACACCTACTGCAGCTGTGGACCCCTATAACGGGGTCCCGCTTAAATTATTTTAATCCGGTTTAAAATTATTTTAATCCGGCTTAAAAGAATTAATATCCTAACAAGTCGTATTTTGGGGTGGCAAACTCTGCTTCCCTTCAACAGCAACAAATAAAATAACATCTAACTGAAATGAAGTTATGAGTCTCATTAGGAAGGCTCCATCCTATACATGAGCCCTGTTCACCTCCATCCTAGTCAATGAGAACCGGGAAAGAATTTGGTAAAACACCTGGGAAGTTCTTATGCGCTGGGTCCAGAAATGGAAGACATTCCTTCTCCTTACATGCGCACTGACATGGTCATGTTTAACTGAAAGGAAGGCTGGGAAGTGACATTTAGCTCTGTGTCCAGACAGAAGAGAACATTTATTTTGAGTCAAACCCTGGCAGTCCCTGTACTACACTATTTTATTCCATACTTCTACACTAAATACCCAGGTGGACATTTCTACTTTCTCGGGTCGATTTCTCTTATCTAGTTTTCTCTGCAACCCTTGGTTCCATCCTCCAGATCTTGCGAGTCCGTTTTACTACTTGGCCACATCGGAAAGGAGTGTGGACATCGAGGGGTGTGCCGATAACCATACACTTTTCACCCATGCTGAAGATACCTAAAGAGACTTACTAAATTGAGTTCTCGCTCACTTATTTATGTGTTTGCCTGTTTATTTACAGATTTATTTGCTTGCTTGCTTGTTTACTGCATTTTTTTGCCATCGTGCCGTTATCGAAAACGCATTAGAAAGTTAACAATATGGAAGAATGTAAAGGTGTTTTTTTGAGGGGATAAAGGCATAATAGGATCCTGTGATAAGCAGCCTCTAAGACTGCCTTCGACAATCCCCTACTTTTTGTATTCAGACTTTGAAAGTAGGTTCGATTTAATGACGGTCTGTTGCTTCAGAGATTAGGTCGCAAGCCTGTAGCACCTGTCGTTTTGGCCAGACTGACATCTGTTAGCCATGATTTTTAGAACATTTCACAGACTTTTGTTTTAGCAGTTTTAGGTTTACAGAATTGAGCAAAAAGGCCAGAGTTCCCATACACCCGAATGGTTATAGCGTGTGATGAAACCTGTACCCTAATTATCCCTATTATTATTGTCTTGCATTAGTGTGGTACACTTCTTAACAATGGAAAGACACTCTTTATATGAGGTACCTAGAGTCGTCAAAGTGAGAGGGACAGAAAGTAGCATGGCGGTTGTCAGGGCCTGGGAGGAAGGAAGAACAGGGAGTTGTTTAATGAGTACAAAGTTTCCACTTTGCAAAACAACGACGTGACCGCGGCTACCACTGCGGAACCGTACACTTCCAAAGCGTTCAGATGGTAAATTTTATGTATGTATGTCTTTCAATGTACAATTAAAAAATTAAAACGCACCAATTTTAAGCGTACTTTTCAGTGAGTTTTGACAATTATACAGTGCGTGACCACCTCCCCCATCGAGAGCTAGAACGGTTCCATGATCCTCAAAGGTTTCTTTCACGCCCGTGTGTAATCATTTCCCCGTCCCCACGGCCTCAGCCCCAGGCGGCTCTGATCCGATTTCTGTCCCTGTAGCTTAGTGTTCCTTTGTCTACAATGTCACACAGATGGAATCATACGGTTTGTGTGCTCTTTGGTGTCTGGCTACTTTGGTAAGACACACAGTTTTGAAATTTAGCTGTGGTGCTATGCGTATCAGTAGGTCATTCTTTCCGTCGCTGAGTGGTGTCCCACCTTACGGACATGCCCCCATTAGTGTATCCGTTCCTGCTGGTGGACATTTCAGTTGCTTCCGGTTTTCTAGATCGGGGCTCTCATGAACAAGGTCGGTGTGAATATTCATGTGGACATATGCTTTTCTTTCTTACGGGTAAAGACTTGGGAGCGGGGTTACTGAGTCACATGGTAAATTTGTGTTGAACTTTATAAGAAACTAATAAACCGTTTTTCGAGGTAGCTGTGGGCTTTAGTGGATTGAATGGTACACCTCCCCCAAATATGTCCATGTCCTAACCCCCCATAACCTGTCGATGTCACCTTATTTGGGAAAAGGGTCTCTGTAGATGTACTTAAGAATCTCTAGATAAGATCATTGTGGATTGAGAGTGGTCAATCCGAAATTCAGTGACAGGCGTCCTTACAAGAGAAAGGCAGAAAAAAAATAAGACATGTAGTAACCAACCATACCTAGTCAAGGCAAACTGGTGATGAACGGTTATTCTGTTCAGATTTTCCTGCTCTGAAACCCTTGCTCCCTTCCGAGCAGCTGATACTTATTTATTCGATCAGTCAATAGTAAAGTGATTATTAAGATTCCTAACGCACAAATAGACTCTAATAATACAGGACAATCATCGGCAATTATAATTACCATTATCATCAGCATTGATACCTAACAGTTGAGTCACGTTATGATATGCTGAATAGGGTGCCCAGGGGCTCCCGTGCATTAATTCATGTAATCTGCATCACATTCTTATGAAGCAGGCATTATCGATGTCTTTATCTTACAGTTAAAGAAATTAGGGCACAGAGAGGTGATAGACTCTGCCCAGTCACAGAGCTAAGACATGGGGAGGGGGAATTTGATTCCAGGCTCTCTGACCTCAGAGCTCACTATGTACCAGACAAACTCCCGCTGAAGTTAGTGGCATCATCGAACACTGCGAGGAGTAAACGAGCAGCCTGCCCCCCAAAACCAGTAGCGTGCGACATTAACTTAAAGGATAAGTTTCTCGGGCATGACGGACCGTCTCCTTATAGATATTTGCAGAATATTTCTTGGGCTAAAATTAACTCGCCAATTCTGGTGGATGCTAATAAGCTGCCCCCAGCTTTGCCAATGGTCTTGTGCCTTTACAACGTTGACATTTATTGGGGTTTAGAAAGTGCTGCTCACTCTTTGGGAAAAGAGAGTTAAATATACTCCCAGAAAGAGCGCAATAACAAAAAAAAATCAGTGTGAAAAGAGAAAGGCAGAGGGAGATTTGAGACAGAGAAACACAGAAGACAAGACAAGGTGAAGGTGGCAGCAGAGATCGAAGAGCTGCATCTACAAGCCGAGGACTGTCATGCCGCCAGGAGCTGGGGAGGGACGTGGCCCCGGTGCTTTCCCGGAGTCCCAGAACCCACCCTGCTGATACCTTGACTTCAGACTTCTGGCCTCCAGGACTATGAGAGAATACACTTCCGTTGTTTTCAGCCAGCCAGTGTGTGGTCTTTTGTGGCAGCCCTAATAGACTAATACGCTGGCTGTACCGTTTTTCATGGTAGAATTTTTTTTCCAGTGGTGTTTATGGGCAAGTAGGTGTGAATTAACACCAAGTGGCCAAGGGTGGAACGTAGTGGACATCTACTTTTCCCCGTCCACTGCCGTGTGATTCTGTCAGGGCTGTCCATCAAGGGATCCCTATCGTCTCTATTAAAAAACTATTATGACTTTGGGGGGATGAAGTCACGGAAGGGATGAGGTCTTGAGGGGTCTTGAGCCAATCCTGGGTGAGACGAGCAGGGAGGAGGGGTAGGGGTGGGCCCAAGAGCAAACTCTGCCAATCGACACTGGATTGGCCACAGGGTGGTCACCACACCCAGAGTGCAACCAATCAGAATCCCTTCCTAAGTGTGTGTGTGTGTGTGTGTGTGTGTGTGTGTGTGTGAGAGAGAGAGAGAGAGAGAGAGAGAGAGAGAGAGAGAGGAGGAAGAGGAGGAGTGAAAAGGAAAGAGAAGAGACCGCCGTTCTGCTTCCTCTGGAAAGTACCCGTTCAGCAGATTACAGTGAAAGACTTATTAATTTCACCTAACGAAACACCCCCCTGCCCCCATGCTGTCTCATTGACAGAGCCCACACTCCAGGAGCCGAGAAATGACAGGGAAGACTTCCCCAGACCGCTCTCCAGCTCGCGGCCACGGAACCTAGTTCTGTCCGTGAGAAGTAAGGAGAATTCTACTGGGGGGGGGGCGGGAAGATAAGCACGTAAGGGGTGGCCCCGGTCCCCGTTTCCTGCTTCAGATGCCACGCAGTAGAAATGTAATGCACGGCGCTGGGGCTGGCAGTTTGGACTCCTGATGGGACAGCAGGCTAAGTCCCAGAGATGCCAATGCACTTCCTGGCATCGCCGAGCGGCTGAGCTAACCCCGGGACTGTGTCTGAAAGATTCGTTATAGGAACAACGGAAATCTCTTATCGCTTCGGCTCTTCCCGCGGGAATTCTGTTTTATGAGCCGAAGGCGTCATAACAGATGCAACATTATAAGCCTGGAGCTCCAAATGGCCATCTTCTTACCATCATAAAGACGTGCCTGAGAAGGAGGCTAATAAAGCGTGAACACCTGGATCCAGCCACGCCTGAAGTCCTCCTGGAGTCTCAGACTCGCCCTATACAGAATGTTTTTCGATTCCGCTCGTGGCTTATGGTAGTTTGGGTTGCATTCTCTGCCCTGTCATCACAGTGGGCCTGGCCAGCGTACCATTTACAAACAAAGGCTCAAAGAGATCAATTAAGTCGCCAGAGGTCACCCAGCCAGCGGATGGAACATCTGTCCGAGGCCGGAGCCAGGCTGCTCCAGCCCAGAGAGGACAGGAGCCCCAGGTCGAGTGAGACCCATGTGTGTGTTTATTCTGGTGTCGATAGCAGCAGTGGGTGGGGGGCACGCCAGACGTGGGGTGTGGCGAACGGAAGGCGTAGACACGGGTGTGTGTGTGTGTGTGTCTGGGGGAACACAGAGGATCGATCTGGTGACATTCACGGTGAGAACGAGGGTCAGGACACCAAGTTTTGAACAAACAGCAAAGAGACAGACAGACGGAGGGTTTTGGGGGCTCGAGTGCCCCAGACATGCACGGCCCCCGCCTGGAAGGGGAGCCCCAGGGAAGGAGAGACAGACGCAGTGGAGACTGGAGGCCCCCAATCCTGAAACGGGGAGCGAAGCCCGCCCTGCCTCCCACCCTGGCGCCCCTTGGGAGGAGGAGGCGGGCAAGCCCGGGGCCGCCCGGCACCACGCAGCTCGGACGTTATGGCTTCGAGGAGATGAATTCACAGTCCGGGCAGGAAGGTAGGGTCCTGAGGGTGCCTGGTCCGATCCCGGCCCCCGGCCAGACCTGTGGGACCAGGCGGGGAGATGTCGGCGATGGCAAAGGGCGGCCCGTGGCCTGCTGCAGCTCCATGACCACCTCAGGGGCCTAGGAGTCCCGGTTCCATGATGCTGAGCGCCAGCCCCTCCTCCCCCCAGACCCAGGAGTCCGGGCCCCCAGCCCTCTCCCCGCATCCGCATCCGCATCCGGGGTCCTCACCCCTCACTCTGAGTTCTCCTTCTCTGACAATCCTTTGCTGCCTTTCGTGAAGCTGGTCAAAGTCTTTTCCTGAAGTGGGAAATCCAGAAGGTTGGGAGGTGTGTGTGGGGGGACAGGCAAAACAATCACCTGCAACCAACGGAACGCAGACACCAGTCATTCATAGTGCTTTTTCTCCTCGACTCTGAAGAGAGTCAAATGGGGAAACCGAGGTCCAGAAAAGTCAACGGCATGCTAGAGCCGGAGGGAGGTCGCTATGGGCCTCAAGCGGGGACTGAGGCTGTGTCCTGGGGGCTTTGGGGAGCCGCCACAGGGCCGTGAGTAGAGAGGGATTCAAGCCAAGGTGTCTGACCCGCAGCCCGGCAAGATGGGGTGCACAGGGCGAACGCCGAGGCGGTCCGGGGCGCGGGGCGCGGGGCGCGGGGCGCGCTCACCTCCACCAGCGGGTGCCAGTGCTCCACGGGCTTGCGGGGGTTCGCCAGCATCTCGGCCCAGTGCTCGCGACCGTGGGGGTCCGCAGCGTCGGGGCCCACGCGGCACACGCCGATCACCTCGTTGTGCCCGATGCTGGCGGTGAGGGGCGCGTGGGTGGTGAGCATCCGGGAAGGGGCGCCC
>NW_024347852.1:103334-106018 GCF_902729225.1 Pteropus medius | reverse complement strand
ATCCTCCACCCTCAGACCCCAGCGCCCCGCTCTGAACCCACCCGAGAAGCCGGTGAGGTCCATCGCTTTGAGGTTTGAGGCTTTGATGATGGTCACGGTGAGGCGCCCCGCCGTCGGGAGGTAGCAGAGTGAGAAGTTGAGCTCCCCAAGATCCGCCTTTTCCTGTGGTTGGAGAAAGGGGTTCAGCTATGCCCTGTCCAGTCTCCCCATCTCTTCCTTTCCACCTTGAGGTTCCAGGCCTCGCCCCCCTGCTCCCCCCCACCCTCCCCTGGACATCCAGGACTCAGGCCCCCAGCCTGCTTAAGGATCGGACTTGACCACACGGTAGCCTGGCACAGCTGCCCGCCCCCGCCAAAGCCTGTTTTAATTCTGCAGAGAGATGGAAAGTGGCATAGTGGGGTGGGGGGTGGGGGTGGGGGTGAGAAGCGGGAGAGGGATGAAGAGAGAAAGCCTGACACGGAACCCAAAACACCGAGAAATGCCGCCAGGCAGCCAGACCCACGGAGTCCTAAAGGAGGAGAGACAGAGACGCAGAAGGATGGAGAGAGACCCGCAGAGCGTCGGAGGCCTGATCGAGAGAGGGGGAGCAGACACTGCAAAGCGGGGGGCGCGGAGAGCCCCAAGACGCAGGACCAGTGATCCAGGGAAAGGGCGAAAGAGATTGGCTGGATGTGGGGACCCAGGGAAAGTGACAGAGATCCAGAGACAGCGAGGCAGAGAACGAGAAGAGCCACGCACAGAAGTCGGTCTCAGGGAGGCGGGAGACACGCCCAGCCCTGGCTGAGGCTACGAGGAGTCAGACACCTCCCCGCCCCCCATGCCTACACACAGACACGGAGCGGTGGCCAGGGCTGGCCGGGACCCACGGCCCACCCCGCCGGCCCTGAGGCCTCATCTGGGTCCCTGGCCTCCCAGCCACAGCGACCTAGGCCCAGGTCCCCCAGGACTCCCCCCTCATTCCCCTCCAGGCCGGCCTTGGCCCAGGCTGCTCCGTCCTGTCTGTCGTCAAGCCTCGGCTGGGCTGTCACCTCCTCCCACAAGTTTCCAGAGCCCCTGCTGCCCTGAGCAGATGGTCCTCCAGTCCACCACCACGCTGGCCCCTGACAGCAGGCTGTGTGACAACCTAGCCCCAGAGCTGCTGAGGGCTGTCTGGGGTCCCCACGTCCTGATCCTGACCAGACAAACCAGTTGCTGAAAGAATGAATTAATGTGTGGCTGAGCCCAGACCTTGAGTGACAACGAGGGGGACAGAAAATGAGGAGTGACGGGGCGGGAGACAAAGGTGGATGCAGAAAGAGGGCCCTCGTGTGGGGCTCCCTCGGGTTACAGCAGGGAGTGGGGTTCGGTGGGATGGATGGGGACCCTGGGGACAGAGACCGTGGAACTGGGCACGTGGCTCTCAGGAGCTGGGCTCAGGGGACTGTAGGAAGAGCCACGGGCACCCAGGACAACTATGTCCGTGTACATATGGGGAAACTGAGGCTCAGAGAAAGGAAGGACCTTGCGCATGGCCATCAGGTAGGCAGCTGGCCTTCTCCTGACATGAGGACGGGGCTCACCCGCCCCCGAACACACAGCTGCCCCAGATCAGAATGAGGAGGGCTGAGGGCTGAGGCTTGGGGGAGGAAGGGGTCAGGTCACCCAACGAGGCCCTGGGACGGGGGTGCTGGGTGTACAGGAGAATGAGGTTCCAGAAGGCGGGGGGTCGTAAGAATAAGGAAGGGGCTGCTGGAGCTGTCAGGGTTGTGGTTGCTGGGGGACCAGGCAGGTGTCTGAACTGTGGGGATCAGGGGATCAGGATTCAGATGCGAACTGTGAAGAAGGATTAGATCAAATTAGAGAGTCTGGAGGTCCAGGGTCGGAAACAGGCGATGTTCAGGGCTCAGGAAGCGGGGCTCGGGGGACGGAAGTCATGGGGTCCCGACGTGAGGCTGTGAAGAAGCTGGTGGGTGCGTGCGTGTCCGTTAACAGTTTTCTTGATCGTTACCGTCGGATGTCGCCGGGGCTCGGGAGCCGGGACATGCGGGGACCGGGCATGAGGTTGCTATTTGTCACCCCGGGGGGCGTGGTGGGCCCGCACAGCGTTCCCTGTTTTTGCTCACGGCCTCCCACTACTTTACGACACCACTTAATTTTGGAAGAAAACCCTGGAGTCAGGCAGTCAGAAGCCTATGAGATCGGAGGGCAAGGAGGTCACCAACGGCGGGGCTGCGGGTCCCGGGGCCGGGGGCCACTGACCGAGCCTCCCTCCACGATGTCCCTCCACAGCGGGCGGTCGGGGGGCTGCTCGGCCAGCTCCAGTAGGTTGTCGAGCACCACCTGGCCGATGAGGTCGTGACGCGAGAAGCGGTCGAAGTCGTAGACGCTGAAGTGCAGTTTGCGCTGGGCCAGCTCGGCCAGGGGCACGGAGAACTGGAACGTCTCATTGAACACGGGGTTCAGGGTCTTTCTGTGCACCTGAGGCGGGGGTGGGGGGTGGCGGAGACAGACGCCATGCCACCGGCCCCTCCTCCTTTGGACCCAGGAGTTCAGGCCCCCAGCTCCTCCTCCCTGGGGGACAGAAATCCTGGTCCCCAGCCTCCTCCAACTCCAGGACCTCCCAACGCCCAGGCCCTGTTCCTTCGTTCCTTCGGCTCCATCACTCCCCGGCCCAAGCTGCTTCCTTCCTGAGACGCCCCCCCCAA
>NW_024347852.1:99223-102821 GCF_902729225.1 Pteropus medius | reverse complement strand
AGCTAAAGACCTGGGAGACTCCTCCCTGCCCCTCTCCCAAACCCCACAGCCAGGGGCCGTGGGTTTCCACCTGTGCACCCTGAACCCGCTTCTCCGTCCAAACCGGGGGCCTGTCTCCTTCTCCAAGCTCGCTCCAGCCCAGACCGGTGTGTGTTCCAGAAGCCTGCTCTGGGACCTCAGGCTGGTGACCCAGAGTGACTTCTCTGTAGACCCCCGGGGCCCCACACAGCCCAGACCCCCTCGACCCTTATCTGCCCGTCTCCAGATCTCCCCAATCTGCCTCTTCTTTTTGTTAAAAAATTGGTGTCAGTTCTCCATGACCAGAGATGCAAAACTTCCCAACAGAAAAATTAGCAAACTGAGTTGGACACTACACAGCGAGTTATACACCATGACCCGGTGGGAGTCACCCCAAGGATGCGGGGATGGTTCAGAAGCTGCAGTCCCCTAAGCTGGGCCAGGACAGCTGACTGGGGAACCCGCTTCCCCTGGGCTGTGAGCCCCGGGAGGGCAGCGCCTGTCCGCGCACTGGGCTCCATGCTTCCAGCGCTCAGGCCTAGCACCTGTCGGGGGCTCAGTGCGCATGCGCAGGACGACGGCTAATTAATGGGCGCAGGCTCCAGGACCCACCCCCGGTCCTGGCTGCGGGTGGAAGGGAGGACCCGCCCCGTGCCCCCGGGACCCAGGGGTCTAGCTGTCCTTCTCCCCAGCTTCCTGGCTCTACGGCCCTGCCTCTGGTCTCCTCCCGCTCTCCAGGAGTGCAAGCCTGCGGCCCTCAGGGCCAAGGACCCTCGGTCCCCCGCCCCTCCTCCTTCAGACGTGGGCATCTGGCTCCATCCCTCTCCCCGGCCCAGGAGTCCGGACCTCCAGGCCTCACCTCTGCCAGGACTCAGGGGTACCACAGAGGAGGAGCAGGAGTTCAGGATGGACCCCCAGCCCAGCAGCCTGTCTCACCTGGTGGGCGGTGCCAGGCTCGTGACCTGCTGATGCGACTGGGCGCTGGGCAGACCCCCGGCCCCGTGGGGCAGCAGGAGCAGCCCGGAGCCAGCCCCACCCTCAGAGGGCAGCTCCGGAGACGTCTGGCTCGGCCTGACCCCGGCGGCTACGGCGGCGGCCGCGGCCTCTGGGTAGGAGTCCATGTCCAAATACGACGGCTCGGGGGGCTCAGAGCCCCCGAGGCCACCCGGCTCCAGCAGCTCGGCGAAGGGCGGGTGGTGGGCGGTGTGGGCGTGGTGGTGGGGGCCGCCGAGCAGAGGGTGGCCCCCCAGGCCGGCCCCCAGGTGGTGGCCCCCGCCGCCCACCAGGCCCGCCAGCCCGACCCCCGGGGCTAGGTCCTTGCGCAGGGCCCCGCCGCCCACGGCGGAGCCTCCCTTGTCCCTCCACGGCACCCAGCACAGCTTCCAGGACACGAAGAGGGAGACGCCCAGGAGGACGATGCCGCAGAACGTCACGATGACCGACAGCAGGCTCACGGAGATGTCTGCAGAGAGCAGGGTCAAGGTCAGGGCTCGGGCAGCGCGGAGTCCACCCTCCCACCGCTGTCCTCAAAGGGCCACGTGTTAAGGAAACGCTTAAAAAAATCATCATTTCCGGTGTCTGCCAGGCCTCGTCCTGCGCCCTTTACACACACGTCACTTAGTGGAAACTGCCCAACCTCACGAGGTGCTTGTTTCTATGTCAACACGTTAAAGACGAGGACACGGGGTGGAGAGAAGCCGAGGGGCTTGTCCAAAGCCGCACGGGGCGTCAGTGACAGATCTGGGGCTTGAACCAGCGGTCAGCCTTGAGATTTTTACTTTCCCAATCGCCAGCCCAAACTGCTTCTCTATGAGGATCCACCATGTGTCCCCTCAAACGCTCACAGACGACCCAAGAAAAAGGAGCTCGTAGCGCAGGCAGGCAGGTCAGGTTTCAAGTCCCAGCTCGCCGCGTGACCTTGGGGAGGCGTCCTAGCCACTCTGAGCCTGACACGCCCCATTTGCCCTACAGGAGAAACCAGTCCTGCCTCTCGGGGTGTCCGGCTACAGAACACCCCAGTAGGTCCCAATCAGAGGTAGCTCAAAGGCGACCGTTTATTAGGATACTAAACCTTATTGCTGCCGCCACGTGTGTTCCCCGCCCACACAGCACCGCAGCTGACAAGCTCCGAGTGCCTACTATGTGCCGGTGTGCCTTTCAAATATGACAGCCCAGTGCTTGAACCAAAGGTCCTGGGCCATCTCACCACAGGTACCAGGAGTGGGTTTTTTTTTTTTTTCCAGAAAAGACCTTCAAAGAAACGTGCATTTGTCTGGGGCGCGACTCCTGGGTCTCGTCGAGGTAGAACAGAGAGGAAAGTCCCACTCCGTGAATTATGGGGCCGGGGAGCAGGTAACTAAGCTGCTGGCAGCAAGGACGGCCGAGTGGAATGGCCGTGTCCTGTCACTTCAGGCACTCTGGGTGGCGAGGGGACAAATGCCTGCCAGCCCTGAATTGCCCAGTGAGTCTACCTAAGTCCGTGGCCCAAAGCGTTAACACTCACCACACCGTGTAAGCTGGAGATGACGTACCCCATTTAATGGATGAGGAAACTGAGGTTCAGAGAGAGAGAGAGACAGAGAGAGGGAGAGAGAGAGACAGACAGACAGACAGAGACCCTGCAGGGCCGTGTGGCAGGCAGGGGCAGAACTCCGAGTTCCCCGCTCAGGATGTTCCTGTCTAAATGACCAATGCCCGCTGAGTTCCAGGAGCCCGTCAGAAACCAGAGCCAGGACTTCAAAACACCCGTCCTTGGAACTCTGGCCGGTTTCTCCGACCCATCCGCTGGGCCTGGGGAGCCCTGGGCTTGGCGAGGCTGCGGGGTGCAAGGTTTGCCTCACCCACAGAAGGGCCTGGCTCTAGGCCTTCGGGACATCCCAGCTGAGTGTTTTTGTACACCGGGGGCCACACCGGGCAGTCTGGTCGATGGCAGGGCCTGTGGCCGCGTGGAGGGGCTGCAGGCCCAGGTCAGCCACGTGGGCAGTCAGCCGTGCTTCTGCGACCGACGCTGTCACATGTCACTGTGGGGAGAACTGAGCCCTGGACGCGTGGCTCTATTAGGAGACACCGGAAGCTCGTGCCTGGTCTACCCGACATGTCTGTTCCCTTCCCTGATTTTAGTCTCCATCTCATTGCTGTAATAAGCCGTAACCACGAGCCCAGCAGCCTTTCTGAGTTCTGTGAGTCCTAGAAAATCACTGAACCTGGGCATGGTCGTGGGGACCCCCCTGAACTGCAGTCAGGGTCAAGTTCTAGCTCTTCGGCCTTCTGAGCTTCAGTTTCCTCCACTGAAAATGGGACTACGTGTACCACGAAAGGTCACCGTGAGTTGATGAAATCGGTGAAGGACCTCGCATGCTGCCTGGTACACAGTTGGAGCTTCAGAAGTGCGCCCTGACACTTACTGAATGACCACTGTGTGCCCAGCGTGTTCTAAGTGTCTCACATGTGTTCTATCATTTGACTCCCTCGGCTGTCCCATGAGGAGTCGCTTTCATGATCTCCATTGTCTGGATGAGGAAACTGAGGCACAGAAGCGTCACTGACCTATATCTATCCGGCAAGTGGGATCGGAACCCAG
>NW_024347852.1:94700-97915 GCF_902729225.1 Pteropus medius | reverse complement strand
CGGTGGAGGGATAAGAGCTGGTTATGGGTGGTGCTGGCTGGGGAGGGATGGAGATGCAGGATGCAGAGATAGAGACCGAGCCGAGGGAGGGAGAGATAATGGGAGGGCCAACTGCGGCTCAGGAGAGAGGCACAGATGAATAGACAGAAGTCAGGGACTGAGATGGGATGGACAGCCGTAAAGAACGGGCTGGTGTGTAATTCACGGGAGTGTGAAATATGGGCGGACAGAGGGGCAGTGACCAGGGCCGGGGAAGAGCGTGGACAGAAATATCTTGGAGAGAAACACAGTGGACAGGAGAATCGATGGGTTGCTCGAATGAAGGAGAGACGGACAAATAATGGCCAGAAATCACACATGGACAAAAGGGTACAGGGGAGGGCTGGGCAGACAGACGCGGGTCCACAAGGGAGGCTGGATGGGGAGAGCTTAAACGAGAAGGGGCCAGGACAGAGGGCTGAGCGTGAGGAAAGGCGAGCTGGCGACACATGGTCCGCAGCCAGACATCAGAGACAGGCTGGAAGGAGAGAGCAGGGGAGACTGGGCACAGCGGGACCAGGGCTCACAGATGGACAGGTGTCGTGGGGGTGCTGCGGAAGGCCAGGACTCCGAGACAGGCACGGTCTGACTCACCTGTGCTTATCCCCGCCGCGTCCTGGGTGGCAGCCGAGGCGGCGGCTGGCGGCAGCCCATGGGGGCTGTAAGGTTGGGTAAGGGGCTGCGGACTCGTCCCCACGCGCCAGGTGGTGAGAGGGGGTGTCGGATCTGGGGTCGTGGCCGGGAGGAAAAGCTTAGTCTGAGCCTCGCATCTTGTCCTACTCGAGCCAGCTGCTCGACCCCAGGAGACCCGAGGAGAGGTCCCGCTACCTCCTCCCACCTCCGGGCCCCCAGCTCCCGGGGAGCCCAGAGACTACACTTCCCGGCAGGCCTTGCGCTCGCGCTGCCGCAGCTTTATAGCCCCGGCGCTGCGGGGGCTACTGGGAGTTGAAGTCCCGAATGCCTCTCCCGGCTGCAGAGAGGATGGGAATTTTTTGGGAGGTGGTGGTGGAGGGGAGGTTCTGAGATGCCGGGGTCCCAGGGCTCTGCAGGGGACCGGAATGAAGTCCGGAACCTCGAGAGGCCGCAGAGTCCTAAGTCCTTAGGGGGGCCGTGGAGTGTTACACGATCCCCACGCCCAGGGGAGCGGCGGGCGAGACTGGGGTACACCCAGGTGTTTCGGGACCCCCCCCTTGCCGGAGCCACATGCCCCTCCCCCGGGGCGGCCCGCGAGCATTGCAGCACCGCCACTTCGGGCCGGGGCGGAGACGCGCGCGCCTCCGCACCTGCCGCCGCCCTCGCGCGCCCGGGCCGCCCCCCAGGACCGGGCCGGGGCGCGGGCTGCGGCTGGGGGAGGGGAGGAGCGGACTCACCCGAGCCGCCGCCGCCGCCGCCGCCGCCGCCACCGCCGCCGCAGCCCCGCACGCCCGCCGCGGCGCCCGCCCGGCTCCGCCCCCTGCCCCCGGCGCAGGTCCGCGGCTCCGCCCCCGGCCCCCGCCTCTCCCCCTGCGAACCTGGGGCTCGCAGCCGAAACCGCGCGGCCCGCGAGAGCGAGGAGGGAGCCTTCCCCGGACCCAGGCGGCCGCCCCCCGGCGCGCTGCCTTAGAGCATCCAGAGCTCTGGGGTCATGACCTTCTGCACCCCCCAGCACCCAGGGGTCCCCTCGTCTCCCCAACGGCGAAGTCTAGGATCCCAGTCCCTTCCTCTCCCAGGACCCAGGGCACGGCTCTCCCTCCCACGCCGGTTCTCAGATCCAGGAGTCCAGCCGCCCTGCCCCCTCCTCCTCCGGGACCCGGGAGCCCCGGGACCCCAGCCCCCTTCTCCGCAGGACCCGCGACTCGTCCCCTTGCGCTCTTGGCTCCGAGCTGGACTCCGGTTTCCGCATCCACAAATACAGACAATAAACCTGTTTCCTGAGAGATCCAGAGATTTGAAAAGTCAGTCAGTCTAGACAAAGCATTGGCACCAAGCAGGTGCTTAACGGATATTTCTTAAAAGCAGCCAGAAGCAGGTACCGGTATATTCAGAGCAGTTAGTGATAAGCGCCGCTGACGCTGATGCCGGCCCTGGGCTCGGCGCTTTGAAAGCGGTTTCTCGTTTGATCCTCACTCTGGCCCTATGAGGTGGGTGCAATCCTGCTGTTCCCACTCCACGGAGGTGACAGCTGAGGCTTATGGACGTTAAATCTCTTGAAGAAGGTCCAGGGCTACAGAGTCACACGGGTGCAGGCACCCCAGAGTCCACTCTCACGGGCCCAATCCTCACACCCAGCTGTGGCCCACCAGGGGTCCCAGGCAGCCCAGGTGGACAGAGAGAGATGTCCGGAAGGAAGTAAGCCATAATGCGTACACTCAAAGATATTCACACAGATGGGCTTGCCAGATTTCCCGGGACACGTTCCAAGCAACACTCAGATTTTGAGGCTGCCCAAGCGTTGAGAGGCAGCTGCAGTGCCCCGGTCAATGTGTGTGACTTTGGGGGCGAGGCACCAGAGTTCAACTCCCGGCTGCGCTCTGTGTGACCTCGAATGAATGACTGATCTTCTCGAAGCCTCAGTTTCCCTATTTGTAAATGAGGATAACTTTTTAAAAACCAGCTTCTACGTCATGAAGTTATTTTGAGGATCAAATTAAATTCATACAAGGAGAAAAATGGTTCGTATTTAGTAGTATTATCATACGTAGCAATTACATGCTGTTCACAAGTGAGGAAATTGGGGTTCAGAGAGGGGAAGAGCCCTGCCCAAGGTCACACAGCTGCAAAGTCAGAGTTGAGATTCAAATTCACGTGAGTCCGAATCCAGAGCCGTCGCCTTCAGCCGCTACTTCGTTGTCATCTAGGAAGTTTGAGGACCTTGTCTGTCATCGGTGCTGGGAGTGTAAAATGGCATAGGGCACTGGCCAGGGGACCAGGAGACCAGAGTCTTCCTCCTCCATCCACTTCCGTCCATGCGGCCATTCGATAGATGCTTACTGAGAACCCACTGTGGGCCAGGCATCGTTCTAGGCACCAGGAAGGCAGCTGGAACAAAGCAGACGAAAATCCCAGCCTTGGAACGGGGGACATGGTGGAAAGTCCGGGGTGCTGTGTGCGAGAGAAGAAAGTCACGGAGCAAGTGATGTTTGCACCGAGCTCAGAAGGGCGAGTAGGAATGAGTCAGGCGAAGATGGGGAAGGGAG
>NW_024347852.1:91155-91947 GCF_902729225.1 Pteropus medius | reverse complement strand
GGCCACGACGACGTGGAAAGGGAAGCGGGGCCTCTGAGGGGCCGAGTCTGGAAACGAGGCTGTTTAAGGGTGGCCTGTTTTCCTTGCCAGTGACAGAAACTCCAATGACCTGAGCATAGAAGAGACTTCACAGCGGGGATGAGGGCTTCAGGCACAGCTGGATTCAGGCGTCCCGGTCATCATCGTCTGCATCCGTGGTCCCTGCTTTCCCCCGCTCTTTGCCTTCAGGCAAGGCGCCTCGCCACGTGGCCCCCAGCAGCTCCAGCCCAGGCTCTGACCGGCCTGGCAAACGCTGCGGGAAAACAAAGACCCTCACTGACAGCAAGTTCAGCAAAAGTCCAAGGTCTGACCGTTTCCTTGTTTGATTTTTAAGCTCGCGCCTGAACCAACTGCTTGAACAATCAAGGTGCTGCTGCCTGGGGAGCAGGGAACTGATGCTTATCGATCGGGGACGATGGACGGTCAGACTCTGTCGGGACACAAGAGGACTAGAGACACAGGTCCTGGGAGGGCAGACAGGAGAACCGAGGAGGCCCAGCCTTCTCTCCCACGGTTCCTGCCGCCAGCTCTGTGGACACAGGAGAGGGATGCTTAGCAGGTGGCTAGACCCCTTTGCTCCTGCACCTGCGGCCTGGGAGCCCCCAGCCCCTTCTCCTCCAGACCCCTCCTCCCTCAGACCCAGGAGTCGGAGCCCTCGGCCCCTCCCCCACTCTCTGGAGGTACCATGGCGACCAGGCCCCCTGCCTACCTGTCCCTCCCTCACCTAGAACCCCGTTTCTGTTTGAATCTCAC
>NW_024347852.1:85832-90639 GCF_902729225.1 Pteropus medius | reverse complement strand
CGAGGAAGGGAGAGGGAGGTGGGGAAGAAGGAGCTTGGGCACACAGGGGCTCCCAGAGGTCAGGGGGACCCGCGTCTCCATGTGGTCTCAGCCTTCGGGGTCCTCCTTATTCACTCCCTGGGGCTTCAAAGAGGAGGGAGAGACAGCCACGGGGAGAAGGAGCTGGGGCGGGTGGCCCAGTCAGAGCTCTTCTCCCCACCCTCCTGAGACACCCCCCACCCGCCTTCCCAGGATGCAGCCAGGGGTGGAGGCCCTGTGCTCAGCCACCATGAGCACCCTGAGCGCACACAGGGAGGCAGGTACGGAGCCCGTCCGTCCGCCCCTGCGTTTACGCGAATGTGTGTGCGTGGCAGGTTATCCTCACGCGTTGTGTTGTGGCTCCGAGTGAGTCACGGGCCTTCCAAAGAGACAGTCACCCCAGGCTCAGGTCGACCAGAGTCCTGGACAGTATGTGCCCTTGAGACCCCACCACATTTCCCGGGAGCCTCTGGGGCCTTAGCCACTCTCCTCCGAGGCCGTTATCTCTCTTAGATGCCGCACCCTGGTCCCTCCCGCCGCCTCCCATATGCAGGCAGCTTAGTGGCTTCCCCCAAGGCCGCTTTTCCTCCCTGCCTCCCGACCTCTCGACCTCTCTCGTGTCCCTACGTCCAACCTGGTCCCTGAGCCAGCCCCCAGGTGGGTAGAGTCCCAGCCCCTCAGCCTGGCGTTCAAGGCCCCGTGTGGCCCGGCACCAGCTGACGACTTCGGGCTCACAGGGCGGGGCCCCTCGTTTGCACTCTGCTTTAGCACAGTGCATTCATTCATTCGCTCGTTCGACGTCTATTGAGTAATATCTCTATCAGGAGGCATTTGGCTAGCAGGTAATAGAAAACCGGACTTAATGCAATGTAAAGAATAAGAAATTCATTCTCTCACCCAAAAAGAAGCCCACAGCTAGGATGGGTTTGGGTTTGGTTGAGTCGGCAGCTTAATGATGTCATTTAGAACCCAGTTTCTATTTCCCTACTTTTTGGTCTGCGATATAGTCCCTTCGTACATCGGCTTGCTTACCTCATGGTCACGAGGTGGCTGCCATAGTTCCAGGCATCGCTTCCGGAGGTCTTCATCTTAAGAACTTCCAAATGACCTCTCCTCTCATTTCACTGGCCAGCGCTCAGTCACCTGCTCACTCTTGTCGCGATTGCTGGCAAAAGGGATGAAATTATGATGATTTTAGTCAGCGGTCCTCAACTCACATGTGAGGATCTTAAAGAACTTATACCTAATCCCACCTCAGATCCAATTTAACCTGAATCTCTAGGTCCGGAGTCCCACCACCTCTATTTTTTGAATGTTTGGCAGGTGATTATGATGAATAATAAGGGTTGGAAGGCAGTGGTTTAAACTGGATGGGATGTCCCCGAGGGAACTGGAGATCGGTGAGCCTCTCCTGAGTCACGTGGGTGGGGAATGGACCCTCATCCAATGGGGGAAGAAAGATAGGAATGGGGTCAAAGGGGTCTCCTTTGCGGCTGTCTGTTATAAGCACCTACTCTGTGCCAGGCGCTATGCTAGTCATAGCACATGCCCTGGTGGCAAAACAGACAGTTTCTCTGCTCTGTTTCCTTCCAGTGTCCCCAAAGTCCTCTTTCTTTTGGAGACACCCCTCCCCACCCCGCACGACACACACCATCTCTAACTTAGACCGAGGCACCCACCTAATCAATATAATTTGCGTTCAGCTCCAAAATGGTTGAGTGGAACCGAGTTGACCAATTGACCAGTTTTACAGATCAACATGTGCTCATTTTCTGTTTTGCTGTTTCCTTTGTGGCATTTTGGAACCAATGACAGTTTTAGCGTATGGAGTTGCAAACATTGGCCTAGGCCCATGGCGCCGAAGGATTTTGCCTGCAGAGCCTGATGAATGAAATGACGCAGCCTGTCCTCAGGCAGGGGAGGCGGGCGTGAGGCACACTATCTCATAAATAATTAATAACCTGCCTGATCAGGCTTAAGACATCGGCAGGGTCTGATCGCGTGTGGTCACGTGGGCCACGGGGAGAGCTTTGGACTTCATTTGTCTCAAGGACGATGAGAAGCCTTGGGAGGGTTTTGAGGAACAGGAAGACGTGATCAGATCTCTCTTTGCAAATGCGATTCTGATCGGGTGATGGGGGCGGAGTTAGGAGGCTGTCGTCCGGACAGGAGTCAGGTGAAAGGCAACAGACTAGGGAGATTGAGAATATAGGCTCCCGGATGTGGTTCCACAGTGTAGCGGGGAGCACGTCTGCTTAACACGCAGAAAGTCCTGGTGTTCATGCCCCGGTGGTCCACTGGTCCATGGTCTACGGCCACGCCACCCTGAACAAGCCCGATGTCTGATCTCAGAAGCTAAGCAGGGTCGGGCCTGGTTAGTACTTGGATGGGAGACCACCTAGGAAGACCAGGTGCTGTAGGCGTAAATAAAAAAAACAGATAGAGAGAGAGAAGGGAACTCAGGCTCTGGATCCAGATGCTTTTTATCTTCATCCTATCGCTTGGGCTGCGTGACCTTGGGCATGTCATTTAACCTCACTGTGCTTCCAGTTCGTCTGTTTAATTACCTCAGAAAGTCGTCCTGAGGATGCAATGGAGAGAATTTTCGAAAGCGCTTGGCTTTTTAAAAGGGGCCGGAAAACACGTAGTTACTGTTGTTGTTGTTAACCGGACGGATTTGAGAAGGAGATTATTGCGTTGGGGGGATGTAGAGGAGGCCAGTACAGCTGGGGGAAAATGATCAGAAAGGTCACCAGGGGTGACCACACGGAGGGCAGGTGCGTGTCAAAGGGGATCTTATTAAAATGCAGATTCCCATGCAGTAGGTCTGGGCTGGGACCCTGAAATCTGTGTCCATAAGGGGACTTGATCCCAAAGGCAAGATGAAACCTCTGTTGGTTTGTAAGCAGGAGGAGCTGAGATGTAAAAATCTCCCCAGCTGCCCTGCGGGAACACGTGGAAGGTAGCAGGATGGGGACGAGAGGGGGGGACTTTCTGTGGTGCAAGCTAATGTCTGTTGACGCCCTGAAGTCAAAGGCCACCAGGAGCACGGCTGTGGTATAGCCGTGTGCTGGAGACGGGCTGTCCCGGCTCGCAAGGGCCCATTGTGGACTTTTGCAAACTGATTGTTAAAACTGTGGGCAGAATGAGATTGGTCATGGTGGGAGTACTCACACTATGAAAACGGGAGATGCTGCAGTCTGTGTGTGCGTGCGTGTGTGAGTGTGCAGCATCGGCTCTGAGCCACGACGGGCACGTCCGGGCGTCCTTGTGCCTCCGGCAGGGTCCGCATCTTGTTGTGTTGACGCATGACTCCGGGTGATCTTATTTTTATCTTGGTTCTCCATGATCACAGCGAGGCCTTGGCCGATCCTGGTTTTTCGCGAAATCGTTTATGGCAATAGACGATGGGGAGAGAGGCAACAGGGCCTGGCCGTCGGCCGTCAGCGCTGCTTTCTGCTTTGTTCAGCTGCTGCACCAGAGACCCCCAGACACAGTGGCATTAAGAAGACGGTTTATTTCTCGTGTAACAGAGGCAGGTGGTCCAGTGGGTGGGACATCTCAGCCTATGAGATGACTCAGGGGCCCGGGTTCCCTCCGTGTTGTGGCTCCGCCGTCTCTCATATGATGGAAGTTGGCTTATTGCCACATCCATAATCTGCCACATCCAAGGGAAGGGGCAACGAGTCTCAGACGAACGATCTTCTTTTAAGCAAATGACTCCAAAGGTTCGTTGTCACTCCCACTAACACTGTGGGTGAGAACTCGGTCATGTGGCCACATCTAGCTGCAAGGGAGTCTGGGAACTGTTGTCTCTAGCTGGGCGGCCATGTGCAGGCAAAACTCTAGGATTGTAGAGGAAGGGGAAAATGGATTATGATGGATAATGGCCATCGAAGACCAGTTGGCTGACCGTCGGGTTGTCTAGAAGGGCCCAGACTCGAGAGCTGTTATCGGCCCACAAACTGGATTCGCATGCTGCTCCTGGAGCGGACTGGGACCGCTGGGACGACCGGAACGGGAAGCAAAGAATTGTCCCCCTTCTTCCAACCTTGCAGTCCCTCTCTAGCGCCACCTTTAGGCAGAGTCTAGTGAGAACCTAATAGGAACCCGGCTGTCAGAGTGGAAATGGGGTGGGTAGGTTCCTCCTGGTCACAGAGCGGGGCGCGGAAGCGTGGTGTTTGGAGCTTAGAGACAGTAGCTTAATAACTGGCACAAGAGCTATTCTGGGGGTGTCATGGACAGCACTCGGTGATGCCCACTGAAGTGGAATGACACGTGAGGAATGCTCGTGGCAGCTGCCATTCGGTTCTATGTCCCCAGGAGCCCTCCTTGTGGACCTTGAGACCCCCGAGGAGATGCTGGCTTGGAGACCGGGCAGGATCAAGTCCTCGTGAGTGGCCCCCAGCCCCATGACTTCTGACCTCAGCTCTCTGGAGTGCGGTGGCAGCGACCCCTGACCTCAGAGGTCCCTGCCTGATGGCCCTCTCCCCAGGAAGCAGTACCTGCGCCAGATCATTGCAGAATATGAGGCCCTGGACCAAGAACTCCCGTGCATCAGGAAGTTCCCCACCCCGCCCGCTGCCCAGCCCCTCTGCTTGTGCTTGGAGACTCTGGTGAGTGGCCCCAGCCCTTGTGGAGTGGGGTGGGGTGGTGGAAAGGGTGGAAAGGCACAGAGCCAGGTGGACAGAGTCCGAACCCAGACTCTGGGGCCTACTGGCTGTGGGTCAGGCACCAGGACAGGTTGCTGAAAAGTGTGAATTTGTTAAAAGTCAACTGTCAAATATAT
>NW_024347852.1:85446-85809 GCF_902729225.1 Pteropus medius | reverse complement strand
GGGGAGGGGCGGAGAACGAGGGGCGGAGAAGGACGGTGGTTGAAAGGCAGAGTGGGGGGATGGAGGACAAAGGGAGCCCTGCTAATCTACCTGCTAGGAAATTCTGCGAAGCTTACGAATGTAGCAAAAGCATGAGAAGAAGCCCACGTCTACGGTAGATTCGGCAGACTTCAGTGTAGGGTCTTCCTGGTGCCACAGGTAGATAAGAGTGGACATTGATGGGTCGCCAATCGCATGCCCGGCCCATGGCTCAGAGGCTCTCCCTCAGCTGATTTGGCCATCTTCTCCCACACGGGGATCGCTTTGTTTTAGGGACAAATCTCTATCCTACGGCTCCTCTCTTTATGGTTTTGAACATGGCCC
>NW_024347852.1:82811-85254 GCF_902729225.1 Pteropus medius | reverse complement strand
AAACCCCCTAGGACCTTTAGTTTTTGACAGCTGAGCATTTCTTAAAATGGTAATATGAATATAAAAGGAAAAGACAGTAGATGCTTTTCTACCTGAGAGAGGGACGGGACCCGATGATCGGGTGTGATCTTTGTCCCTCAGATGCCACCTGGGCCTCTGCCACGTTCTGCAGGTGGGGTTTAGGGTGAGGACTTCAGAGCCGGACTGAACCCAAGTGTCACAGCTGAGGCTCTCTCTCTGACTCCCCCAGCCCGAGGAGGACCTAACTCACCTGGAGGTGCTGGAGGCGCTGGAGGCCGAATTACCTGGGGCCATGGAGAGTGGCCGCGTGAGCAGCATCCGCTTCGAGAACATGAACGTCATCTGTGGGACTGCGGGGCGCAGGGACCGGTGAGCCCGCCGCGGGGGCGGGGCGGCGGGGACAGCGGCGAGGGGGCAGGGCGGGGAGTGAGGTTCGGCGAGAGTCGGGGTCTACCAAGCGCAGGAGAGGGTCCGAGTCCCGGAGACGGAGCCGAGTGGGCGGGGCCTGGAAGTTAAGGCAGTGGGGGGCGGGGCAGGGCCTGCAGCGACAGCAGGAGAGCGTGGTCGCTGTGAGGGTGGAGCAATGGGGATGACAGTGAGAACCGGGAAAGGGCGGAACGGAGAGTGAGCGCGGTGACGGGGCTGGGCCAGGAGGGATCAGCGAGGAGGAGGAATCTGGAGTGATGGGTACTTGAGTGACTCGGGTGGTGACGGCGATGCGCAAGACGCAGGTGTGAGAAGGCAGAGCCTGGAATTAGCGCATTGCAGGTGCTGGGCCCGGAGCGATTAAGGGGCCTGGGGCCTGGCGTGTCGCTGAGAGACGGATCCGAGGCGGCGGGGAGCCAGAACAGTATTGAGGCAGAGCCGGACGCAGAGGGGCAGGGGGTGGAAAAGTGGGCGTGGCCGGACTCAGAGCGGGGATTTGGACGACGATGGGCAGAACTGAACCAGACAGAGAGCGAACCGGACGCGGAGAACTGAGTTGGACAAAGATAGGCGAGCTGAACGCGGAGGGCAGGGCGGAGAAGGTGGGAGCTAGGAGCTGCCAGCGAGCTGCAGGTTGAAGAAAGTGGGTGACTGAACCAGGCTGAGAGAGAAGATGGGACCCAGAATGACAGAGGTGAGGGGCGACCTACAGACTGACCTGGAGGGGAGTTTAGGGATGGAGTGACGAGTTGAGGGACCGGGGTCGGTAAATGCACAGGGACGGGGCGGGGACGTTTCGACGGTCCAAGGCGGGGCCGGTACCACCAGATTCCCCTCCCGTCCCTGCCCTCTCGCAGGTGGCTCATCACGGTCACGGATTTCCAGACTCGCTCGCGCCTGCTGCGCTCGGGGCTCCACCTGCGCGGGCTCGCGCGCCCGCTCGTGCGCCACGACGAACTGCTGCTGGGCGATTACCGCCTGCACCTGCGCCGCTCCCTGGTCCGACGGCGCATGCTCGAAGCTCTGGGGGCGGAGCAGGCCGAAGATTGACGCGCGGGGGCGGGGCTTGCGCACCGCCCGGCTGGCTCGGGCCGCCTACCCGAGGCCGGGAGGAGAAGGGGCGTCGCCTTCCCCAGGAAGGAGGCGGGGCCGGCTCGAGGGGGTGGATACTGTGAGTTTAATTATAAAGAATGACCTGGTACAAAAGCCATTTCTCTCTGCAAAATCACGGCGGGGAGTCAGGGGAGGTGATGGGACATAGGGACGAGCCCCCATAAAATAATCCCGCCTCCCCAGTCTTCCCCCAGTCCCTGCAAGTGGACGCCTGGGTCCCGATCCCTCGAGGGAGGAACTGAGGCCCGCGGGAGGGAAGACCCGGGAGCCGGGGCTTTCGACGCGCGCCGACCTGGGTCTCAGCGAAACCAGACGTGCCCCTCCGCCCCCTCCTCTCCCTCCTCCCACCCCCCTTGGAAGACGATTCTCCGGGCTTTTATTTCAGGTTTTCCTGGATATTTTTTGTGTGTGTGTTCTAGGTATTTTTTTTTTTCTTTTCGTATTTTCTTTTGTTGTTGCACTCTTTTTGCTTTTGTCTCTCCTCTCCACCCCTTTGTCAGTCCTTTCCCTCCCCACCCCAAGGCCTCTCTCCCCCTCCCCACCCTACACCCTCCCCAACCGCAGCACCCATCCCAGAATGAACAAGCCCTTGATAGATGGGCGCCGCGCAGACAACGGACGGGGTCGGCCGTGGGGAGGGGCGAGCCCAGCTGCGACCTCCGCCCCTGGCATACCCCTCCCCCCTCCCACGGCCCTCCCACAAGGTTCCCCGCAGATCCCTGACGTGGTGAGGGGAGAGGGCTGCAAGCACCCTCACCCCCCATGGACGGAGCCCCCCCCTCGGGGGTGGGGGGCAGCAGAGGGGGAATGGACTTGGAATAAGGAGGGGGAGCTCCCTTCTTTGGCAGCTGAACATGGGGGGACCTGAGGGCGATGCCCTCCC
>NW_024347852.1:81909-82712 GCF_902729225.1 Pteropus medius | reverse complement strand
ACAGCCATGCTGGACAGAGAAGGAGTTTCTTGGAGAGACGGAAGGGTTTTTTTGGGGGGGCGGGGGAGAGGTCTTCGTGCAAAATGGATGGATAGAGAGCCCGGGAAGGATGCGCAGAGTGAGAGGAGGTAGGGCATGAGGCGGGCAAAGCCCGGAGCAGGGAGAGGACGAAGCACGGTGAACGAGAAGCGGGTGCGCATAGGGTCGTCTCTCGACAGAAAGAGAAAAGCGCGAAGACGTGGCAGGAGCGGTCCCCTCACAGGGACAACAGCTGAAGGTGTCAGGGAAAGAAACGCTAACGCAGCCCAAGAGTGTGTGGAAGGAGCCGGATGTGCAGAAGGTAAGAGGCGGTAGCGTCCCCGAGGGAGCCGGCGACGGCCGCCCAGGAGCTGACGGGGACAAGCGGGAATCCAAGAATGAGCGCGCAGCAAAGCCACGGCGTGCGGGAGCACCGTCCAGGAGCAGCGAACGGCGTCGAGAGAACGGCAGAAGTGCCAGGGAAGGGGCGTGTGCAAGAGTGTGCGAGAAAGTCCACGGAGAGTCGAGAATGGCGCGGGGCGTGGGTTCGGGAAGGGAGGAGGCAGCGGCGCGGGAGCCTGGAGGACAGGGCCGGGGCGCGCGTGAGGGAGGGAGGCGGCTCCCGCGAGGCGAGTGTGCAAGCAGCGCAATAAATAGTGCCAGTGCCAGCGCCGGACGACGGGGAGGGGCGCGGGGGTGCCGCTGACGGGTGGATAGAGTCGGAATGTGGGGGGGTTCAAGAATGCGAGGGCAAATGGAGGCACGTCGGGAGAGGCGCACGGGAC
>NW_024347852.1:75653-81425 GCF_902729225.1 Pteropus medius | reverse complement strand
CGAGGGCGCCCCCTGCCGGCCTGGGGGTGACCCCCGTCCACTCAGGCTCAGGGCCGGCCCTCTATGGCTCTGTCTGGTCCCCCTCCCCGGAGTCGACCCTTCCCTCCTCCTCCATCCCCCCCGCTGTGACTCCCGCTGTTCCCACCCTCCGCTTCCCGCTTCACACACACTCAGTCTTCGGTCAGCTGCCCCCTCCCGTGAGGTGCAAATGTCTGGCCGGAATCGGGCCACCTGGTGACCTCCAGCCTTGGGAGACAAGGGGCAGGGCGCAGTTCGAGCGGAGTCCCCTGGCCCCCGGGGAGAGAACGATGGTCAGGGGTCAGAGGTCAAGAGGCCAGCGGGCTCAAGGGTTCGGTGGACGGGCTGGTCCGTCCAAGCCAGCCATCACCTCTCCAGGAAGAATCTGAGCGCGCGGTCGATGTTCATGCGGTGGCCCACCCTGGTCACACCCAGGTCCACGTAGTCCTCCTTGGTCAGGGCGGGCAGGTGGGAGCCGTCGATCTCGTGGTCCAGGAAGCGGGCTCGGTGCTCAGCCAAGCCCAGCCACTCCAGCCAATCAGCCACGTCGAACTTGGTCCAGAAGCCCAGAGGTTTCGCGCCAAACGGCTTGTCCGCGGGCAGCGACAGCAGGCGGGTGGGCGACAGGGAGCGGGAGGCCCCCGACAAGGCTCCGCCAAGCCCCCCGGACATGCCCGGGTGCGGCGGCACAAAGACCGGAGCGAAGGGGTCAGCCGAGCCTCCGGCCCCTCCCGTGGGCGAGCTGCGCATGTCAAAGAGGCCCGGGTAGAGGGGTCCGGAAGGCAGGATGGGCAGGGACGAGGGCCGGGGCGCGGGGCTGACCTTGTGCTCCGAGGCGGGCAGCAGCGAGGGGCTGGGCGCCCGGCGGAGCAGAGGCGGCCGCATCTCGAACTCCACACCCTGGAGGTGGCGAGTGGACGTGGAGGAGGACGAGGCTGAGGGTGAGGTGGCCCCCGGGGCCGCAGCAGCTGAAGGCGGGACCCCCGTTCCTGTGGGGAGTGGTGGCAGAGGTGGTTTAGGCCAGTTCTGAAACAGGCTGCTGACGGGTTTGGAGAGGAGCGAGGATTGGGAGTCATCCGAGAGTCTGGAATGTGACAAAGGGGGCAGGGGTGGAGGAGAGGGGTTCGGGGGTGGGGGTGGTAAGGGCAGGGTGAGGAAGAGGAAGAGGTCAAGATACCGGGAGAGAGGAAGAGAGACACAGGGGCGGGGGCAGAGAGATGGGAAGAGATAGAAGGAGCCGGGAAGGTAAGATGGCCGTCGGGACAGAGATGAAGGGAGAGAAAAATGACAGGACAGGGAGAGGGTGACAGTCGAGAGAGATGAAAGAAAAAGAGACATTAAGTGATAATAATAATCATCGCCGCCACTTACTGACGCTCACGTGTGCCAGGCATTGTTCTAAGTGCTCTTTACACATCGCATTTCAATTTAATCCCCTTGACAGCCCTGATGCCGGTTACTATCACCACCATCCTCCTCTCATCCTCATCCTCAGCATCAGCATCATCAGCACAGAGAGGTTAAGTAACTTGCCTAAGGACACACAGCCAGGAAGTGGCAGAGCCCGGTTATATGGCACCAAAGTCTGAGCTCTTAACCACTATTCTATACTGCCTTTCGGGGGGTATGGCCAGTCACAGCAGAGTGGAAGACGGGGAGACGTTGAGGGAGGAAGGAAGGAGAAGAGGGTGGGCGTTCAGGGGGAGAGATGGAAGGTCAGGGGCCAGAGAGAGAGAGAGGAGGAGAGGGAGATGAAGGAGAGAAGAAACAAGGGGAGGAAAAGGTTCCCCTCATCCCTTTAGCTCCTTCCAGAACAGTCCAGTCTCAGGGCCTTTGCACCGGCCGTTCCCTCTGGCTTAGCTCGCTCTTCCCAGGCGGCCATGCGGTTTGCTCCGGCCCCTCCTCCAGCCTCCGCTCGTCTTGCCCATTATTTGAGAGACCTTCTCTCACCATCCTACCGCGGATGGAATGTTTTCTTCTAGGACGACTGCCATCATTTTGTCGTCTGGCCTCACCTCTGTCTCATTAGGCTACTAGCTCTATGAGGGTGACACGTTGCCTGTCCTGGGTCCCTCTCACCCGGAAGGGCAGCCAGCACGTAGTAGGTGGTAAATCAAAAACTGGCTCAGGTGTTGCCTAAATTCAGCACCCTTTCCTCTCCCCAGAAGACTTAAGGATAATCGATGAGTTGCCTTAAGATTTCAAAGGCCTGATAAAACCACATTCGAATACCAACTATAAAGACATCAGACCTTCAAACGGAGTTAGAGTGAGCTCTGCAGATAGACAGAAGGATTGGAAAAAACCTCTCTCCACTCTCTGTGTGTGCGTCTGAGTCAGGGATGTGACTCGACTTTTCCGAAGACTAGGTCTTGAATGAGCTCGAATTCGGTGGCGATACCCGCTAGCTAGCTGCTTTGGAAAACTGCATCATCCCGTGTCTCCCCATCTGTACTTGCTGGGCTTCAGTAAGAGGCCACTCCCTTCCCCCCATCATGTTATAATAGTGACCTCGAAAACTCTTTTTAAGTGGGTACTATGCCATCTCCCTTCTACAGAGAAGTGGACTCCTTTGCCTGAGATCACTCAGTCAGAAAGTGCAGGGCCAGGACCAGAACCCAAGAAGCCCGCCTGCAGAACCACACCTGTAACCACTATGCCCTAGAGCATCTTGTCTGGAGCCGCACTGGGCTCGAGGGACTTGCAGATTTCAGGGATTGTCAGAATTGACAACCTGCCGAGGAAACAGACTTGGCAAGTTGGGCTCCGGTCTCCTTCGTTAATAACTCTTTTTTGTTCATCATGGGGATGTGGGTTGTCATGGTGATGGGAGGAGACCACAGAAGCTACTGATAAAGGGAAGTTGGAAGCCCCTGTGACAGCATGCTTCTTTGAGGGCAAACTCCTCCAAGCCAGCCTGGTTTCTGTTTCCTTTCTACCGCCTGGGACCACAAAGAGACTCAGCTCTGGGGAAGGTGGACTCTGGTACCCACAGCATCGGTCCCTCTGGCCTTCACTGCCAATCACCAGCCCTGGCTCACCTCTGCCGCTGCAGAGAGGAGGTCCTCTCAGGGACGTAGCTGGCTCCCCCGTGGTGGCTGTCCCCGCTGCCCCCGCTGCCTCCCCGGGCCCAGGGCAGAGCGCCCCCAGCTGCTGAGGAGCCCCCAAACTGCTGAAGCTTGGAGCTGAGTTCACTGATGATGCTGGCTTTTACTGTGGCCAAGGCTGAGGCCTGAGGCTGGGCCAGGGGCCCGGGCAGGGGTGGTGGCGGGGGGCCCGGGCCCTCCTCCCAGGGCAGCAGCTTCCGAGGCAGAGAGGTGGCGGATGGCAAGGGCACTGGTGGGCCTTCCGGCTCTACGGCCACTGGACCCCCAGGGACGCCTGCTGCCGAGGGTCCCGAGCAACCACTCAGGGCCAGCAGCCCATCGGTTCCGGCCCCTGTCACTGAGACCGTGGGGCTGGTGGGAGTGACAGGGTCTCGAAGTCCCCCACTGGGGCTGGGGCGCAGGCCTCCGCTGGCCCCCAGCGCCCGGCCCCGGAGCTTAGAGGGAGTCATGAGCTGGGGAGGGTACGGCGGGCCGGGGGCACCGCTGCCCCCGAAGGCCTGGCCGTCCAGGTAGGCCACATACGTGTCCAGCAGCTCTGGCCCACTGGCCACACTCGCTCCGCCAGCACCGCCGCCACCCCCTGCGCTGCCTCCGCCTTCGGCAGACAGGCTGCTCAGCGTGGAGGCGCTGCTGATGGTCTCCAGCGGGTGGTCACTACTGCTCCGACTGTCCACCTCCTCGATGCCCGAATCCGTGCCAGGCGGAGGGTCTGGGCCAGGCTGTGGGGCTGCGGGTGCAGGGGCGGCGGGGGCCGGTGGGCCTGGTGGAGGGGCGTCCCCAGGAGCCACGGGGGCCCCCTGGTCACACGCAGCACACTGGGCTGTCGTGAGGTGTCAGGTCAGTCGTGAGTCTCAGGGTGGAAGGCTGCAGCCGAGCTTTATGGGGGGCGGCGCCGGGGGCAGCGGGTGGTCAGTGGGGTGGGGGGTCTGGCAGAAGGGTGGGGGGCCCCGGCGTGAGGGGCGACTCGGGCTTCTCGAAGCTGTTGGAGAACTCCAGGGGCGGCGGCAGAGGCTCCACAAAGAGGAATTCGCCGTCTTCCACGTCCACCGAGGGAGCCGGAGGCGGCAGGACCAGCAGAGGAAGCCCGTTCTCCTCGCTGCCCCGCGGGGAGGTGGGTGACGTGGGCACGGATCGGCGCGGGCTGGGCGGCGGGGCCCCCGGCCCATCCTCCGGCGGAGGACCCCTTGCGCCCGCGCCGCCGGCCCGGGACTGGCAGTTCTCCAGGAACCGCACGTGCAGCGGCAGCCGCTCAGGTTCCTCGGGGGCCCCGGGCCTCCAGGCCTTGCTCACCCCAGGGTGCGGGGCGGGGGGCTCGGGCCCCAGCTGCAGCAGGAGGGGCCCGACGCCGGGAGCGGTGGGGGGCAGGCGGTGCAGCAAGGAGCGCCGGGCAGCTGGCGGGCTGGCCGGAAGCGACCTGTCCTGGCTGCCCAGGCCTGCCCGGTACCCCAGCTCCCGGCGGGCGGGGTCGGGCGGGGAGGCCCCCCAGAGGCGCAGCACTGGCTCGTGGTGGGCGTGGGGCGAGTGGTGTTGCGGGGTGGGCGGCGGGGCCTCGTAGCGGGGCGATGGGGGCCTGGGAGGGGGCTGGGGGGCGCCCCCGCCCTCCGAGGACTCCTTCAGCGCCCGCTCGCGCGCCGCCAGGGCCAGCCCGAGCGGGGAGGCTGGGTCCAGGGCCTTGCCGGTCAGCGGGTGGACCAGGGGCCGCGGCGGCAGGAAGCTGGTGAAGGCGCTGCTGGCCCCGCCGCCGGCCCCGTAGGCGCGGCTGGCGGCCCCGTAGCCCCCGTAGGCGCCGCCGCCGCCGCCGCCCGCGCCCGCGGACTCCAGCCGCAGGTAGGGCTCCGCGGAGAACATGCCTTCGTCGATGGACTTGGAGTGGCGCAGCCGCGGGCCGGGGGGCGCCCCGGGGCCCAGCGCGCCGCCGCCGCCGGCGCCGCCGCCACCGCCACCGCCACCGCCGGCCTCGTCGTCGCCGGCGTCGGTGGAGAGGAAGAGCGTGGACCGCCGGCGCGCCTCGTTCTGCCAGCCGCCCTCTCTGCGCGCCGCGCCCACCAGCGCCGCTCCGAACTGGCTGGTGAAGTCCAGCGTGGCCGGGCCGCTGGGCGAGGCGGGCGCGGGCGCGGGCGACGGGGACGGCGGCGCGGGCGACACGGCCGGGGCGGGGCTCGGCGCGGAGGAGCCGCCCGCCGCGTCGGGCTGGGTCGGGGGCTCGGCCTCGGTGCTGCTGCCCTGGCTGCTGCGGCCGCTGCTGCTGGTGGACGGGGCCTTGATGATGATGGTGGGGATGGGGATGGAGTTCTTCTCCGACGCGGCGGCCGCGGCCGGCGGCGGCTGCGGGGACGCGGGCGACGCGGGCGACGCGGGCGGGAGGCCGCCGCCCTTCTGCGGCTCGCCCTCCACTTTGGTCTGCTTGACCAGCGGGCCCTTGCGCCCGCGGCCCGAGCGCGCGGGCACGTACATGGCCGCGCTGGCCGCCCGCGGGGGCAGCTGGAAGTAGCGCAGGGCGGGGGCCTGGGCGGGGCCGCCGTGGTGCGACGCCGACGGGGCCCCGGGGGGCGCGCCGGGCCCGCCGCCCCGCCAGCCGCGGAGGCTGGGCTGGGGCCCCAGGGCCAGCCGCGGCGGGGGGTCGTCGGGGGAGCCGCCCGTCTCCATC
>NW_024347852.1:67964-75613 GCF_902729225.1 Pteropus medius | reverse complement strand
GGGGAGGGGGTGAGGCGGCCGGAGGAGGAAGGGGCCGCAGGCGTGCTGTAGGGGGGCTCCGGCGGGGACGTGGTGGGAGGCGGAGGGATGTCCTCGGAGCCGGGCACCGACAGGCTGCGGCTGAACTTCATGGTTGGGGGTGCTAGGTAAGGCCTATCGTCTTCTGCGGCCCCTGGGGAGACACGGAGGGTCCAGGAGCGGGGGGCCTGGAGGCGGGGGCGGGGTCGCCCTGCTCCTGGATCCTACAGAACTACAATAGAACTACAACAGTAACGAAATAATAATAATAATAATAATAATAATAATAATAATAATAATAATGGCACCCGGTTTATGGAAGAACTTCGCATGGACTAGTCCAGAGCTTCCAAGGTCAAGGTAAACTCAAAGCCACTCGATACAGTAACGCGGGTTGTGCACTGCACCACAGCCACCAGCAGAGGGAGCAAGATGTGTGTGTGTGTGGGGGGGGCGGCGAAATTCAGCCGAACTCCCAGAAGGGGGCGCTTTTTCTAATTCGCACAGAAGCGGAGCGTATGCTAATGGTGGCCTGGCGTGAGCAAGAGCGGCCTGAGCCAGCAAGAGATGCCGCGTTTATGTGCGCAGATTCTTTCTGTGTATAAGCGAAGAAGAAAGGCAATTAGCACGTCAAACCTGTGATTTCACAGGTAGAACTGCTTAGGGCCGAGGCTAATTAGACCGAGAGGTGAGTGATGTTACGTCGGTTTATAGGCGGCCGATACTAGGTAAATGATGAGACACAGGTAGACCTCACAGGTGCGAGACGCACGCTGACGCTCTGTGGGCGCCGGAAGTTGAGGAAAAGCTAGACCCGGTCGGCAAAGCGACTCGGAGGGCGCAGAGGAGTGGTCTTTTCCTTCCCATCAGCTGTCCGGGCCCGGTCTTGGAACCCCCTTCTGGCCTCTGACCGCTCTCCCTCCCTTGACCATCTCCACCAGCCAGCATCACGGCTTCGTTCGCTCCTTCTCTGCTGAAGACCCCACCTTTGTCCTGGGCCCCATCCTCTCCCCAGCCCGGGGTGCAGGCTCCGAATCCGAGTGCCGCATCCACTCACTATCTCGCTGGCCTCTCGAACTCAGCAGGCGCCCCGGCCAAGCTGCTGACCTCCGGCCAAGCTGCGCCTGGCTGTGCCTGAGGCCTGGAACCCCTCCCCAAGGTCCCCTGCTTCCTCTCCAAGTGTCAGCTCAAACCTGCCCCCCCCCCACCTCCCCCTGCCTAGCACCCTGATCTACTTCAATTTCCCACAGCATTTATCACAGTTAATACACTACATAATTTTCTCGTGTCTCATCCTGATATAACCTGTCGTCCGTCTGCCCCTTGCATCAGCTCCATGAGGGCAGGACCCTTTAGTCTGTTTTGTCCCCTGACATGGTCCACGGAGGCCTGGCCTGGCATACGGCAGTACTCAATAAACATCCGCAGGATGAATGAATGAATGAATGAATGGGGCCGGGTACGGGAAAGAAAGAACCTAGGTCTGTGGTGGGGCCTTCGACCTGCTGCCTCTGGATGCAGATAAAGCCACCTGTGCCAGGTTACACAGCTGGAGTGGACCAGAGCCAGGCTTCAAACCCAGGTCTGCCCAGGAGCAAAGCCTGGGCTCTCCGTCCAGACCGATGGAACTGTGGTCACGCGTGGAAGTAGAAAAGAACATTTCCAGGCCTCCCCCTTCCCCCTGTAAACTGTCACCGTCCCCCAGCCTCCCCTCCCCCACGCACCCACACTTCGGTGACATACCGATCGATTTCTGCCGGAGCATGAGCCCAGGTCCTGGAGGCAGGTAAGAAGGACGCTCGTAACTTGGCTGTGAGCGGTGGTGGGGATCGAAGCTCGACTTTGGGGCGGCGGCCAGGGGACGAGAGAGAAACGACAACAGAGAAAGATGAGTCAGGGCGCGAAGAGTCAGCCCCCCTTCCTTCTCCAAGCCTCTGCAGGAAGGCAGAGGGCAGCGGAGGAGGCGGAAGGGAATTTGGGGCGGGGGTGGTTCTGAGTCCAGGCAGCGGGGAGCAAGCGAGCAAAGGCGGGCTTCGGGGCCACCCTGCTTGTCCTACTTCCCATCCTGATCGCTCATCGGGGTGCTCTTCCCCATTCCCAATGTCACTGCCAAGTCCGAGTCACCGCCATCGCTCGCCTGGCCTCTTCCAGGCTTCTCCCCTTGTCCCCCTGTGACCAGCCGTGTTTCCCCACCCCTTCCTGGTCCGCTTTCCACACAAGGGTCAGAGGGATCTTCTCAAAGACTCGAAAACCCATATCCGAAAAGATCTTTGCGCACCGATGTTCGCAGCAGCATTATTCACAATGGCCAGGACAGGGAAGCAACCGAAGTGTCCTACGATAGGTGACTGGCTAAAGAAGCTGTGGTCCATATATGCAATGGAATATCACTCGGCCATAAGAAGAGATGAAATACTGCCTTTTGCGACAACATGGATGGACCTCAAGATAATCGTGCTGAGCAAAGTAAGTCAGACTGAAAAAAGTTGAAAATCACATGATATCACTGATATGTGGAATATAAATCTAAAAGCAACGAACGAACAGGACGAATAGAGACTCATGGACTATAGAATAGTGGTTACCAGAGGGTAGGGGGGGGGTGGAGGAGGGGGAGGTAGACGGGGTGAAGGGGGGTCAAATATAGGGGGTGGGTGTGCAGGGTGAAGTGGGTAAAGGGGATCAAGTATATGGTAGCTGAAGGAAACTGGACTTTGGGTGGTAAACACAATAGAA
This sequence comes from Pteropus medius, assembly GCF_902729225.1. Classification (NCBI taxonomy): domain Eukaryota; kingdom Metazoa; phylum Chordata; class Mammalia; order Chiroptera; family Pteropodidae; genus Pteropus; species Pteropus medius. Next base: position 72,859 of record NW_024347852.1, on the reverse strand, counting down.
TATACAGATGTCAAATGATAATGCACACTTGAAAATTACATAATTGTATTAACCAATGTCACCTCAGTAAACTTAAATCGTAGAAGTTCAAAAAAGAAAAAGAATGAAAAAGAAATTCAGGCCCAGCTATTTCCCTGTTTAAAATCCTACAGTCACATCCCATACCAGTTAAGAGGGGCTTCGAATTCCCGAGTCTGGACTTCAAGCCCCCTGCCGGTAACCACACAGATTCCCGTGGCGGGGATCTGTGCCCATCCCCAGGCACCGAGAGTGTCACCTGCCCCTTGCTCTGGAGAACCACTCTCCCGCAAAGGAGCCGACACGGCCGAACGGCTTCGCGCGCCCCCACTTGTGCGAGCTGCCCGCAGCCAACGACCACACTGACATGGAGGTCCAAGGCTGGATCAACTCCCTTGTGTAATGCACACCCCAGAGCTCCCCGAGGGACCGGCCTGAGTGGGCTCCGGCGGGGGCCAGGTGTGCTGTCCCGCTCCACAGCCCATCCTGCGTCCTGCATTCCGCTCCGGGTCCCCCTAGGAAACCATCGGTGTAAGAATCCCTCTGCCAATCTCTGACCACAGGAGACGCGCTCGGACGCCCTGTGCGGTCCAGTCGTGCCTGCATCTCCTTGCTCACTGTGGTCCCACCTCGGCCCCCCCTCTCCCTGGCCCTCTGATACCCCCAGGTCCATCTCTGCTTTAGAATACCCGCAAGCCCTGGATCCTCTCTCTGCGATGGGTCCCTCCTCATCGTCACAGGGCCTTTTCATCTTTAAGCTCTCCATTCCACTGTCCCCTGCCAGTCACTGCGTGTCCCTATCCCATTTTCTCCCTGGTACTTGTCTCCATCGGAAATGATTTTGTTTACTTGCGTACTTTCTGCCTCCCGCTTGGAATACCAGCTCCCTGAAGGCACTAAATATTATCCCAGGCAGGCGGGGAGAGCGAAGGAGGTAGAATGGAATTCGGGCACAGTGTCTAGGGCCCACGATCCTTTTAGGAGAAAATGTTTTAATTTCTTTTATAATCGGAAGGTAAAAAAAAAAAAAAAAGAATATAATCCATTCTGGATGATATTCATATTTGCACCGACACAAACATAAAATAGAGATTTCTAAACATCTTTTAGGTGGGAGGGACTCCCGAAGCAAAATAGCCAAAGGCCCACAGAAGTCATACGCAGCCTGCCTGAAGGTCATAACTTCTTTAGTCTTGTTTCCTGCTGGGTCCCCAGTCCCTACGGAGGGCCTGATGCTCTACAAGGTCGTGTCAAATAAACAAGTGACTGAGAGAGCCAACATCAGCCACTGTCATCTGGAGGTTTCTCTTATATACAGCAGAACCCAATTCTGTAAAATCCTTCCCCCCCCCGAAAAAAAATATATAAATTTTCTAAGGGAAGTGACCTTGTTTGGCTCACTCCTACACCCCCAGGGCCTAGCAGCAGCTCTAGCACATAGTAGGTGCTCAATAAATATCTCTAGAATGAAGGACTGCTTGGAAGTGATACAAGACACCCCAATGAGATGGGGGGGGGAGCTTCCTGAAGGCAAAACCCCCTGTCCTGAACATTCCCACGAAGCAGCACCAGGTCGGCCCCAAAAGGGTGTCAGGAAGGGTCTCCCTTTGACTGATCTCCCCTCCCCCCCAATTCTCTCTTCTCAGCAGGATTCTTGGCCTGTCAACTCTTCTTGACTTTACTGAACGTTTTTCTCAGACATCCTTCTTCAGCCCTTTCTCCCTAACCCTCAGCCAAGCATCCTGCTGGGTTTCCCAGCCTGCCCTGCGGCTCGTAATGATCCACGTGGTATCGGGGAAGCCAAACCCCGCGAAAGACAAGACAGGTTTTGTGGGGGCGCAGACACAGAGAAGCGGGAAGCAGAGGAAGCCATTTGTGTGCGAAGCCCTTTGCCGACCGCGCTGTGTGTTAAGTCCTCAGCGAACCCTCAGACTCGAGCATTGAGGTTGGCTACGCTCGTTCTGATGGCAGGGACAGGGGCTGTGGCTCAGGGGACAAAGGTCCTGTCCTAGGCCGGCCGGCGAGTAGGGAGGTTACCGAGCCCTTGGAGAAAACAACTTGGAGTGGTTAGAAAACCCTCCGCTTAAATAAAAGGAAGGAGAAAGGTTATGAAGAGCGAAGAAAAAGGGTGTGGCCAGTCAGAAAGGACACGGGGACCGTGGAGGGGACACCGAGTAGAGAGTCCGGCCTGCGCAGGGAGAGAACTTGGAGCGGGGAAGGCGCATGGAGACGGCAGGCGGGGGTCAGGGTGATGTGGGAGGGCTCAGAGATGCAGGAGAGGGGTCGGAGGGACAGCAGGGGGTCGGAGGGACAGGAGGGGGTCGGAGTGGCAGGCTGGGGTCACACAGAGAGAGAGGAGTCCGAGTGACAGAAAAGAGCGCGCTAGCTGAAGAGGGTGCAGAGTGAAGGCAGAGGCATCACGTTTGCAAACCGGCAGAAGACACTTTGAATTGGAAGTGTCTAATCAAACGGTGGGCTAGCTTGACGTTATGAGGGGTTTCAGAGTGGCAGAGACGTCAGCCTGGCCGAGGAGCCTAGCAGCGCCTGGGGAGGTGTGGAGCTGCCTGCCCGAGGGGCCGACTGACTCCAGGTGGGACACGCGACCTCCATCCACAAACCAGGAGCATCCTCTCCCGCGCGGAGGGGGCAGCCAATCAGAGCGCGCCAGCTGCGCGTGACGTCACCAGATGCGCGTGACGTCACCAGATGCGCGTGACGTCACCAGCTGCGGGGCAGACTCCTCCCCAGAGAGTCCGCCACAGGCCCTCGGCGGCAGAGTGTGTGCCTGGTGCTGAGCACAGGCCGAATGAAGGCTGACGCTGGGCTGCGAACTTCGCGCCAGAGAGAAGGCCCCAGAAAGGGGTCAGATGGAGGGACAGAGATAGACAAAGACAGACGGAAGAAAGAGAGACATGGGAGGGACAGAGACGGAGCTGCAGGTCCAGAGGGGGCAGAGAAAAAGGCCGAGAGACAGCGATGGGAAGGGAGAGGGACCGGAGAGGCCCCGAAATGCAGGTGGCTGGGGCAGTCCCAGAGGGGAGAGGCCGAGGCCGAGGACGCAATGGAGAGGGTGCGACAAAAATAATGGGAGGCAGAAACTGAGTCCGGAGAAAGGCTGAGACCTGTGGCCAGACAGAGGCTGCAGAGGGAGGGGGAGGGGCGCCCTCAGGGGTCCCTGAGTCCGCAGCAGAGTCAGGTGCCCGGAAAGCCAAAGGCACGCAGAGGGAAGGACCGACGGACGCAGAGGACAGACAGAGGGGTGGCAGGGGCCTGGGAGGAGACAGGGTCCAAGGGACGCCCTGACCTGCAGTGTATCAGCGGGGGGTCTGCGCCCCCACCGCTGGCCTGGACGGGTCCCCCCACTCCGCCTGGGTGTAACGCAGAGGCGTATGTGTCAGGGAGGGCTGAAATCCCCGGAGCCTTAAGCTTTTGAGCAGTGGCGTGTCCTGCAATGCTTTGCTCTCCCTCGCTGCCGAGCTGGTCTGACGAGGCCTTGGGGCCACACTGCGCCCCACATCGCCGGCTCGCCCCCTCTGGTCTCGGCGCAGAGGGGTTCGAGCAGGAGAATAAGGAGGGGACAGAAGCGGAAAGCGACGGGCGATGGGGATACAGAGGAGGTCAGGACCACACGCCAAGCGGCCGTCCACAGAAATGTCCAGCAGGGGCCCCGTGTGGCCTCCGCTGACTCGAGGTGGGAAAGATCGGGATGACTAGTGGGAAGGGAGAGGGAGCCCTGACTTGAGAGGGTGGGCTTGGGGGAGGCCCAGGGACAGGCCTCAGGGGGAAGAGAGGAACAGGGGAGGGGGAGGCCCCACGGAGAAAATGACCACTGCATCCAGGACCGGGAGGGACGAGACCCACCAGAGAAGACCGCAGCTGGGGGCGGTGGGCGGGCAGCTGGTGTCATTACTGGCCCATCTGGGGGTGTCTCCGGTGCTCAGACGATGAATTCTGTGAGAGCCAGGATCTTGTCTACACTGTAGCACAGGGAGGGGCTGGCACCCCGGTTGCCTGGCACTTTGTGGGTGCTGCAGACATTCACTGAATAAACGCCCTAATGTGTTACTGGAGACGCCACATCGAGCCTGATACTCTGCTGTGGGGTCTCTGGCGTGCATGAGTCACAGCGGGGTCGCCAGTTTGTCATTCTATGGCCGGCCTAGGGATGCTCTGCATCTGTCAGGAGCCTGCTAGGAGCTGATCTCATTCAATCCTCATAAGAACCAGAAGGACTGACTTTCGTCCCGTTTTACAGAACGGGAAACTGAGGTGCAGAGGAAGTCGGTGTTTGAAGGCGGGTCCGCGTGGCTAGACAGCGGCCCATGCACTGTGATTCTCACTGGGACCTCGGGGGTGAGGGAGTGGGCAGGTGGGTACAGAAGATGGCCCTAGCAGCCCTGGGGACCTCAAATGCCTTGAGAAACCAAGGACATGTGTGAAGTGAGGACCTATGGCAGGGAGGGGCCTCCACCGAGCCCTCAGAAGTGACCGAGGACCCACTGCCTCTAAATCGGAAAGAAATTCTAGGAATCCGGGTATCAAAACGTGGACAGACTTCAGGGGGCCTGCACCCTGGGACGGCAGCAAAGTTACAACTTTATGTTCGTTATCCTCCAACTAAAATGCAACGTTTCCTCCATTAGAAACGCAGGCCACAAACCACGCTAACGTTAGCCAGACCTGTGACGGTGTCCCCAACAGGAATCATAGATAGTTCCACGTCCCACCAGAGCGGGCGCAGTGTTCTCAAAAGAGTGTTTATGTCTCTGAAATCCGAGGAGGTAAGATCACCACCGGATCTTGCTGGCTAACGTGTCGACGAAAAGGCTGAGACCTGTGCCCAGCCTTTTCGCAAAGTTGTTTCAAAAAAAAAAAAA
>NW_024347852.1:60043-67943 GCF_902729225.1 Pteropus medius | reverse complement strand
AAGGCAGAGGCATCACGTTTGCAAACCGGCAGAAGACACTTTGAATTGGAAGTGTCTAATCAAACGGTGGGCTAGCTTGACGTTATGAGGGGTTTCAGAGTGGCAGAGACGTCAGCCTGGCCCAGGAGCCTAGCAGCGCCTGGGGAGGTGTGGAGCTGCCTGCCCGAGGGGCCGACTGACTCCAGGTGGGACACGCGACCTCCATCCACAAACCAGGAGCATCCTCTCCCGCGCGGAGGGGGCAGCCAATCAGAGCGCGCCAGCTGCGCGTGACGTCACCAGCTGCGCGTGACGTCACCAGCTGCGGAGCAGACTCCTCCCCAGAGAGTCCGCCACAGGCCCTCGGCGGCAGAGTGTGTGCCTGGTGCTGAGCACAGGCCGAATGAAGGCTGACGCTGGGCTGCGAACTTCGCGCCAGAGAGAAGGCCCCAGAAAGGGGTCAGATGGAGGGACAGAGATAGACAAAGACAGACGGAAGAAAGAGAGACATGGGAGGGACAGAGACGGAGCTGCAGGTCCAGAGGGGGCAGAGAAAAAGGCCGAGAGACAGCGATGGGAAGGGAGAGGGACCGGAGAGGCCCCGAAATGCAGGTGGCTGGGGCAGTCCCAGAGGGGAGAGGCCGAGGCCGAGGACGCAATGGAGAGGGTGCGACAAAAATAATGGGAGGCAGAAACTGAGTCCGGAGAAAGGCTGAGACCTGTGGCCAGACAGAGGCTGCAGAGGGAGGGGGAGGGGCGCCCTCAGGGGTCCCTGAGTCCGCAGCAGAGTCAGGTGCCCGGAAAGCCAAAGGCACGCAGAGGGAAGGACCGACGGACGCAGAGGACAGACAGAGGGGTGGCAGGGGCCTGGGAGGAGACAGGGTCCAAGGGACGCCCTGACCTGCAGTGTATCAGCGGGGGGTCTGCGCCCCCACCGCTGGCCTGGACGGGTCCCCCCACTCCGCCTGGGTGTAACGCAGAGGCGTATGTGTCAGGGAGGGCTGAAATCCCCGGAGCCTTAAGCTTTTGAGCAGTGGCGTGTCCTGCAATGCTTTGCTCTCCCTCACTGCCGAGCTGGTCTGACGAGGCCTTGGGGCCACACTGCGCCCCACATCGCCGGCTCGCCCCCTCTGGTCTCGGCGCAGAGGGGTTCGAGCAGGAGAATAAGGAGGGGACAGAAGCGGAAAGCGACGGGCGATGGGGATACAGAGGAGGTCAGGACCACACGCCAAGCGGCCGTCCACAGAAATGTCCAGCAGGGGCCCCCGTGTGGCCTCCGCTGACTCGAGGTGGGAAAGATCAGGATGACTAGTGGGAAGGGAGAGGGAGCCCTGACTTGAGAGGGTGGGCTTGGGGGAGGCCCAGGGACAGGCCTCAGGGGGAAGAGAGGAACAGGGGAGGGGGAGGCCCCACGGAGAAAATGACCACTGCATCCAGGACCGGGAGGGACGAGACCCACCAGAGAAGACCGCAGCTGGGGGCGGTGGGCGGGCAGCTGGTGTCATTACTGGCCCATCTGGGGCTGTCTCCGGTGCTCAGACGATGAATTCTGTGAGAGCCAGGATCTTGTCTACACTGTAGCACAGGGAGGGGCTGGCACTTTGTGGGTGCTCCGGACATTCACTGAATAAACGCCCTAATGTGTTACCGGAGACGCCACATCGAGCCTGATACTCCGCTGTGGGGTCTCTGGCGTGCATGAGTCACAGCCCTCAGAAGTGACCGAGGACCCACTGCCTCTAAATCGGAAAGAAATTCTAGGAATCCGGGTATCAAAGCGTGGACAGACTTCAGGGGGCCTGCACCCTGGGACGGCAGCCAAGTTACAACTTTATGTTCGTTATCCTCCAACTAAAATGCAACGTTTCCGCCATTAGAAACGCAGGCCACAAACCACGCTAACGTTAGCCAGACCTGTGACGGTGTCCCCAACAGGAATCATAGATAGTTCCACGTCCCACCAGAGCGGGCGCAGTGTTCTCAAAAGAGTGTTTATGTCTCTGAAATCCGAGGAGGTAAGATCACCACCGGATCTTGCTGGCTAACGTGTCGACGAAAAGGCTGAGACCTGTGCCCAGCCTTTTCGCAAAGTTGTTTCAAAAAAAAAAAAAAATATATATATATATTTTGATAGCTGCATCTCGGTGGAGCTGCCTTCTCTTGTCACCTTGTGTATTTTATTTGATGCTTTTATAAGCGTAATTCTCAGCACTCTGCCAGCCTGCCAAAGGGGTCCACGGGACCCCCCAAGCCAAAGAACCTAGTTTTAGAGTACATAGCCCCTTGGCAACCAGGTGGTGGGTGTGGCTTGTGAGAAGGGGGTTTGGAGGACAGGATCGGGGAGAAGGCAGGGTCAAGGGAGCAGTCAGTCAGCTGGAGGGCGGAAGGAAGAGCTGGCAGGCCTGGGGGGGGGATGTCTCCCTGTGAAGGGACACAGCCAGAGGGGACAACAGCCAAGGAGGGACCAGCAGGGCCCTCCCCCCAAGAACAGCCAGGGCTGGGGCTGGGCCGTAGACCCAGGGTCCCTCTCTGAGCCTCAGTTTCCCCTCTGTAAGCAGGCTACCGTGCGTACCTCCCGGGACGGTTCTAAGGACTGAATGAGATGGTCCACATAACACAGAGGGTCCGAAATACCATCGGCTCCCACTGTGGCTTCGCCACTGCCCCCACAGGGAAAGGCAGGCGGGGCCGAGACGGAGACCGTCATGCGTGTGTTAGTAACTGCCACCCGTGTGTGCCGGGCCTGGGCCTGGGATGTCCACCGTGACATCGTTTTACTGTCCCCGAGACCCTCGAAGCGGGACAGAGAGGGACAGAAAAAGAAGTCAGACAAGACGGAAGGTGAGTGTGGGCAGCAGGAACGGACAGCGGAGGGAGGAGATGGGGTGTGCGGGGTGGTGGGGGGCTGAGGAGGAAGAGGATGAGCACGGGGGACCGGAGGTGTCGGGGAGAGAGCAGTGGACCCCAGGAAGGGTGCAGAGCTCCTCCCCGCCAGACCGGCGTGAAACACAGGGGGAGAGGCTCCAGATCGGCGCGTGCACCCCTCAGGCTTCCCGCCCCAAGAGCCGGGGGCCCCAGACCAGGCCGCCTACCTCGGTGGCAAAGAATCCTTTGGGGCGGTGTTTGCCCAGGGACGCGAGGCCCCCCACTGCAGGACTCTCGCTGGCGCTGATGGTCTGCTGAGCGGCCGCCAGGATCTCGTCCAGTTTGTCTAGGGGGAGGGAGATGGGAGGTGGAGACACAGCCATATGAGACGCTGCCACGAGCCCGCACGGTGTCTTACAAGAGCCAGAAGAGGACACCCCTGTCCCCACCACCCCGGTGGACCGGCAGTGCCGCTGGCGATGGTCTCTGGCCCAGCCATGGGGAAGGGGAGGGCGAGAAGGCGGAGGCGTGGGACCGGACAGCCATCACGACGGAGGCGGGAGCTCAGACTGGAAGGCTGGGGCCCCCGAGGGTGACCGGCGGGGGCGCGCGGGGCAGGGGCCCTGGGCTGTCTTACTGAGCGCCATCTGGTACACCGTCCGCTTTTTCTCCATGCTGGGCACCGGCGCCGGCTGCTGCTCGTACTCTGCGGGCGAAGGATGCGGCTGAAGCGCGCGGCGCCGCGGGGGGCGGGGCAGTGAGGGGCCAGGGCCGCGGAGGGGCGAGTCCGCCGGTGGGGTCGGGACCGGGGCCCTCCCGCCAGACCTGTGCCCACTCACCACTCTTCTTCTTCCAAGGGGAGACTAGCCCGGGGGGGAGGCAGTAGAGGAGCCAAGAGTTAGGACGTCAGGGGCAGGCCAGGGCCCCCCTGTCTGGACCGCCCGCCGCCCTCGGGGCCCTGGGCTGGGGGCGGTCAGCTGCCCGCACCGCCCCTCAGGGGAAAGCCGGACCCCCAGGTCCTCTGTCGGGAAGGAGGGGCTCACCCTCCATCCTGGTAGTGGGGGTCGAGGGAGCCCGGGGGGCAGGTGATGGGGAATGGGGGTGCCGACAGATGGAGAGGGGCTAGGAAGGGATGGGGACCCGCAGAGAGGGACGTCCGGACCCAGAGAGACCCCGACAGACAAGCAGATACAGAGGACAGCGGTCGGTCGACGCTCAGACGCCCCTGCCCAGCGACACACACGGGGGCCAGAATCGGGCTGGCCGTGGACGAGGGACAGGACGAGGACAGGAGTCCCGGTCACTGACGATACTAACGAAGTCCAGGGACCGTCCCGGCCCCCCTGCCCCGCCAGCCCCACAGGCTCACCCATCTCCTCCAGCTCTGAGGTCATAGACTTGGATCGCAGCGAGATGGCCGGGGGCGGGAGCCGCTTAGCCTGCTGGGGTGCTGAAAGGGTAACGTTGGAGGTGATGCATCAGTGCTGCGGGGAGAAGCCCCCCGCCCCACCCGCCAAAGTGCTCCTAGAGCTCGGAGAACGGCGCCCGTCAGCATGCTGAGCCCTTCCCCGCCGCCGCCTCAGCGTCCCCCCAGAAGGGTCCCGAGCAAGCAGCCTTGGGGACGGGAAGGCCCGGGGCGGGGACCTGCCACCAGTGCTCCTGAGGGCCTCGGTCTGGTGGCCACCGAGTGCCAGCCCTGGCCACGCACCTTTCTTGTGGACGGCCTCGTCCATGTCCGGGTGCCTGGTGACCATCACCACCTTGACCATCAGTGTGTTGCCCCCTTGCCGAATCATGTTTACCACCTGCCGGTGGCCGACCTTCACCACATTCTGCCCGTTCACCTGTGGCACAGACACCCCCGAACCACGCCCGGCAGGTGAGGGAGGAGGGCTGTCCACTCCGGAGTCCCCAGGGAAGTGGCGCTCTGCCTCGCCCCACCGGCAGCACCGGCGGCCGCCTCTCTGCCCCTCGCCCTGCCCACCGCCCTCTTCCCGGCAAAGCCTCATCTCTCTGTTCCTGTAACTCTCCTGGCCGCGGGGGTGACCGAGGAGCCGGGCCTCCGTTATTCACTCCTCTCTCCTGCCCTGTCCTCCTTGCACTGTGTGTGTGTGTGTGTGTGTGTGTGTGTGTGTGTGCACACGCATCTCCATGCACGCTGCAGTGAGCTTGGGGACAGCTCTGTCATCTTTTGAGACGCTTTGGAGAGGCTTTTGGATCAAGTCTCTGAAGAAAGCAAGAAGCAAGGGAGTTTGGCGCCAAGGTGTAATCTGGACTTGGGCAGCCAGGCCTTAGCGTGGACCACGCAGGGCCTCGGGATTCGTCCCCAGGGTCCCCCACGGAGGGAGGGGTGTCTGCGGCAGCTGGGCTGGGGCTGGAGGTCGAGACTCACCTCGATGAGGAAGTCCCCCATCCGCAGTCCTGCCCGCCAGGCCACACCGCCCTCGTCCACCGACTCCAGGTACTGCAGGGCCGGGAAGGCCGGGGTGGGGGTGAACTCCTCGATGGGGGTCTGCGCTGCAGATGGGAGGAGCCGGCGGGGTCGGAGGGGCGGGGGTGGAGAGGCCGAGCAGGGGACGGGGCTCAGACCCAAGTCACGGAGGCCTCGCCGTAGCTGAGGGACCGGCACCCTGGGGTGGGCTGGGGTCCCTTCTCCTGTGCATCCCCCCCCCCTCGCCCCTGGCTTGGAGAGCCCGTCTCCCTGGCCCCTCCCGGCCGGCACTCACCCTTGGCCCCCCGGAGCACGAACCCAAACCCCTCGCTGTCTTTCTTCTGCAGTAGGACCGTCTTCTCCTTAATGATGTAATCCGCTAGCCGGGAAGGTGGGGGGGGCGGGGGGGGAGTGGGGGCGGGGCGGGTGGAGAAGGGATCATGAGACGCCGGAGCCAGGCAACCCCATGACCCGAGCCCCTGCCCCCGGGACCGTTCGTCCCACCTCCCGGGATCTTCCTCGCCCGCGTGGGGAGGGCGTCCGCGTGCGCTCGCACAGCCCCGAGCGCCCGCCCTCCTACTCACTCCTTCCTCCTTCATCCATCCATCCACCCATCCATTCAGCAAGCAGTGCCGAAGCCCACTGTGCGCCAGGCACGGTGCAGGGAGGCGGCGGGGGGTGGGGGGAGAGGTACGCAGCCAGAGCAGCCAGACCGCCAGACCGCCTGGCCTGACCCCTTGCCGGCCACTTCCTGCCTGTGACCTTGAGCCCGTGCCTTTAACTTTTTGGGTCTGTCTTTTCACCTAGTGTGGGGAGCAGTACAGGCTGCACCCGAGGGGCTCGCTGTAGCAGCTCGGTTCCACGCAGGACCCGGCGTGTTGTACGTGCTCAGCAGAATCCCTCCCCTGTCTCTGGTCAAGCTTTTAAGTCCAGAGGACACAAGGACTCTGAGGACAGCCCTCCCACCTCCTCGACTGGACATAGACCACAGTGACGCCTCCCCGGGTCCCCAGCATGTCGTAACATTGCTTATTCGTCACTGTCCAATATGGTGGCCACGAGCGGCACGTGGCTATTTGTACGCGAATTAATTAAAAGTTAAATGGAACGATTCAGTCCCTCTGTCCCGCCAGCCACCTCTCAAAGCGCCCGGCAGCCACGGCAGGCGAGCGGCTGCCATGCTGGACAGCGCAGATGCGGAACGTTTCCCTGACCGTAGAAAGTTCCAGAAGACGGCACTGACTCCTGTATTCCCTGGGGTATCTCAAATGCATCTCTCTCTGTAATCCACGTACTTCAGCACCTGCCCGTGCTCCCTTGGATACAGCCCCCAAACCCTGACGTCACCACTGTACCACCTCAGGATCACGTGTCTGTTCCATTCCAGGCACCCCGGTACACAATGGGAATACCCAGGCACCCCGGCTCCGACCCCGCTCCCTTCGAAATTCTCAAGAGCACCAAGAGCCAGCGGAACGCGTGGCCGGCTGCACCTCAGCGTGCTGCAGCCGCCTCTGTAACCCATGCGGTGCACACGCGGACCCCCTCAGCACACCCGGATAATCTCCACCAGCCCCAACACGCCTCAGTAATAGCCGAGCATGCTCCCCGCGCACTCCAATTACCCGCCCCCACAGGTCCCGCCAAACAGCCCTCCAGGAATACTCCGGTATATTTCAGTGACACCCCCACGCGATCCTGTAGTATGCTTCTCGATAACTTCCTCACTCCTCTCGGGATTCCCTGTATTCCCATAACGCTCTCCCCCAACGTGCAGAGTCTGTCCCGCCAAGAATACCCTCATAGCGCGCCTCCACTGGCATCAAGCTGAGCTGCCCCCCTCAGAGGCGCCTCGCGTGGCCCCCCTCACGACCAGACTCCTCACTCCCTCAGCCAGCCTGCAGCTGCTGGGGGCGTGGGGAGGCCAGCGCTGCCCGGCCCCTTCCTGTAACTCCCTGGAAAAGGGCCTGGCGTGTCTCTATGGGTGGCAGGGGCTACATGCTGGGATTCACCCCGGAAACAGCCCCACTGGCAGGCTCACCATGGTCGGGTAATGGTCGTTCCCACCAGACTCCACCATATTCTCCTGATGTTAATGCTCAATCCAGGACGCACACATCTTATAGTTAGGTGGGGGTGGGGTGGCAGAGGAGTGAGGATGGGGCGCTGAAGGGGAGGGGAGGAAGGAGGCCGACAAACCTCCGGCGAGCGGACAGGGCCAACGGAAGTGGGTCGCGAGGTCAGAGCTGCCGGCTCCCGACCGTGCGTTCAGCGTTGCCCTTGTCCCCACCTTACACCTTGCAATGTCCTCCGAGGCCTCGCGCCCTCGCTACCCCGACCTCCCTTCCAGATCTCCGGGGCGCCCCCCGGCGGCCAGCGGTGCCCTTCAGCTCTCCTTCTCATTTCCTTCGCTCAGGCCGCCCCCAAACCCCAACCTTCCCCACATCTTCCTCCTTCCCCCGGAATCCCTTTTACCTTCCCATTATCCCGACACACTCCACACACCAGCTACCCCATCCTCCAACTATAATCCTACAAAATTTCCACACCCATTAAACGCCAGGAAGAAACCCTTGCTCTGCGCGAGGCAGCGTTTGAAGCCTTCACGGCTACATAAGTCAACCG
>NW_024347852.1:57213-60032 GCF_902729225.1 Pteropus medius | reverse complement strand
ATATTTCAGTGACACCCCCCCGCGCGCGCGTCCCGGTATCTTTTTCATGCGATAACCCCCTCGCCGATCTCCGTGTATTGTTCCATAGCGCCCCCCCCCCAAGCGCGGCCAGTCCCGTAGCCAGATACCTCATGTAAGCCCACCAGCTGCAGCAGGCGTAACCTCCGTATCATCCGTGTCCATTACGACTTCCGTGCCCTCTTACCCCAGCAGCCTCCGCCCCCCCTTCCTGTATGGCTTCCGATTAGCATTTTCATTGCGTGTGGCCGAATTTCTGTGGGACTCACCCGAGCAACCCCTGCTGCCGAGCTCTACCATGGTCGGTGGAAACTGCGTCCCAGACCCACCCGTATCTTCCTGATTGTTACGTTCAATCCAGGGACAGGCCATCTTTACTCTGAATTGAGTGGGGGTGGGGGTAGTGACAAGGAAGGAAGGAAGGGAGATGAAGCATGAGGAGGGGAGGAAGGAGGCCGACAAACCTCCGGCGAGCGGACAGGGCCAACGGAAGTGGGTCGCGAGGTCAGAGCTGCCGGCTCCCGACCGTGCGTTCAGCGTTGCCCTTGTCCCCACCTTACACCTTGCAATGTCCTCCGAGGCCTCGCGCCCTCGCTACCCCGACCTCCCTTCCAGATCTCCGGGGCGCCCCCCGGCGGCCAGCGGTGCCCTTCAGCTCTCCTTCTCATTTCCTTCGCTCAGGCCGCCCCCAAACCCCAACCTTCCCCACATCTTCCTCCTTCCCCCGGAATCCCTTTTACCTTCCCATTATCCCGACACACTCCACACACCAGCTACCCCATCCTCCAACTATAATCCTACAAAATTTCCACACCCATTAAACGCCAGGAAGAAACCCTTGCTCTGCGCGAGGCAGCGTTTGAAGCCTTCACGGCTACATAAGTCAACCGTCTCTCACGGGCTCACCTCTGAGGTGGGGACGAGCACAGTTGTCACCTTGCGAGGGAGGAGCCAGAGGCACAGCAAGGCTGAGCGATCAGCTTGAGGTCACACAGGGAATGACGTGCTTCACTGATCCCCAGAGAATACCTGGGTAACTGCGGTTGTGACACTCTCCGCTCACTCCACAGCGCTCAGATACCTGGGGCACAGACACCTCTGCCCCGAACCTACTGCTGTGAGCGCCCCAGACTCATCGCGGGCCAAGCCGACGGCGCGCCACGATGGAGGCGTTCGCGGAACCGCTGCCGGGCGCCACACGCGGTCCGAGCCCTCTCCGCTTAGCTGTTCGTTCAGTCCTCACGGCACCCCTTGGGGATAGGGCTTGGCTCTTATTGTTCCCATTTTGTAGATGAGGAAATTGAGGCACAGAGAAACAACTTGTTCGAGATGACGCCAGGCTAGAAAAGTGCCGAAGCCAAGACCGAATCCCCGACCGGCACCCCATGTACCCCAATAACGTCCCGACACCTTCGGGTGGTCACAGCACTCCCTCTGTCCCTCCCTCTCGAGGGTCCCCATCCCAGACATGTCTCCTCCCCGCTTCTGAGACTTTCCCGCCCGATCGCCAGTGACATGTGGCGGCTCCCTCGTCCCACCATGTGCTCCCTGGACTACTGACCCCCCCCGACCCCTCCCAAATCGCGTGTGCCTGACCCCTCCAGCACCTCGCTACCTGCTCCCGCACCGTGTCATCCGACTGCTCCCGGCGCTAAACCCGGCCGGTCACGCACCCTGGGGCCGGCAGTCATTACCCCCACTCGTACTTGCTGCGCGGCCCCCCACATCCCTCTCGCTCCCAAAGTGTCCTCCTCAGACTTCCGTGACCTCTCCCGCCTCCCACGCCCTCACCCCACTCACGCCCTCCCGCGCCTCTGCGTGGAACCCCACAGTGTTCCCCGCGGCACCCCAGGCTCCTCCCGTGCGCCCCGTGACAGCCTCTTCCTCCTTCGGCATCCTCAACTCACCTTTCGGCCTCCCCGATACTTGCAACTGCATCTCATTTACATTTCCTGGACCCTCTCTAAGTCCCCACCCCCAAACCGGTCTCGCTCTGCCTGCATCCGCCGCTTACCCCATTGCCGTGCGTGCGCCTCCACGCACCCTCCGTGTTCCGGTCTTCCCCATCCCCTTCGCCGGCATCTCCCACTCTACCCTGTTCCTTTCTCTTCCCACCGGCCTCCAGCCCAGACCCTCTAACCCCACCCCCTGCTCCCAGCGACCCACGCAGCACCCCATTCATGCTCCGTGCTGCTGGCTACCTGCCCTGCAGGAACACACACAATGCTCTCTCCCCGGCCATCCCTCGGCGACCCTGAGCGGCCTCTGGAGCCCCGCGGCCAGCTCTTGTTCACTGGATCCCACACACAGACTGCAGCAGCGTCCACTCCCCCACCCCCACTGTGAAGGTCCCTCTCGCACACCCAGGATCCCACAGCCCAGAGCCTGCCGCTGTACTTGGCACCCCCTCCAGCACTGGCCCCTCCCCCTGTACCCATCTCCACGGTGGGTACAGGGGCCTCACGCACTGAAGCCGGCCCCCTCCCATGCTGGGAAGTGGCACGCACAGCATATACACCCCCCGCCCCGTGCAGAAGCTCAGCCGCGGCTCAGCACATGGGCCCCACGCAGGCACAGACCCCCCGAGGGCAGGGAGAGGGGTGCACGGGGACAGAGACACACGGAGGGACCAGTGAAGGGGGGGCTGTGGAGGAGGGGACAGGCCTGGCATGGGAGGGTGGGTGTGGGGAAACACAGCCGCAGTGCCTGGGACAGACTCACTCCATCACACACACACACGCACACGCACACACACACAGAGTCCCCAGACAGCCTGTCGCTCCAAGTCACACACAGAGACA
>NW_024347852.1:55751-56447 GCF_902729225.1 Pteropus medius | reverse complement strand
CAGTCCCGGGGGTACGGGGGTCCCAGCGGCGGCCCGGGGCCTCCTGGGGAGCAGTCCCGGGGGCACGGGGGTCCCAGCGGCGGCCCGGGGGCCTCCTGGCCGGGCCGCGGGGAAAGGGGCGGCGCGCTCGTTACCTGTAGATGTACCAGACGCTGCGCCGCCGGGGCCCGAGCGCCGGCCAGCTGGAGGAGAGCGCGGGGGCCGGCTGCGGCAGGGAGCCCCCACTGGGGCCGCCCCCGAGACCCCCGCCGCCGCCAACCGCAGACAAAGCCATCGCCGCCGCGGCCCCGGCCCGGGTCCCGGTGCCGGCCGCCCCCGCCGCCGCCGCCGCCGCCGCCGCCGCCGCGTCCCCGTCCCCGCTCGGCCGAACCCCCGTGTCCGGGCCCCCAGGCCCCGCCTCATGCTGACCCGCGCCGGGAGGGGGGAGGGGGAGGGGGCGCGCGCCCTCCCGCGGGAGGGAGGGCAGGGCCGGGGGCTCACATGCCGGGGGGCGCGGGGGCGCGGGGCGCGGGGCCGGGCCGCCGCGGGAGCGCGAGGACGGCGGGCCGCGCCGGCTTCAGCACCGCGGACAGCTCCGGAGGCGCGCGGCCTGCGCCGGGCGGCGGTGGGGGCCGCGCCGGGGGGAGGGGGCCGGGCGGGGAACGCGGGGGCCCCCTTGGCGGGAGGAGGGGGAGGGGCGAGGCGCGGCGGGGAGGA
>NW_024347852.1:41339-55711 GCF_902729225.1 Pteropus medius | reverse complement strand
CGGGGCGGGGCGGGGCGCGGCGGGGCGGCGACGGGGGAGGCACTTCCGGTCTGGGCCCCCCTCTTAACCCCCCTCCCCCCTTCAGAACCCTCCCGCGCAGGTGCAGAGCGAGCCAGAGCGGGGAGAGGGACGCGCACCGCCACACAAGACGCCTCGCCACCGCGTGCAGGGACGCGCGGACCCAGCCCCACTTCCCGGGCAGGGGCCCCAGGGTGAGAGAGGCCCCAGGAGGGGACACACAGCCCACCACTGCAGACCAACATACGACGCACCCCAACACGCAGTCTGGAAGGGCCGAAAAGGGAAGGCCAGGACGTTGGGACTGGGCCCCAAAGCAGTGAGAGACACCCCTCCCCCCAAAGAAGCCCAGGCGGAGTGGCGTCCGCACACCACAGCTCACACGAGACTCCCGGGAGAGGATGGGGCGAGCTGCACAGGTCAGGAGGGGCTACACGGGGCAGGACCGCTCAGCTCCAGCACGGATGCACAGCACAGGATGGGACAGGCCACCACGGAAGGGGACAGAGTGAGCAGGGGGCAGGCAGGAGCACAGGCTCCAACACACCGCACACACAGCGGCACATGCCCGCCACGCACAGGGAGGGGAGGGAATGCACTCAACAGAACAGCCAGGGGGAGAAGGAAGAAGCCGAGGGCGAGCGGGACCACCTCATCCAGCTGGCAGAGCAAGTGACCCCCAGACCAGGGCCAAGGGGAGGCCCAGAGAGACACCGACAAACAAGAAACAGAGGCTGACGGAGAGACTCGGTGCGGTGGGGGGGACCTCGATACTCACCCGGGGCCCAGAGCCGGAGACGTGCCAGGCGAACACGCACACCGGTCAAGCGCCTCGGACATTCGGGGCGCAGGGTGGCGGCCCAGCCCCGCCCTCTCTCCCCACACTGGCATTTCTCTTCCTCCCCACCCTCAAACCGTCCCCACTGGCCAGGACACAGACACATAGGTTTGGACACATTTAATGGAAGGATGCTACGGACGAGGGGACCCTTCCCTGATGGAGGGAGCAGTGGGGGCGGGTGTCATCTCGGACGCCCGATTACGACCATCCCTCCACCTCGGCCTTGCCCGTCTGGGAGCCCAAGCCCTGGAGTGCTCCCCTCTGGTGCTTCCCCTCCCCCAATACCCCAGGTCCTGAATTCCAGATCAATCAGACAGATGCAAATTCATGCACACGTTCCTATGTGCTAATAATGTGCACGCACGGCCAACATGCATGAAGAGAGACAGACGTGTGCAGAGGCCCCCCCCGCCCCCGTCCACACGCAGTAAGAGGCACATTGCCATCTCTAGAAACACTTGTCCTCATTCTCAGACATACGGATCCAGGAAAACACAGATGTGCAGAGCCACCATCGTGCAGCCGTAAATGACAGCCACAGACGCACCCATGTCTACAGAGCAGGACTGACCCTGTCTCCGTCACAGGCGTATGCCCGGGGCATCCAGGGGCAGGGGCCTCCAGCCACACATGCACACGGACACAGGTCATGTGCACCTACAGAGCCTCACAGAAGACACGAACACACTCGGGGCGATCATCCAAGGGTGCGCGCCCGTGTAAGACATCCACTCGTGGAAAGCTTCAGTCCTGCTCGTGCACAAGCACCCATCCACACACCTCCAGGCAGCCCTCCCTTCCCATTCCCGACCCGTCCCCTCCCTTCTCACCTCCCTGGGCCAATCCCATCCATCAAGCTTCAGAAGCAAGTCAGCCAGCAGCCAGGGAGGGGAAAGGCGTCAGTGTGCCCATCTCCCCATCCCCACCCCACGCCACCCGGCCGGCTCTGTCCACGCCCCGTGCAAGGCATGGGATGCATTTGCTTCCACTGCACGTGACTGCACAGAGACGGGGCACATGAAGTGGGGGGGGCAGCCAGCCACATGTGAGCTCCCCGGGGCCCCAGGTGACTGCCTCTCCCCACCGCCACCACTGGTTTTTGACTGCCCCAGAGCTGGCTGGTCTAGTGGCTGGTCTAGTGGCTGCCAAGGCAGGTTTGGGACTGGGCTGTGTGGTCTGAAGCGAACTCTGCTTTCCCCACCCCTGGACCAAACTTTACAGAGGAGGTAGACGCTGGACAGGGAGCTGAGAGGTGGTGGGGTGCGAAAGGAGGTGGAGGGCGCTCCAGAGTGTCAGGACAGTTACCTTGGGGCATCGAAGCTGTCGTAGGAGCCCACGGTGTAGTGCCGGAAGAGCCTCTTTGCCTTGTCACTGCGGCTTTCTGCAGGGGGACAAGGGATGACCTTGGACCCTCCTCACTCTGGAAACCACGAGCCCGCCCCCATCGGGAGGGGGAGAGGAGGGGACAAGGGTACCCTAGGGTGCATCTGGGACAGCCAGGGGCCCCCCATCACCTTGCTTTCCCTCCTGCGAACGGTTCGCCACCTCTTCCAGGCAGTCCGAGGGGAACCAGCCGACGCGACCTTTGACCTGGCCTTCCCAGAAGCCGCCTTCCCCGATGCTAAGCACTAGGCAAGGGAGCAGGGACACAATGTTTCAGCACACCGGATGCACCGCCTGTCCCCGATTCCCAAGGCTGTCCTGACTACCGAGCGTCCCAGGAAGCGGCGAAGGGGCGCGGGGGACAAGCAAACCATGTCCCCTTTGGCAGGCCAGCTTTCCGGATCCAGTGGGATCGTCGAGGGGCCCTGGGGGCAAAAGGGCCAAGTCCTGTGACGCGGTCCTCACAGGCTAGGGACGTGTCCACACCTGGCTCTCGTCTCTCCTGGTCACTGGTTACGGCTCAGTTGTTCTGTCGTTTCCCTGAACCCCCCACCCAGGCAGCCCCGCCCAGCCCCGCTATCTCCAGAAGTCTCCTTGACCCTTAATCGTCTGTCCGTCTGTCGTTTGCTCCCAGACCCCTCCCTCCCGTCGCCTCTCGTCCCTTCCCCTGGCTCTGGAAGGGAGAAGAGAGGACAATCGCCTCTTCCCTTCTCTCCGCCACCAGTGGCCGGAAGCCCAGTCTTGCTGGCCGCACCCTACTAAGAGCCCGCAGAGCGCCTGGCGCTGCCGTGCTGGGCACCGACAGGGACGGCAGGGACAGCCAACGCTCCCCCTGTGCCAGACCCCTTCGCCGGGCGTGCTTCCGTTGTGTCCACTTGACGGAGGGGGAAACTGAGGTTTGGAGAGATGAGGTCATTTGCCCAAGGCTCTACGGCTTAGAATTGGCCCAGCCTGGATGTGAACACAGCTCTGCCTGTTCCCAGAGCGAAGGCTTTTCAGCCCCTAACGTTTGCTCCCACTCCGTCCACACGTCTGGTTCAGCGGTCCTCCGTCTCTCCAATATTTTCACGGCTCGCACCCACCCTGACAGGGAACCGAGTTCCCAGTTGACCCGTGAAGAAGCTTAAAGCTACGGCAGAGAGGCCCCTTGCCCGCAGACGGCGTGAGTCACGCTACGGTTTGCGACGGAGCCACCTGATGCTTGTCTCTGCACAAAGCACCTGCCTCAAGAAAATCTGGGAAACGGAATCGAGGAAATGCTCAAGGTCATGCAAGAGCAGGAGATGGGGTGACCAGGGGTCTGGGCGCTCGGCTGGCTGTGCCATGCCTGGCTGGGGGGTCTCGGAACCACGCGGTCCTTCGTTCACGGGACAAGTGTTTATTTAGTGGCGGTCGTGAGTCAGGCATCAGGCCAGACACTGAGCAGAGAGCACTTGAGCACAACCAGCGTGGTTCCTGCCCTCATCAGCTTCCACGCTGGAGCCCGTGACAGGCGGAACTCTACAAGCGACACTGCGACCGGAAACTGAGGTCGGCGTTTGAGGGGAGAGACGGGGTGTCCGGAGAGAGGTCAGGTGGGAGCATATGAATTGGATGGCAGAGGGGGTGTGACATTCAGGCTGAGACCTGAGGGATCTTGGGAGTCGAGGAGGCAGAGAGAGAGAGGACAGTTGGTTCAGGCAGAAGAATACGTAAGCAAGAGCTCAGTGTGGAAAGGGCTTGGGCGTTGGAGCACTGGGGAAGGACGGGGTCCCTGGAACCCTGTGCGTGAAGGAAACGGTGGCTTCAGATGAGCTTGGGCTGGCGGTGGGGGGGTGGGGTGGGGCAGTGGAGGGCCTTCTGGGCCCAGCGGAGGCTCTGGGCTCGGATTCTGAGAGCAGAGGGAGCCACTGCCTTATTGGGATGTGGTGAAACTTGGTGACATCGTGGATGTAGGCGTGCTTTGAGGCAATTAAGTGTCTTTTAATGAAAGGGAAGGATGTAAAAACAGGGCAGTGTGTCCTCTCCCTGCACGGAAGTGTTGGGCTTGAAGTTCAGAAAGAGTTTGGAAGATACTGCCCACGGCCCTCTGCCTGCCCAGAAGATCCCGCATCCCTGGCCTGTTACTCTCTTTTCTCGCCCTCTGAAGCACCGACCAATCCCCCCCACATTCTCTCTCTCTCTCTCCCCGTCCTCCCTCTCCCTCCTCCATACCCCCGGCATGCTGCCCCTAGAGGCACTGCCCTGGCCCCCACCACTGGCGCCTGCATTTGATCATTCACTCAGTTGATTCATTCATTCGTTCGTTCGTTCGTTCATTCATCCATCCACTCAGCAGATGTGCGCCGAGGCCTCCTGCGTGCTGCGTCATTAAACGGGGCCCCGGCGCCCCAGAGACCGGCGCCGTGTAACATAACCTCGCCTTCGAAAACTCCGGCTCTGGGGAGACAGGCTACAAAGTAGATGCGATCACGCAATCCAGCCGATTCTCTGACTCCTGCTCCATTCACGCCCTGTCTCCCAGGGGAGGACACTCCCAGCTCCCCTGGGCAGCCAGGGTCACCCTCCTCCAGCTGCCCGTAGCGGGGGGCCATTTACGATAACGATGCCGCGCTTACTGTGTGCGAAGCCCTGTTCTCGGCACTTCGCCTGAGCTGATTCCTTTAAATCCTCACAGGGGCACGTTCCCTCATAGATGAGGACACTGAGGCCCAGAGATGTCACTTGCCTGAGGCCACCCCGCTAGAAGCCAGGATCTGAACCTAAGCGGCCTGGTTCTCCAGCACCACACTCGCTCAGCCTCTCTGCACCTCCAGTCCGGGAAGGAATCGCTGGCCCGCCCCGGGCTGACTACTGAGTCTGGGGCGTACTGCCTGTCTCCAAACCACTGTGCTGTCCAGGAACGCACGTCGCCAGCCCCATGGGGCCTGCACGTGGGGGCTGCTGGCGCTGTGCATGTTTTCCGGACGAAGACAGGAAAATCGAAGAGAGGCGAACCCCTATGACGGCAGCCCCGTTTAGGGGACCCTTGGCTTTGCACACCTGCCATCTCGTCAGAACCCCGTAAAGTAGGCACCGCCCCGTCTGTGAAGCCGAGGTGGCTTGGCCTCACGCTCACACCGGTGAGAAAGACGGCCGGGGTGGACTGGGCACCCAGGGTAGGTCGCTGGCCCTGCCTGAGGCCCCAAGCCTCCGACCCGGGGCTGGGCTCATCTGAGACCACCCAGCAAGCGCTCCGGTTGGGCCGGGCCTGGCGTCAGGGTCCCAGATGCCGCCTCCTCTCAGTGACGTCCTAGTGCCGTCCTAGTGACACCTTGGGCTCCTCCAGGCAGGAGGGGGCAGCTCAGGGCTCTCTGAGGCCTCCAGTGTGCCTGGGACACACCGAGACTGTGTGTGCTGCCCGGCCCTCCCCGGTCGCGGGCCCTCCTGCCCACGGCCTCCCCCTCACCTTTGATCTTCTCCCCCTTGCTCAGGGAGATCTCCCCCTCGGCCTGGGCCTGGTAGGACTTCACCGCCATGAAGGAGCGTCCGGGCACCGCGGAGTAGAGCTTCCGGCGCCTCCCACGACTGCCCAGGGAGCCGCCGGGCCCCGCTGAGCCGCCGGTGCCCCCGGTGGGCCCTTCCCGCGGCGTCCCGCTGGAGCTGCGTACACAGAGGGTGTGAGAGGCGGGCGACAGCGAGGGAGGGGGCGCCTCTGGGAGAACAGGGGTCCTCGGAGGGGCGGAGCTGGAGCGCGGGGGCAGGAGGCGGGGAGCAGGCCAGCGTGGGGATGGGCTCTGCCTGGGGGACGGGGCTGAGGCTTCCCCTACCTGGGCCGTCCGCGGGGCTGCCTCTTGGCCTCGTCGGGGTGCCTCCCTCGGGACGGGGAGCGGGCCCGGGCACCCCGAGGGCTGCTGGCACTTCGGAGGGTCCCGGTGCTGAGCTTGGTGCTGGGGGCCGAGGGCTGAGACTGGCCTTGGGGCCCCGGGATGGGGCCAGGGGCCCCGGCAGACGAAGTCCCCGGGGCGGCGAACACCATCCAGTCGGGCAGGGCCATGCTGGTGTCACTGTTGGCCCGCAGCAGCGCGGGGGGCACGGTCAGCCCGGCGCTGGGGGGCCCCCGTCGCCGGGCGGCATACTTGGGGGACTCCTGGAAGGGTACTGAGAGAGCGCAGCAGCGGGGGAGACGGAGGCAGGCGGCAGGGGGCACGCGGGCAGGAAATGGTGGGAAGAGGCACGAGGGGAGAAAGACCCGGATGAGAAGTGGGGGGCTGGAACCGCGCCCCCTACACTGCTCAGCCATGCAAGGCTCTCCGAGGTTTTTCTTGATCCCACCGTGACCCCCAAATCAGGCCAGACTCCCCGACCCTCCCGTGCACCCCTCCAGTACCCCAGCAGGTTCTCCGTCAGCCCCAGCCCCTCGCTCACCGGTGTCCTGTTCTCGATGGTTTCGGATTAATTCCCCCAGCTCGAAATTCCCGGCGATCACTGCCACCTACGGGGGCCCAGGCACCCGGGAGAGGGGGCAGGAAGCACCGTGAGGTCCCCGGCCCGCCTCTCCCTTCACCCCGCCCCCCGCAAAGCTTCACCCCAGTGACTTCAGCCTCCCTCCCGCTGTCCCACGTCCCCCGACCCCTGTCGGCTCTTCGTGCACCCCCAGACCTGGAAGGCGGTCTGTCCATTGTTATTCTTCACGTCCTTGCTGGCCCCTCGGTACAGGAGGATCCTAGCACAAGTCTCCTGGAGGCGACCGTCAGTAGACAGCGTCAGGAGGAAAAACATCAAGGTCACCGTGAGTGGACCCAGGCACTGCGCTAAGAACTTCGGAAAAGTCTCAGCTCAGCCTGCCCTGCCCGGTCCAGCGGCCACTCCTGAGCCCTGCCCCACGGCCAGACCAGGAGGCACTGTGAGTTAAAGGCACATCCCGTTTCGAAGATTTAGCATGGAAGAAAATAATTCCCACACCTCTAAGAATTCTCACATCGGTTCTGTGTCAAGCAAGATGCCCCCTGGAGACGACGGGTTAAATTAAAGACGCTCCTAAAATTCACGTCGCCTGTTTCTTTTCTGTTTTAAAAAAAACGCGGCTCCTGGGACACGTCAAACCACACGTGGGACTCGCACTCGTCTGCTGGGCGACGCTAACCTAAACCAGGGTCTCTCGGCCTCTGCCTTGCAGAGGCTCGGGCCAGGGGGAGCGTCCCGCGCACTGTGGGGTGCTTAGCGGCATCCTCGGGCTCTGCCACTAGATGCCAGTAGCACCACTCTCCTCAGTGGTGACAACCAAGCATGTCTGCAGACAGTGACAAATGTCCCCTGGGGGTGGTGGTGGCAGAAGTGTTTGGGCTGAGAGCCACCCATCCGTGCCTCGCGGAGGGCTTAGTGCATGCCAGGCGCTCGGCACTTCAGAGGCAGAGGCTCCTTGGGTCGCCCCAAAATCCCGTGAGGTGGGAATTCCTGTCCCCTGATTCTGGACGAGGACAGTAAGGCTTCAAAAGGAGCTCAAGGTCACGGGGCTGGGGTGTCGGCGCTCACATCCGAACCCGGGTCCGTCTGCCTCCAGAGCCTATGTTTATGCTCTCAGCTACATCGGCCGGAAGGGGACAGCGTGGCGGGGATGCGGACCAGGCCCTTACCAACGTCACTCGCCTGTCACTCCCGCTCACTCTGGGGATCAAAGCACGGCCTAGAAAGCACGGCCCGGTCCGCCTGGTCTGCCCACCCCGCCGCCTGCACCTTCTGCCAGCCACGCCGGCCTCCTCCTGTCTTGGACAGGTGCAGTCCTGCCTCGGGGCCTGGGCGCCCGCCGCTCCGTCCGCTTGGAACCCTCGGCCCCCCCATCTACACATGGCTCGCTAAACTTCGCTCAGGTTTTTGCTCAAATGCCCCCTTTGCAGAGGGCGTCCTCTGCCCGCCCTGCCCAAACCACGGCACCCCGGTTCCTGCTTCGCTTTTATTTATATGGCACGTGCTGCGTCCCCGGCATTCTTCTAAGCCAGTAGGAGCTCGTTTGCTTCGTCACGCGGTCTCTCTGGAATTTCGTTTCTCTTTTATTTGTCTCGTCAGCATCCCCGCCCCCACCACACCGTCCATTGCATGGGGACGTGATTCTGTCTGTGGCACCTACATCTGGACTATGCCTGGCCCAGAGGAGCTGTTCAGTAAACAGGTGTTGAATGAGGGAAGGTCTCTTGCCCTGTGTCCTGGTCCGGCCAAACCCAGCCTGGCTTCCGGCTCCCAGATGCTGATCAGACCAGCATCGCACCCACCGAGGATGCTTGTACAAGCCCATCCTACATGACAGGCTCAGAGAAGGCAAACCTGTGCCCAAGGTCACACCTCCGGCTAGAGAAGCAGCCACGACTCCGACGGGGCCTTCTAAACCTAGTCCTTGTCTGTTTTCCTGTGAACACACGACTCTAACTGCTCAGGTCAGTCGCTAGTCAGCGTGTTTTCTGAGGGTGCCTGTGACTGCGCGTGTCTGCGTGTGCTCGCGCCATGCCCCCAGCTAGACGGTCGACCACTGCCAGGTGTGCTGCTGCACACCTGCATGCCCCCGCTGCCGCCTGGCCTGGCACACGGCCAGAGCATCGACACCGGCTCCCCCAGCTCTTCGCTCCGCTCCTCAAGAACCCCGTGGGCACCAGTGTCCTAGCATCTCACGGTATCGTGATGATTTGCTTCCACGTCGGCCTCTTCGCCAGACCACGACCTCTCTCCCTCCTTCCCACGCCCCCTCCCCAGGGCAGGCGCCCTGCTGCATCAGATTCAGCTCACATCGAGCACACAGTAGGTGCTCAACGTGCCCGGAAAGGATGAGGATGGAGCGTGTGGTGCCGACTCATTCGAAATCCGTTTGCTCAGATCTGTCCATTCATTCATTCACTCATTCACTCCATCTTGAAGCAAACACTCGTTCAATGTTCTGAGTTGGGCTCTGTGCAATCTCGGTGGGGGGGGAATCCATCCACTTACGTACTCACTCATCTAGGCCTACTACGTGCTGGGGCCTCGGGCTCAGCCCTCTCACAGGCTGAATGTGGACCTGACTATCCCCAGCAGGGGCCAGATGGGCCTGCCAGGAGGCCTGCGGAGCAGGGAGTGGGGGTGTCTGCCAGACTCAGCTCTGGGCCCGGGGAAGCTTACAGTCCGGGAAGGAAGACAAGGGGAGAGAGTTGGAAGAACACCTCACACGCGTCAGGCGACTGCTCCTCAGTCACCTCGCCGTGAGCAAGCACACGCTCGCCCACGTGGTCCTTCCTCGTGGACCCATGGCACAGACAGAGGGACGGCCGAGAA
Organism: Pteropus medius; assembly: GCF_902729225.1. Taxonomy (NCBI): domain Eukaryota; kingdom Metazoa; phylum Chordata; class Mammalia; order Chiroptera; family Pteropodidae; genus Pteropus; species Pteropus medius. Next base: position 46,212 of record NW_024347852.1, on the reverse strand, counting down.
GGGGGGACGGCTGAGAGCCATCGCTCCCGCCACCTAATCCTTCACAGTACGTGTTCTCTAGTTCAAGGTAACGGTATGGTTCTCGTCTCCTGACTGCATCCTGACTGATAACGGTTATGATAACGATAATGACAACTATTATTATTAGAGCTGCCTTCTGGGAATGAGCGCTTCACACACCCCCTTCCATCGGCTGACGTCGCTCCCATTTCAGGGAGAGGACCGAGCCTTGGAGAGGGGACAGGGCTCGCTCAGGGGACCCCGGGCTGCCCGCGGGCCATGCGCACAGGCGGCAGGGCCGAGGACGAGGAGATGGAAGCCACGGGGAGAGGAAGTGACAGCACCATACTGGCCTGGCCGAGTCCTCCCTCTGCGGGGGCCAAGCTGACTGCTTGCTGCCGCCAGGCGGCGTGTGGCTACCTGCCACGTCCCTGGCACTGCAAGCTCTGACGAGGCAGCTTGGGCTGGGCCGTTCTGGAAGATGTCCCGGAGGGCGGGAGTAGCGGCCGGGGTACTGGGACTAGCAGCAGCTGGCCAGGCCTTGCCCTGTCCTCCCAAGTCACCTAAGGGCAGGGAGCCTTGGGGAGGGAGGGAGTGGAGAGGCCGAGCCTCTGAGGGGTCCGAGCCTCTGAGGGGGCTGAGCCTCTGACGGGGCCGAGCTGCCTTGGATGGCCTGTCCGTCGCATGGGTAGCGCCTGTCCGTCGCATGGGTAGCGAGGGGCCGGGGTCACAGAACACGGGAGCAGGTACGTAACTCCCTGCCGGCTCTTTATCACTCACGTCTGCTCCTGAAGCGGGGACCGCCCCCTAGCCCTGAATCGCCATAACTTGTGACGTGCCCATGTCCCCCTCAGGGACTGTGACATGGCCTTTTCTCTGTCCCCTATGGTGGCACCCAGCAGGTGCCTGAAGGGAGACTCATGGGGCATAGAACCGCGGGTTCTTTTCCCTCCCGGGCATGGTCCTGACTCCTTTCTGGCTCGCCCGGGCCTCAGCCCCTCACCCGACGCCCTTTCTCCCCTCTGTCTACTCAGCTGACCCCCGCCTGGCCTGCCACAGGTGGCACCCCCATGCCAGCCCCACGCCCGGGGCCAGGCCCGTGCTCCCACCGGGACCTGGCTGTCCCATGACCTCCCTCTGAACACTCTGGGTTGCAACGGCCGGCACATCCCGTTGGAGCGGCTGACCGTCAGGCTCGCTCCTGGGCCCTCGGCGCCCAGCTCTGGGCCTGACACAGAGAAGACACCCAATCGGGACTTGTTGGATGGATGGATGAACAAGCGAGCGAGTGGATGGGGGACGAGTGGACGGGGGACGCGGGGAAGGGGTGGAGGGCCCGGGGCGGCAGGGAGGCTGGAGGCAGGGGGAGGGCCGGCCGCACCTTATTGTAGAGAGCGCAGATGTGCAGGGCCGTGTTCCCCGAGGCGTTCTGGGCTCCGGGCTCAGCCCCGTAGAAGAGCAGGTGTTCCAGATGCTGGGAGTGACCCCGCTGGCAGGCCTGGGGAGGACGGGGAGCCGAGGAGGCCGGGTCAGACCCTCCCGACAGCCGCGTCTGTCCACGTCGTCCGTCCCCCCGCCAGGAAGCCCTGCCTCGACCTCCCCTTCCCCCTTCCTGCTTAGACACCCAGGCTGTCAGCTTCGCAAGCCATTCCAAAGCCTCGGTGTCTGGTCCGGCCCCTCCAGAGGCCTGAGAGGCTATCCCCAACCGTCTTCGAGGTCAAGGCGTCCAGTCCCCTAGTCCATCCAGTGTCGACAACCCCATCTTCTCCTCTTTGGGGGCCATGGACTCTCACACCCATCCCATGGATCCCCAGCCCCTGGACCACGATCCCTGATCCCTGACCCCTCTTGGGGCCCAAGCGCCCCCCCCACCCGGCCCCAAGCCCCTCCTGGCCAAGCGGGGAGCACCTGGTGGATCTCCTGCCAGCCGTTCTCATCGGCTATGCCCAGCTGGGCCCTGTTGTACAGAAGCAGCTCACAGCAGCGGGGGTCGCCCCCCACCATAGCCGTGTGGAACAGAGGGGTCAGCCCCCGGCGGTCCTTGTAGTTGGGGGAGCCCCCAAGGTCCAGGAGTGCCTAGGGAGGGAGACAAGACAGAGAGTGGTCACGGGAGTGCCGGCTCACCCCGAAGGTGGTCCACACTGGCCTGTGCCCATCTCGGTTCTGCCGTCAGGCCCTCACGCCGCCCTGAGCCTGGCCCGTCCTCTCTCTGGACCTCTCCGAGCCTCTCCCATCCCCTGTGAACAAGGAGGGGATCGGGAAGAGGACCCCCCTCCAGTGTGCCATCCTGCCCACCGTCCCCGAAGGCTGACGCTGGATGAGCCACCGAAGGAACTCAACGCCTCAGTACCCACCTCCTCGGCAGAATGGTCATGAGAACTGAGTCTGGATGCAGGAGGCCCCTGGCTGAGGGGGACGCGTCATTAGGACCAAGACCCCAGAGACGAGGCACAGAGGAGGCCGAGGACAGGCTAAGCTTGGGCCAGCCCCACTGGGGCGGGGGGCTCGGGGGCAGGGAGTGGTGCCACTCAAGGAACGGCCTCGGGCACAGAAGGCTGGTGGCATTGAGCATCACCAGGAGACGGTGTTGGTGGCAGCCCTGTGTGAGGGCAGCCTGCAGCGGCACTGTCCCCCCGAACATCGAAACCACGCACCCAACGTGGCAGCCGCACGTGGGATCCTGAGCCCTTGAACGTGGCCAGTGAGCCCAAGGAGCATAAGTATTGATTTCAGTTCATGTTAATCGATTTAAATTGAAACAGCGCACGCGGCTAGCGGCTACTGGATGAGACGGCCTGGCCGTGGAGGCCGGGGGCGGGGTGTGAGCAGGAGCCCCGTCTGGGAGAGCCCAGCGCCCTGGGGGGCCAGAGAGGGTCTGTCCACTCAGGGCATCAGGCAGGTCTCTGCGGCTGGTGTGCGGCTGCATTTAAGGTTCTTCAAGAAAGGGTTGGAGAAAGGGAAGGAGCATCTGCTAAGCTGGGTGTCTGTGAATCGGGGTGTTGGTCCCCAGCTATGCACCCCAGAGGCAACCTGTGTGTGAAGACGAATCTAGCGGCCTTGGGCTGGCGGGGGTGGCGGGCACGGGGAGAAAGGGCATTTTAACAGGAGGCTGGGCCACAGCTCCACGTGTGTACCCTGTAGGTACCTGGGGGTCGTCTGCTTGGGAGGAGAGGGTGTGTTTGCATCCAAGAGAAGGGGCAGTGTGTTTGGGGGAGTGAACGCCAGGCCCGGAGGGGTAGACGGAGGCTGTCTTGGGGAGCTTCGGGGGCCAGCGTCTGGGGAGGCAGGTCGAGGGGCTGTGCATGTGGGGGAGGGTCTCTATCTGGGGACAGAGAAGGGAGCTCCCTATGCATTTTAAGAGCCACAAAGAGAGAGAGAGAGGCAGGGCCGGCCTCAAGCTGGGTCGGAGGGAATGGGGGACACCAAGCGTCTGGGTGTCGGGAGAGTGATGTCATCTGCCTGGGCATAGGGGAAGGGTCTGTGACATTGTCAGCTACAGCTGGTGAGCCGGGCACACCTCGGGGACTGAGGAGCGTTTCAGATTCAGCTGCAGGGGTGTCAGTGCTGGGGGGAGGGAGGGGGGGTCTGGGGCAATTCGCCCGGTGCAGTCCGTGTGGCGAGCATGGCAGTTCGGGGTGTTGTGGTCTGGGGCAGCTGGCACCTCACCGTAAGAGCGAGACAGTGCCGGGCACACGCGGCCTTGTGCAAGGCTGTCATGCCGTCTCGGGCCCGGAAGTCGATGTGGGCTCCACCCAAGCACAGCGTTCGAATCACCTCTACGGAGCCTTCCGTCTGGGCGGCCAGCGTCAGGGGGGTCTCTGAGCGGGGGGACAGGCCAGTCATATGCAGGCCCCAGGCCTCGTACTGGGTGTTCCCCCCCAGAGCCCCCAGTCCCCTCCCTACCTCCTGAATCCGAGTCATGATAATTGGGGTCCAGCCCCTTGTCCAGCAGCCTGGCCACCTTGTCAGACGTCCCAAGCTGCACGTACTCCAGGAATTTCTTCAGCCCGGTCTGAGCCGTGGATAAGAGAGAGAAGACAGGCGTGTCAGGGAGCAGGGGAGAAAAGCTGGGGTCTCAAGCCATGCCGTCCAGTGGAAATACACGGCAAGCCACATGTGGCGTTACAAAGTCCCTAGCAGCCACTACTTTTAAAAGGGAAGAGGAAATGTCGATTGTGTTGAAATTCGCTTTAATGACATCTCTCTTTTTAATGTACTACACCCACCATTCCGACGGGCGATCCATGTGAAATTTATTAAGAAGACATTTTATTTTGGGGGTGAGGGTGGGGGTGACACCGAGCCTTTGAAGACCAGTGGGCATGTCACACTCACAGCAAGGCTCGGCTCGGGAACCGGCCACACTAGAAGTGCCCAGAAGCTGTATGTGGCCGGTGGCTGCCACAGGGGACGGCGTGCGTCTGGAGGCTGGAACGTTTGGGGGACAAGGACAAATGTGTAGTGAGGAAGGGTGAGGATTTTCCCCAAGTGTCAGGAACCCTTCACCTCGCTGCTGAGCAGAGCAGCCCCCTGGCTTCCTCCTGGCTCTCGGGGGACCAGGGGGGACACGGGGGACGTGGACAGCAAGGTGACTAGAAAATAGGTGTGGCTGGGGGTGGGGACACCCTCAGACCTGGCAGAGATGTCGGCTGTGGGGCTGGGGGAGCTGCAGGATGTCTACGAAACAGCCCCCAGACAGAGTCAGGGTCCAGGCTAAAGAGGGGCGAGGGGCTCCGCGTGGGTGTGGGGGACCCAGGAGTTGAGACGGGTGAGTCCGAAGACAAGGAAAATGGCCGGAGGTGGTGTGGATAATGCGCAGAGGAACGAGGGGCGAAGAGGGACGTTTAGATGGGGTTATGCTGGGGAAGACGGG
>NW_024347852.1:38756-41184 GCF_902729225.1 Pteropus medius | reverse complement strand
CAGAAGCCTTGTCTCACCTTGGTGTGCAATTTGGCCAGCTGCTTCTCATCCAGGTTGGTCTGTTTGTAAACTCGGGTCTTGTACCGGAACTGAGGCCGGGGTGGGGTGCGGGGAGAGACGGAGACTGGGCGTCAGGGCCCGGGGAGGAGGCCGGACCCCATTCTGGGCTCAGGGTCCGGGTGGAAAGGGCCCAGCCTCAGCTGGGTGGGCAAAGGGGTGCGGCACCGTCGTTGTGGGGCCTGCAGGCTGCAACCCCTAAGGTGAAGGAGTGGGGGGCTCTGCCCCCCGCTGCAGAACGTCCACTGCCACTGGGAACCGACCCTTCCCGGACTGGACGGACGGGGAGGCTTGGGGCAGGGAAGCGGCTCGCTCAAGGCCATTCCTGCTCGGGGACGGCAGTAATTTGAACTCAGGAGGCCCCGCTGACTCTTTCTGACCCTCAGGCGACCCAGAGATCTGGGCACCAGGGGTTTTCCCTCGGGGAGGGGACAGAGGCGTGGCGGGACCCGCCCTCTCCCCTCTGGGAAGCCTGCGGGCCTCACCTCCAGGTAGGGCACCCCCTTCTCGAAGGACTGGGGGTACTCTCGCAGCAGCCGCTCCTCCTCCAGGAAGTTGGCGTCGCGGCCGGAGGTGGCTGGCTGGAACAGGCCGTAGTTGAGCACGTCCTGCAGACTCTCGCTCAGGGCACAGAGCACCTGCTGCTTGGCTGTCCAGATGGTGGCATCAGGGTTGAAGCGCAGGCATTTCTGGTGGGGGGAGGCAGGTGACAAGGACGGGAGCCTGAAGTCGCTCGCAAGTGGGGAGCGGGTGGTGCTGGGGACAGTGGGGGGTTTGGGCAAGTGTGTGGGGGAGGGGGGTCTGGAAACGGGGCGGGGGTTGAGCGGAAGGCCTCCTGGTGCGAGTCTGGGCCCCTGTCCCCCTGCCGTCCAGCGCCAGGGCCACTCACTGTCTGGTGCAAGTCCGGAATGCCAATCCTGAAGACCATCATGCTGAAGTGGGCGTCGTCGGGGACAGACATGGAGCGGCCCTGCAGGCCTCGCGCGGAGGCCAGGCTACCAGGCGCCCCACTGCCCCGGCCCCGGGTGCCCCGGAGGCCTCTCCCGGGCCCGTCTGGGGAGCTGTCGGACTCTGAGCCCCCCTCGGGACACTCGCTGGCACTGTGGTGTTCCTCGTCCTCGCTTGAGGCGGGGCTGCGTGTCATCGTGGGGCCACGGGGCGGTGGGGGACGGCAGCATCACAGGCGGCTGCTGGGGCCAAGGGCGGCGGTCAGACCAGGAGCCCCGGCCCCTCGGGGGACCAGCGGTCAAGGGCGGCCGCCCCACACTGCCCGAGGCAGGCAGGCAGGAGGCCGGACACACCCCCGGACGCTCCTGCCGCCTTGGCACACACCCCCATGCCTGCCATCCTGCCGCACATGTCTCCTCTCTGCCCTTGGCCCTGCTCGCAGCCCCCACCCCTCCTGCGCCCCACTTTGCCGCTGACCCAGCGTGACGGTGTCCCAGAAACCGCAGAATCACCGCGGGAGCTACTGGCCCACTTTGCCAGGCCAGGGAAAATGCGCCTAAAATTAGCCGAGGACAGACAGGCGGACGACCCACCGGCACCCTGCCCTCCTGACCCCGGCCTGGCCCCTCACCCGAGGGCCTCCCATCCTCCTCCAGGGTAGGGGGCGGGGGAGGGGGAGAGGCGGGGCTGGGATGTAGTAAGGGGGAGAGGGAGGTGCCCTGATCCTGGGGCAGCAGGAGCAGGAAGTGGTGCCCAGTGGGTGGAGCCGGTGACTTCACTGAAGTGTGGCTGACAGTCTGTGCAGAGGGCTAGGGAACCAGTGTCCCAGGGGAGCCAGGTGGGGGTGTCATGGGGCAAAGCGTTACGCATGGGGTGTCCCGAGGGAACGAGAGGTGGCCTGTGCAGGTTCTTGGGGGCATCTGTGTTAGTGGCCGTGGCGGGGAGGGGCTGGCCCTGGGCGGGCTGTCCAGGTGACAGGAATGTGGTGGCCGGGGTCCATGTGGGCTGGCAGCAGATGACCTGTGGGTGTGTTTGAGGGCTGGCAATGCAGGGTGCATGGGTCGGCATTGCCTGGTACTGGTGGCCCCACTCCGAGGGATACTGGGGGTTGGGAGGGACGCTAAGGAGTGGGGCAAAGGTGGGGGAGGCCGGGGTGAGAGATCATCTCGAGATCCCCACCCTCCTCCCCGAGGTCGCCTTAGAAGAGCGGATCCTCGCTGGGGTCTGCCTGGCTCATCTCATCTCCCACTCCCACCCCATCATCATCGGAAGCCAGAATGTCTGGTCTGGTCCCTCCCCCCCACACCAGGCCCGGCTCCTGCACCGTTGCCATGGAGATGGGAAGCAGTAGAGGGTACTGCTGACTTTGGGGGAGCAGGGATGGGCTGGGGGGTTGGGGGAGGGAAGGCAAGAGGCGTGTGTG
>NW_024347852.1:28241-36674 GCF_902729225.1 Pteropus medius | reverse complement strand
CCGGCTCTGCAGGTGCACAACGGCCGCACATATACGACCTACCTGAGCCTACATTTCCACAGACACACTCGGCTACAACGTGGCCATGTCACACCGGTGCCAGAGCATGCACGCAGCACAGCGAGTGCATTCACGCACCCCCACACGCATGCAGCCCAGCGTGCAGGCTCAGATCGCCGGCTCACACACAGCCCGGAAACAGAGACGCACGCTGTAGGGAGATGTGTGCATGCGTCCCTGTCACACTCACCCACCTCGGCATCCATCACCCAGGTGTGCACACGCCCGTTGACGTGCACACCACCGGCCACAGCTCCCCTCCGTGGCGATCACTGCTGACATTTGTCGAGCGGTTCCTGTGAGCCAGGCTCCCTTCTGGATTTACTCATCATCTTCTCCCACTAATCCCGGGGGCCAGGGACTTCCGCCATCCCCATTTTCCAGAGAGGGAGTCTGAGGCACAGAGAGGCTAAGCGACTTGCCCAGGGTCACCCAGCCCTAAAGAGGCGATGCCGGGGATCATGGACAGGTAGGCTGGCTCGGAGTCTTCACACTGCTATTGTTCACCACGGGGCGCTCCATGGTTGTATATCCTTCTTCACGGTTCGGCTTGCTGGGGTCTGGGAAGCACCCACAGAGACAGGGCAGGTCTCATAGGGCAGGGACGAGAGCCCATGAGACTGTCCGGTAGCCCAGACTCCTGCCCTTCTCCCAGCTCCAGCTGGAGCACGGGTACCTGCAGAGGGCAGTTCCAGGCAGCCTCCGGATGCATCTCCAGCTGCAGGCTGTGGGTACCATCTATAAGCTGGAGCAGGTGCCAGCTCAGCTCTGGGGGGCCCCCCTCTGGAGGCACACCCACCAGCCCAGGTGGCGAGCAGCTGGGAACTGGGAGAGAACAGCTGCCTGTGTTGGTGCTAGCAGCGAGAGAGAGTCTGTGCACCCCTCTACAGTTTACAAGGCCTTTCTCTCTACAGTTTACAAGGCCTTTCCCTCTACAGTTTACAAGGCCTGTCTCAGCCCTCGTATCATCTCTGGAGGCCTCTAGCTTCTGGTAGGGGGCGATCCCCAGGCCCCTAAAGGGCACCGGAGAGAGAGGTCCAGGCTCCGAGGTGGTGAGCAGCCTGCCCAAGGTCACACTGCCCTCTGCTTTCCTGGAAAATGGATGCCCGAACGTGTTGATTTCCAAGCTCCCCCTGCCATCCAGGGGCTCCCCGCAGCTGAGGGCAGGCTCCCTGTACTTGCTTAGAGCCAGAGCCTTGGCTAGCTGCCCTCGCGCTGGTGACCTCTAGCAGGCCGAGCTGTCCCCTCTCGGGGCCTTGGTTTCCTCCCGTGCACAGTGGGCCCTGCCATCCGCGGCTGCGAGCTCCATGCTCGCTGGCACAGCAGCGGGGCCGAAGCTGGGAAAGCCCTGTGTGAGTCATAGGTTTGGCATAGAGTGGGCGCGGTGTGGCCTCTTGCTTCCCTTGCCCGTGCAGCCTGTCTCCACTGTCCTCGCCACCTCTGTCCTGGCTGCCCCCTCCCCACCGCCACCCCAATGCCCCCGCCTCAGGGAACTTAGCGTGCCATCTAAACTCAATAGTCAAACCTTCAGTCTTTTGGCTCAGCTGTTACCTCGCCATGAATGGCGACTTCCTTCCTCACTCGGCACCCTGATTGAGCACCTACTACGTGCTAGGTTGGCCCCGTTCTAGCTCTGGGGATACAGCAATGAACAAGGGTGCCCGCCGCGATTGGCAGGAGACAGGCCACAAACAAGTAAACAGGTGGGACAATGCCAGTCCTAACTATACCAAAAAGATAAAATGGGGTGTTTTAATAAAGCAACGTGTGAAAGCACAGCTTTTTGGGATAGACAGTAGGTCGGTTTGGGGGGAGGTCTCTCTGAGCTTTCAGTAATGAGAAGGGCCTGGAGAAAGAGCCTTCTAGAAGGAGGAAAAGGCTCGTGCAAAAGCTCTGAGGTGGGAAGGAGCTTAGCACTCAGGACACAGCAAAGAGTCTACCCACCCTTCGGTGTGGCTGGAGCCTGGCGGGCAGAGGGGTGGGGGTGATGGGGCTTGCAGGGGGCCCGCCCATCCCAGCCCCCTGCTGGGCAGGCCAGGCCTGGGCTGAGGACTGGGTTTGGCTCCCCTCCTGCCTGTGATGGGAAGCTAGGGGAGCAGGGGAGTGGGGAGTGACGTGGTCTGATTTACAGTTTGGAAGCATTGCTCTGGCTGCGGCAAGCAGCGTGGATTGGAGGGGCTCTGCAGGAAGGAGGGGGAGCGGGAGGCACTGCAGTGGTCCAGGCGGGAGTGCACCTCGCAGACTGCTCAGGGCCCTTTATGCACCCAGCCCAGCATCTGTCTGCTCTGCCTCCTGGGGAAAGCTTCCTTGATCCCTGCCCCCGCTCAACACCACCACCCAACAATCCTCCTCCTTCCGCTCATCTAATGGGACAGTCAGTCTGCTTGTCTGGAGTCACCCCACCCAGAGCCTGGCCTGCCAGAGGCTTCTAGGAAAGTATGCCAAATGCATCCCAGGGCTCCAGCTGCATGCATGCTCTTCATGTATGTCCCACAGACAGGCATACAGACTCACTTGCATCTTGGGGACAAGGCCTTGGAGGGCGGGATGGGAGGTCTGGGGGCGGAAAGTGCCCTAGAACCTGACAATGGTGGGAAAGTCCTCCAGCGGGCTGTGTGGGCGATGGTGGCCACAGCGTAATGACAACCTTAGAGAGACCCTGTGGTCTCCCCCGCTCCTGAGGATTGGCCAGAGGGCCAGAGGGGAGCAGGGCCCAGCCCCAACGACCCCCCGAGGGGGTTCCCGGGCAGAGGCTGTGTCCCCAGATCTCTTGGAGAGCTGGTTGTATCCTCTTCTTAACCATCAGAGCTTTTGATCCCAGGGAAGAAGGAAAGAGCAGGGCGGAAGTGAGCTCTGGAAAGTGGGAAGAGGGGGGCGTGTAGAGGGGGAGACAGGCGGGGATGAGCTTTGAACAGTGGAGATTTCAACCCACAGAGCAGAACCTAGGGTAGGAGTGAGGGGAAACCCAGGAAAAGTGAGAGACACACACCAAGGAGCAGTGACCACTGAACAGGAGTTGGGAGGAGAGGGACCAGGGGCTAGTGATCTGTACACACTCCAGTCCCCAGAGACACCCCCTCCCCGGAGACATCCCTCTGAAGCCTTGGGTCCTGCAAACCCAGCCTGATGCAGGCAGCCTGGCTCCTGGGGGCCCTGGTGGTCCCCCAGCTCCTGGGCTTAAGCCACGCTGCCCGGGGAGCTGAGAGGGAGTGGGAGGGGGGCTGGGGAGGTGCCCAGGAGGAGGAGCGGGAGAGAGAGGCCCTGATGCTACTTTTTTAGAGTGAGCTGAGTGTACAGGACTAGGGGTAGGAGGTGAGAAGGACTATGGGCTTAGGAGAGGTACTGCAGGGTGGGAGAAGAAGGCAGAGTGGGAGCGATGCTGATTGGCTCAGAGGATGGGGGCGATGGGGTCACGGAAGGGGCCGGAGCATCTGAGGAGTCAGAAGCGGGCGACAGGCTGTCCTGACCATCCCTCCCCTGCCTCAGCATTTACAGGAGGCCCTGGGGCTGCCTGCTGTGAGGGGCGACGGAAATCTCGAGGGAACCCTTGAAGACAAAGGGGCCTGGGGGACTGAGGAGGATGGTCAGGGAGAGGGAGAGGAAGAGGAGGAGGAAGCAACGCCAACCCCCTCCTCCGGCCCCAGCCCCTCTCCCACCCCTGAGGACACTGTCACTTATATCCGTGAGTTACCATAAGCTCCGCCCTGCCACCAGGCCGCTGCCATCATTTAGCAAAAACGAGCCGTCCTTTCACTGCCCGGGGACCCTTCAGTTGCTCACTGCCCAGCCTATTGCCCCCACATCTCCAGGAACTCCGGGTCCCCGGCCCTGCCTCCCAAGAGCCCGGGGCCACCGACCTTCCAGGACTCCCGAGTCCGTCCCCTCCACTCCGCCCCCAGAAGCCCTAGGTCCTCGTTCCCAGGTCTCCGATTTTAGTTACCTGATTCCCCGTCCAGTGTGCGCCCTGCTCCCGTCCAAGTCGCCTGGCCAGCCTGAGCCACCACCAGGCCTTCGCATCCAAATCTGCCTTCACTGGACACCCATAAATAGTCAAAACGGCAGGGGCTGTTTGGCAACTTCTGGCAGCTCCTGACGCCAGGCACAAGCCTGCAGGCGACCGCCGACCATGGTATAATAGCCTTGGGGTGGAGTCACACCGCGCATAGGCCCAGGAAAGCCGTCTCCAGGCAGGGGGGGCAGGGGCTATGGGAAGAAGGCCCAGGTGGAGTTGGGTGTCAGGGGCAGAGAGAGAGAGGGGCTGCCAGGAGGAGGCGTTGGGATGCAGGCAGCATCCCCCACCCAGGCCTGTAGAGGCCCGCCCATTCTCCCTGGACAGGCGCCTAGGGTCTGCTAGTCCAGAACCATGGGGTGACCTACAACTCCTCCCTGTCCCAGTCCCTGGCCTCCGCCCCTCTTGGGACCAGGTCCCTAAGCCCGCCCCATATCCAGGCCTTTACCTGCACCCCAGAGGCCTTGGCCCCTCCCCTGGGACCTATTTGCCAGGAGTGCTGTTATTATCCCCCACGCCCGCAAGTGTCCTGAAAGGCTGCGCCTCAGTACAAGTGCTTCCTGCTCTCAGCGCGCTTGCGGCTTGAGGCTGGCAGGCAGTGGCCAGCCTGAGGCGCAGTGCAGCGCGCACTTGGGGCGGGAATGGCTCAGCCCTTCGACCGCCACCCGCTTTCACACCTACGCGCGGCGCTGGCTCCCTACAACTGGCCCGTGTGGCTGGGCGTGCACGACCGGCGCGCCGAGGGCCTCTACCTCTTCGAGAACGGCCAGCGCGTATCCTTCTTCGCCTGGCACCGCGCGCCCCACCCCGAACCCGGCACCGAGCCCAGCGCCGCGCCGCACCCGCTCAGCCCCAACCAGCCCAACGGCGGCGCGCTCGAGAACTGCGTGGCGCAGGCTTCGGACGATGGCTCCTGGTGGGACCACGACTGCGAGCGGCGCCTCTACTACGTCTGCGAGTTCCCTTTTTAGCGGGGCCGGTCCCCCGTCTTTCCACTCCATGCCACCGCCACCCGCCCTTGGCCGGGGCTGCGCGCTCCCCGAGCTCGGCGAAAACGCTCTTTCCTTCTTCCTTCTCTGCCTGGGAGATAGATCCTGGGCGGTGGTGGCTCCTGCGGGGCCGGACCCCTCCCTTGCCTTGTTGTTCCTGAGAGCGGCAAACACCAGGCTAGGTCGGTCCGGCGACAATAAAGCCTTGTGGAATCTGACTTGAGCGGGCAGTGGAGGCACTTTTGGTCTTTATCTTGCCGCGTGGCAGACCCGGAAAGGCAAGGCCCGGGCCTTTGGATGCCGGGACTGTCCTGCTTTTACGGGTATTATTTGAGCCCCAGGAATCAAAGTGATGGGGAAGATATGTGAACATGCACACACAGCCATCCACTCCTGCACAGAGATGTCTGGAGTACATGTGTGCACACACCGTTGACGCCTTCACCTCCATCTTGCCCTATTCACCTTTGGGACCCAGGACCTGTCTTTCATTGTCCCAGGCCTTAATCCTGGTCAGAGAGATCTAGAAAGGAGCTAAAGGCTTCCTAATGTTCTCCACTCCTTGCCTGTGAGGTCACCAGCCAGTCTCTTCGCGGCTCTGAGACTCAGTTTCCTCATCTGAATAGATGGGCACAGTCATCCCTTCTTTTCATGGCTCTTGGGATGTTCGGATGAGCCCAGGAGATGGCAGAACGTGAGCCAGGCTATACCTTTCCTTCCCCGCCATTTGCCACACTTTTATTTCCTGGGGCAGTGAGGACACTCAGTCTCCCTCTCCCCCAATACTGGCCTGGTCCTGACCAGGACAGTATCACGGAGCTCAGGAGCCAGAGTGCGACCCTGTCTGTCCTTGCATCTCTGCCCCTTCCCTTCCCTCAGCCATTGTGCCACCAGCCTAAAGTGTCACCGTTGGATCCCTCAGTGGGAGGAAATAGCCACCCCTGTCATCTCCAAAAGGGGGGAGCACCACACATCGCCTCCCTCCAGGAGTCACTTTTCAGCCCCACAACCCCCATAAGAGGTACAGAATGAGAGACTGGAGAGAGGAGGCGGCCTCTGGTCAGAAAGGCTTCAGTCAGGGGACTGAAGACCTTCCTCAAAACTCTCCCTGCTCTAAGCTTGTTTTCTAGCGTGGAGGTGGGGCAGCAAGATGTCATAATAGGCAACCAGATGGCAGATTAGGCACACATTGACGAATATTTGCTACTGACCACGTGGGGTTCACCCTCACGGACCTGACGTTCTGCAAAGTGGCCGGGGCAGTTCAGTGGTTATGTCTGCCTGGATTATAGAGCCAGATGGCCAAAGTTCTAGACCTACCTAGGCCACTTACTTACCGCAAAAACTTGCGCGAGACCTCTCCTGACCCATCATTGATCAGCCAGACTGGAGGAGCGCGGAGAGGCAGGGCCGGGTATGACTACCGCCATTTCCCCAGCATCTCTTAGCGCACGGGAGCTTTTTGAGTGAAAGAAGATGCCTGTGTGGGGCCAGGTTGGAGACCGTGAGATGAGTCTGCTTCTCTGGCCTCCCCTGGGCGCCCACATCGTTGGGGGGCTTTCCCCATCACACCCTCCAACACTCTAGATGCTTGTCCGGTCAGTGCCTGTCACACCAGCCCAGGAACAAAGACACACACAGAGAGATCCGAGGTGGCGAGCAAAGGGCATTTGCAAGGATTGTTTATGTATCAAATCAGCTCGCTCGCATGCATTCTGGAATGATTTCTGACTCAGGTCTGTGTATGGGAACCTTGCTCCCTCCTCCAAGAAGCCCTCCTAGGCCTCCCAAGGGTCAGCGTTTCCAATGTCCACTCCCTGGCTCCCCGCGGAGCACCTGGTGTTTGAGAGCTTGGAGTCCGAGGACCAGGAACGCCTCGGTAGCTGGTTGGGATCGATGCGTTAATGGATCCCAGGGAAGTGATGGAGGAAGGCCCGCAATGACCCAGCCAGAGGACAAACCATCGGGGGCGGGGGCGAGGTGGGGGGAGTACCCGCATGGACTTGGCGGGACTACAAATCCCAGGCGGCTGAGCGGCAGGCCAGCTACCGCCGTCTCAGAACCACATTTCCCAGCAGCCATCGGGTGTGCCACGCAGGTCCTCCCACAAGCCCCGCCCCCTCTCCCACGTGGGGCTCGTGCACATTTTCCAGCAAGTTTAGGACCACGCCCTTCGCGACGACCGAGCTCGGCAGTGTCCAATCAGAGCTCGGGCCTCCTCCCCACCCACGGGCGTAGCCCCGAGGTACCTTGGGAAATGTAGTCCGATCACGTGTCAACCGGTGGAAAAATCCCAAGCCAGAGTCTTAACTTTCGTTTAATATTTGAATGTAACCGGTGCTCCGATCTTTCCGATTAGAGTTTTTCAGAATACGTGTGAAATTCCACGATGGATCATAACCACTAAAAAAAAAGGTGAAATTCATAGAAGATATCGGAACGCATAGAAAATGGTTACAAGTAGTTCTCAAAATTTGAATGTCTAAGTATGTACTGAATTACAGTATAAAATACAACATAAATTTTTTTACTTTGCCTGCAAAAAAGTTTGCTAAACACTGGTCCGAACCAACTTAGCTTTAAAAAAGAAAAAAAAAAATCTTTATTTGGACGTAATTGCAAACTAGCAGATAACTTGCACAAATACAAGTAGTAGTTTGCATTTGTATATATTCTTTATTCAAATTTACCTATTGTTAACAGTTTACACCCTGCTTTAGCTTTATCGCTATTCATCCATCCGTTTATGCCCCCATCCCCTACCCATCCATTTCAGTCAGGTTTACTGACCCATCGCAACGAGAGGAGACAACATCCTACAAGAAGAGCTGCGATCAAGTTACAGGATTTGGGGAAAGAGAGGAATTGGGGTGAAACGGTGTTTTGATAGCTTCAGAGCAAAGCAGGGGTGTGCATAAATTAGTCAACACCAGGTCTGGACTGCAAAGTGGAATCGGCATCCTGTTTCTGTGGAAACTACAAAGTTAAGATAAATGTGACATGTTGTTCCCGGAAACTCTTTCTAAAGCTCTGCATCAGGGCTGGAGACTGAGGCTTCTTGTCTGTGTCAAAGTGTCTTCCACCAGCCAGGCAAGAGCCGGAGGTTTCATTCTTATGGATATACTTTCAAATGGCAAAGTTTCCCAAAGCCTATGATTTCAGAGAGCAACATTTCCCAGTGAGGAAAATGGCAGTAGTCACTTACAAAAGGGGGTCGTTAGGGCCCATTACAGCTGCAGTGTGTCCTGGGAGAGATTTCTGTTAACTTTGCAGCTGACTTTATCTGTATCCAGAGATGAGTGGCAGGCAGATTTTTTTTATGGTCCTAGTTGGTTATTGTTTCTCCCCTTTCTCTCTCTCTCTCTCTCTCTCTCT
>NW_024347852.1:14075-26183 GCF_902729225.1 Pteropus medius | reverse complement strand
AGGTTTGGCGCTTATAAATAAAGCTCCTATAAACACCTGTGTGCGTTTTGCAACGTGCTTTTTAGAAGCAAACTTGTATCACAAAGATTTGTTCCCTCCGGTGCCTGTGGCTGCAGTTCATGCGTTGTCACCGTGGCATGGAGTTCTCTGGGAGAGATGCCACGTGAACGTGCTCTGTGCTGGCTGGCATTTGTGCATTTCAAAGATGAACATTTGTGTTTCCATTTTCTGCTTTTGTGAACAATGCACCCTTCTAATCCTCTACATCGTCACTGACACTTTTTTTTTTCCCCCCGAGTCTGATAAGTGGAACGTGGTATCTCATTGTAGTCTTAATTTGCATGTCCCCAATTATTAATCAGACCGGGCATCTTTTTATCTGCTTATTTGCTATTCTCATGTTCTTCTCTGTTGTAAGCTTTTACATAGATTTCATATAAAAGATTTTAAATACATTTGGGTTTTTTTTTTTTTATACTGGACTTCTCCTTGATAATTGGTAGTCTTTATATATTCTGCAAATCTGTAACTTGTTCTTTTACTTTCTTGACATTGCTGTTTGTGATCTTAATTTTAATGCGGTCAAATTTCCGAGTGCTTGTATGGGGTCCTTAAGGGACTCGTTTAAGAAATCCTTCCTTGCCCCAAAGACATTCTCCTTCATTATTCTCTGAAAGTTTTGACTTCCACATTTAAGTCTTTACCCCACCTGAAGTTGATTTTTGTGAGACGTGAAGTAGAAATTCAGGTTCACTTTTTTTTTCCCATAAGGATGAGCAATTATTTCAACAGCATTTGTTGAATACTTATTCTTTCCCAAGTTCTCCGTGGTCCCTGCCCTGTCACATTCTAGGATTCATGAGTCTCTTTCAAGGCTCTTTATTCTGTAAGTTAGTTAATTTGTCTAAGCCTGCACCGAGACCATATTTTCTCAGTAACCATTGCTTTAAGCGAAATTTCATGCACATATACAGTTTTGTGTAAATTCTCCCAGAGATTAGAAAAAGAAAGGACACTCCTTAACTCATTTTATGAGGTTACTGCAATGTTAATGCGAAAACCAGTCAAGAATGGCATAAGTGAGGAGAATCACAGTCTATTTATCTCGCGAATCAGAAAATCCTAAATACGATATTATCATCCGATGTCATCAATATATAAAAATAGGATACTTGGTGAGGTTATACCAGATACGCAAGGTTGTCTAGCACTAGAAAAATCTATTAATTAATTCACCACGTTGAACAGATTAATGGAGGACAACCAGATGACAATCTTCGCAGATGGAGAAAAAAACATTTGATCAAGCTTTATCCCCCAATTTTTTTTTCTAGAATGAGCTAAGCATCTAACTCAAAATGGTTCGAAAATAGCAGTAAAGCAAACCCACGAAAACAAAGGAAAATAAATTATTTTAAAAACAGGGGCAGAAATTCGAGAACGAAATGAGGAAAAAAAGATTAGAAAACCAACAGCTATTTTTATTTTTGAAAAAGTGATTAAGATAGACTGGATTTTGAAAAAACTGAATAAGAAAAAAGAGACCGAGAGGAAAAGAGAAACTGTCAGTGTGAATAATTACAGCCAGGGCAGAGCTATAAAAAGTAGTGAAATTGTGTTATGATTACTATGTGCTAGCATTTAAAAACCTAGATGAAATGGTTACATGAGCAGAAAAACATAAAATGCTAAAAGTTATGCAAAAATTAAAGAACTTCAACAGATCAATGAGTGCTAAAGTATTTGACGATACAGTCAACCATCTCTCTCTTAAAAAAAAAAAAAAATCCAAAGGCGTAGATGGTTTTCTAGGCGAGTGATAACAAACACTCAAGGAATTCTTAATCCTTATCTCATACACATTGTTCCAGAAACTGGAAATCATGTAAAATCTGTCTAGCTCACTTTTGGAAGCTAATGTAATGTTGGTTCCAAAACCAGATAAAGAACATATACAAGAAAAAATTACAGGTCCATTTCACTGTGAATGTGGATGTGAAAATCCTAACTCAGATAATAGCTTCCTAAATCTAACATCATATCATAATTCACCACGATCAAGTAGGATTTATCCCACTAATGCAAAGATAGTTCAAAATTTTTTAAAATAATAATCTTTCACTATAATTCACCATGTTCATAGACCAAGGAAGAAAATGTAATAATTTTAATCCATGTGAAAAAGTAATTTGATGAGGTTTTATATCTATTTATCATTAAAAATTAAAATGCTCGATAAACTAGAAAACAAAGAAAATTCTTTTAGCTTCTTAAAGCTTCAGCAAACACCATAGAAATTTTGGATGACTTCCTTTTAAGATCGAGAATAACGTTAGAACATTCTCAACCATGGCTACTGCTTAACATACACTGTACATAAACCGTGACCAATGCTTTATGAGAAATTAAAAAAGAAGAGATGCAAAGGCCAGAAGAGTATAGAAAAAGTTATCATTATTTGAACATAACATGCTCGGTAAGTTCAATAGAATGAACAAACTATGAGAACAAACAACGAGAGGTATCAGCAAGGTCCCCAGTTACAAGACTAACCTACAAAAACCATTTCCATTTCTCTACACCAACAATAAGCAAGCATAAGATATAATAAAAAAAATACCATTCGTGATCCCCCCTCCCAAATCTAGTAGGCATCTGGGAACTAGCAAACAGGAAAACAAGATTCTGTAGAGAAAACGTAGTTTAAGAAAGAACCCAAAAGATGAGCTGAGCGAAAGCAAAGGCATGCTACGCTCTTGGTTGAAGAGATTAAAGATTATACAGATCTCAACACCTTGCGAATAATGTATAGATTTAATACCATGGCAAGCAAATTTCTATTTGGATTATTTTAACAGTCCAGTGTACAATTCAGTGGTACTTATCATATCTGGACCTGTGCAAACTTCCTCACGGTTAGTTTTAGAGTATTTTCACCATCTCAAAAAAACCCACCTCTGTACCCATTAGTTATCACTCCCCTATCTCCCCACCTGACCCCAGCCCTAAGGAAACACCAATACGAATATTCTCTCACCCACCTCTTTTGGGCTACTATGGGCAAATATATTACGAATATATTACATTTCTATATTGTAGACCGAACAATGAATTGCATGCATATTCCTTGATACACTTGCTTTTAAAAATCAGTCAAGAGAATAAAGGAGAAAAACCATGCCTGTCGACCACCTTTTACGATGACATAACAGCCTTCGCTAGTTTTTCTCTTGCAGAGTTGCATTGCCATCTGAAATCATATTGAGCTCCACTCGAAAGACTTCCTCTTGTATCTCTCTTAAGGCAGGTCTGCTAGCAACAAATTCCCTCAGTTTTGGCTTATCCGGGAATGTCGTTATTTTGCCTTCCCTTTAGAAAGACAGCTTCGCTGGGTATAGGATTCTTGGCTGACATTTTTATTCACTGAGCACTTTGAGAATGTTATCTCCCTGCTTTCTGGCCTCTAGTCCCTCTGCTATTTATCTCATGGAGCTTCCTTTGTGTGCGAAAAGTCATTTTTCTCTTTCTGCTTTCAAGATTTTTCTCCTTGTCTTTGACTTTCAACATTTTTACCAGGATGTGTCTGATTGTGGGTCTCTTTACATTTATCTTATTTTGAGTCCACTGAGCTTCCTAGGTGTGTAGGTTAGTATAATAAATTTGGAATGTTTTCAGCCGTTATTTATTCCAAAATTTTTTTTCCTGTTTCTTTCTCTCTCTCCTCTCCTTCTGGTACTCCCATTATGCATATGTTGGTCTGCTTAATGACAGCAATAGTTGTGACTGATTTTGCTGGAGACCTTCTATATTAGGGTTCAATGTTTAAAAACGTAGAATGACTAGAAGAAAATAATTGTTAATTCATTATGGCTATTCTTTTAGCTTTCCTGTGTTTTAAAATACTTAAAATAGAAATAAGCGCAAGGGAATTTGGGGGGTGATGGAATCGTCCTGTGTCCTGGTTGGGGTGGCGGTCATGCAATGCCTGCATTCGTCAAAACCCTAGAACTGCCCCAAAAGGGTGAATTCTTCTGTGTGTGCAAATAATGCCTTAATTTAGAAAATACCTTAAGTAGTTTTTTCCTTTTTTCTTGTACTAAGGATATAGATTTGACAACCTTCAATTGGAAAGCTCTGTGTATAAAAAACAACTCACGCTAAAATTAAAGGAGAAGAAATAGACCTGAAAAAAATCGTACCTCGTGTGACAGAAACAGCGTTAATAATCTCATCATGAAAAGTGACAGAAAAGGGAACAGAGCTCCTAGCTCCCAGGAGGCAAGTGGGCAAAAGACACGAAGAGGCAGCTCACAAAAGAGGGAATATAGTGAGTAACCAGCCATTCTAGGATGACATTCCATCCCCCAGGACATCAAAACCATTGCAATAAGTCAATAGCTAGGGAAAGTTTTTAACAAGAAGACTCCTCTAGAGCCACTCAGTGAGGCTGGGGGTGGATTCTCTCCTGCTCATCCTCATGCCCTGCAGTGTAACAAAGTCAAGATCTTTCCTTCTTTGGAGTCCATTTCTGGGAACCTACAGAAATAAACATAAGCATGGGGGGAGGAAAGCTTTATCTCCAAAGGTGTTATCTGAAGCACTTCTTATGACAGCAAAACACATGGTGCCGAGAAAGAATTGGGTAAGGTGTCACAATCGTTGTGGTAGGACGCACAGACCCAGGGAAAAGGCCGGGTGACTGAAAATCTACCTCTGTAAGTGGAGGGCAGGGAAAGACAGAAGAGAGAGGCTGGCCACTAAGAGTTTATTAAGGGACAATCACATAAGAGGCGAGTCTCGGGCAGCTGCAAGAGGACATGGATGCCCGAGTCACTTGGCAGGAGCCAGGGAATTCTGCAGGGCAAGGAGGGATAGCCACAGGTCATGAGTGTGTGAATGCTGGCAGGTACGGGAAATTACTTCGCAGGCTGGACCAGGTCAGGGCAATGTTCAGGAACCAGCAGGGAGCCTGAGGCGAGGAGAGGCACTGGTTTATGTGAGAATGAGCGAGATTACGATCAGTCTCTGAGGCGGGTCTCAGTAAGCATCTCCGTTCTGGCCCTGGGTCTGGCTCGTGGGTTAGAGGTCATGTCATGGAGCAGTGTCTTCTCTACACACTGCATGGGGTACTGTGATTTTTAAAGGGTTGTAGGATATACAGCAGCGGGGGAAATACTTAATTTTAGAAATGAATAGACGCGACGAGGCTTCCTGCTTGAATGTACTACTTAGGGTGTCACCACGGCAAGAAGCGATTCCGGTACCTACGCGTAGCCTGGGGAGGATACCTGTCATCTTACTAGTTGCCCCCTGGGTCTGCGTGAGTAGGGGGAGTCGGTGGCCAGTAAGTTGTGCCTGGACATGCTCTGGAAACAGAAATCGATGACAGGCTAGGGCACGTACCAATTGCAAAAATGATGATTTTTAGTTCTCACATGTCATCTTTAAAGAAAGGCAGCCTCACCAAAACTAGAACAGGGTCTAGTCCAAGGTTGGAAAGACCACGGCCCACGGCCTGGTTCTGTATAGCATCTGTGCGTAAAGAACGGTTTTCACATTTTTTAAGCGATCGAACAAAATCAAAAGACTAATGTTTATGGCGCATGGAAATTGTACGCAGCGCAAAGTTCAGCGTCCATTGATAAAATGTTATTGGCACACGGCCACGCCCACTCACCTGCTATCTATCCGACTGCTTTCCACAATGCGGAGCTGAGTACTTACCACACAGTTGGTGTGACCCCATGAAGCCCAAAATATTTACTCTCCAGCACTTACAGAAAAAGTTCGCCCACCCAGATGCAGTCGGCACACGTAACGATATTGTTTAGAAATCTGCGGACATTATTGATTCTGACTCAGAAAGTGATCCGGAGGACTTATCCGCCCCCCCAATTTAATTTATATTATCTATGTGATAAATAAATGTATTAGATAATACAACACATAATTTATGAGAACTATACATATAAACTGACCATGTATTTTTCGTGTTAAGAGATTATTATTTTTTAGGTACGATAATGCTATTATAAAATGTAAAGTTCTTTCTTTTAGAGGTATATGTCGAAATATCGCGATAAGATGCTATTCCTGAAATTTGCTTTCAGGTAACCTAGGTGTCGTAAAATAGGCCGGAACAGAGGTGAAACAAGGTGATGGGAGCTGAGTGACAGAAACAGGTGAGGGTCATTATACTATTTTGACTTCTTTTATATGTGTTTGAAATTTTCCATAATAAAAAAATTCCAACAACAAAAAAGGCAGTCGAGAAGGAATTTTCCAAATACTTTAATCCGTTGTACTTGCATTTTTTCTTTTTGTGCAGGTACAACATTCATCTGCAGGACATCTTTCAATAGATAGGAATTAAAATTCAGAGAAGCATTGTGCTGTCTTTTCTTTCTTCCTGGTACCTATAAAAATGGTATGTCCTCGAGTCCGTGAAATGCAGCCTCTGCAACATTCTGCGGAAGAAATAGTCCTCTTAATCATGAGAGCTGACAGATGTGAGCACTTTGCATGCATTCTCTTAATTTCTTCGCCACATGGGCAGGGGACTTGTTAGGGGCAGAATCATCACCTTTCTCCCACAGAATGGCTTTGCAATTTCCTAGGTCCCGGCTCCTATGTGTGTGCAGTGATCCCAAGTTCAAGGGCCATCTTCATGGTCTGTGGGGGAGAGGAAGATGTTAAAACGTGGAGCTCGGATGTTGGGAGCTTAATTTCGTGTGGCTACAAGGCAATCCATGTGGGGGTGCGGGGGAGGAGTCGGGGGGGAGGGGGAGGGAATTCCAGCCGTCCTAAACTGCCAGTTAGAGGAATCTCAGTAAGATAAGAAGGAGCGAGGACTCTGTCGTTCACAACTGCTGTACGGAAGCAGATACAATCCACTCTGAAACACTCTTCGCCTGGGGGAACGCCTATCACCTTTCAGATCTCACCTCAATTGTCACTTCCTCTAAAAACCTCTGTCCTTGACACCCCTTCCCCTGTTGCAACTCTCCTCAGACTAAGTCTCCACCGGAGCCTGTTGTCTCTGCATTAGAGACATCGGGTTATTTCTCAGTATCCATTCTACCTTGCCTTTATAGTAAGACTTCTATTTGTTTTAAACTGTGCTCACAGTTAGTCAGAAAAAAAAAAGACTACATTTCCCAATGTCCTTTGCAACCAGGCACGGCTGTGTAACTATTTTCTGGCCAATAAGGTGTGAGTGGAAGTAATCAATGTGACTCCCTTGAAGTGCTCTTTAGTGGAAGGGGCCTGTCCTAGAGTCCTCCCCTTTCCACGGTCTAGAATGTAAATGTATCTGTCAGTTTTAGCTGCATAACACACACCCCCAAAACTTAGAGGCTGAAAACCATCACCTTTTCTAATTTCTATGGGTCAGCAATTGGGCTGGGCTCGGCTGAGCAGTTTCTGGTCTTGGCTGGGCTGCCTCATGTGGTCAGCTAAGTGACGCTGGTCTGGGAGGGGCGGCTGGCTTTCAGCCGGGACGATAGCATTGACTGAGCCACATCGCTGTCGTCCTCCTGCGGGCTGACCGGGGAAGATTTTAAGAGCAAGACGTGAAGCATGAGACATAGACTTGTCCCTCTGCACAAAGACAGAGTTTTCAATATCTAGCTCATCGAAGCCACCGTTACTTTGTGTCTCTGCTATAGCAATCGGACCTATCCATGCCTTAGCAATCACGCCGCCATTGTCTAGAATCTGTGTGAAGCAGCGTAATACATTTTCTTATTGTCGAAGCCGTTTTGGAGTCGGGTGTTCTGTTCCTCGAAACTCGTAGGAGCCCTGCTGATGTGTGCAGTAACCACTGCTTTCCAGGGTCGGGAATCCTTGCCGTCCTGAGACACGTCCAAACGCAACACGATCTCGTCACTTGTTCATAATCGCAAGAGGCAGCTCGGGTCCTTCTCCGATCAGCCAGGGAGACCTCCAGCGCTCCAGTCCTCTCTGCCCTGTCCAATAGCACCGGGGGCTTTCACCACAGCTCATGGATGAGGGATATCGGAAAGGGTAGAGGCGCCGGGAAAGGCGGTTTATTCAAAACCAAAACTTAAAAAGAATGTGGGCGCGTGGGAGAAAGGAAATGATTCTCCCTGTCCTAGATCCTCCGTTCCAACTTCTCACTAGAGACTTAGTTACTTGTGTACACTTCCCTTATCCTATATTGTGTGTGAGTGTGTGTGAGTGTGTGTTTTACCAATCCCCTATCGATTAGCATTTAGGCTACTTCTGAATCTGCTGTGATAATATTTTTGAAACTTAAGAATCATTCTATAGAACCCGCACCCCGAACAATACAAATACAGAAATGGGGGAATTCATTGATTTGTCACGGAGCGAACAGCCATGCAGCCTAGCCAGGTCACAGACTAGAGGACACTGTCGACCACCCCAACAACATCGGTTCTTCCCCTCCCAAAGATACAAAGTCTCACCCCCTAAATTTTATTTATTATAGACCTTTTTTTTTTTTTTTGGCCTTGCTTTTTTTTCTCTCGAAATTTTCACTTGAAATGTTTCAAGCCTACAGGTACAAGAACAAACGATATGCTTTTCAACTAAATTTATCAAATGTTGATATTTGCCCATACGCATATGCCATATATTTAGACTCTTTTCTCTCTCTACTTCTTCTCTCTTTTTCCTTATCTGTGTATCTCTCTCTTCTTCCATCTATCTATCAACTATCTATCTATCTATCTATCTATCCTATCGATCATCATCATCTATCATCTATCTATAATCATCTATATCTATCTGTCTATCTATCTATCTATCTGTCTATCTATCTATCTATCTATCTATCTATCTATCTATCTATCACCTATCTATTCCTCCGCACACATACGTACATACCATGGTACACCTGTCATCATAAACAGACCCGTAGGAGATTCGAGGTCTGGAAGGCCCAGAAAGAGAACCCCAAAGCTGCTGTTCCTCTGTGGGCCAGTGGTCAGAAGCAGCTCTAGAAAATGTTCAACCTATCGCAAGTAGGTGCAGACATCATATTTCATCATGATTAAATTCTTTAATCCATGTCTTCTAAGAACCAGGCCAATTTCCCTGGACAACCATAATTTTATTACCACTTTTGAAAACTTTAACATCGATATTATCTAATAAGCAGTCTATATTCAAATTTCTCAATGAATGCGATACCATTTTTAAAAAGTCAGGAGCCCGCCATGATATTCTTTTCCCTTACAGAAATGGACTGCATATTAGGTCAAACACAATACAGGCCGATTCCCTAAAGCAGAAATAATACAGGCCACATTCAGAATGAGAGATTAATAACAAGATCATCGAAAACGCTCAGATTGCTTTAGACGTTTCAAAACACCCTCCTATGTAATTCCTTGGTTACACAATATAATAAAACTGAAGTGCCATTTATTTAGAAACGAGCACATTACACATCAAAACTCGTGAGGTGGGGCCAAAGCCAGACTCTGAGGAAAATCTGAAGCTTTAAATGCTAATGAGGAGGCGGGGCTCCACAAGTGACGAGCAAAGCAAACGATTCAAGGGGCTAGAAAAAGAACAATAAAATAAATGCACTAAAAGTTGAAAGAAAACATCCAGAGATGTTAATCAGGCAACTGATAAGTAAGGAAAGGTAGATAATGATAAGAAGCTGAACCGTCCTTCTCTCTCCAACAATAATATCCTTTTATATTCGTACCCGCGTCCTCCCGTGAATACTCCAAGGAGGCAGGATGGCATGAGGCCACTTACAGCGGGGCATTCCCCACGCAAGTTGCCTCGGTTTCCACCCGAAATAGGATAATAATAGTATCGTGCCGACCACGTGCGTCATTTGAGGCCAATGTTTGCTATTATCGATATTCGCACCTGTTGGGTAGAGTCCTCCTCGCGGACTGGCGGGGTCAGAGGGCGTGTTCCCTGTCGCAGACTCCGCCACCCAGCTCCGCAAGGCCGTTTCCCACGCTTTGCCGCCGCCAGAGCGCGGGCAGTGTCTTTGACCTTGGCCTTCTCCAAGGGCGACGGTGGGATCCCCGTGAGGTTTTAAATTTGCATGGATTTTCTAATGGATGAGGTCAAGCAGTCTTTCGAGGGGACTGTAGTTTTCTGAGTGGGCGCGGGGTTCTCCGGGGGACCCGTCCTGGGTGGTCGCGGAGTCGGAGTCGGGGACCCGGCCCCCGGGGAGCGCAGCTTTGGGGTGCGGAGTCCAGCCAGGCAACCGGTGATCCTTTGGGCAGCCTCGGGGCACAGGGTCGCGGAGGGTGCCCTCACCGTGCCCAGCAGGGACTGAAAACATTTGTCCAGTAAGATTTCCATGAGCGCCCAAGAGGGCCATTCGCTCTTGAGTCACGAACAAGGGCCGCTCACAGGCCTGGCCAGGTCCGGTCCGGAGACTCGTGGACATATGGGCTCCTGGGAGAGCATCCGTACTATGCCCATCCTACAGATGACGAGAGGCAGAGCCGCTGCCCAGTGGCCACGCAGCCAGTAAGTGGTAGGCGGGACTTGGCCGTGACCGCTAGCCCTCTCGGTCACCGCTGAGTACCTGGCAGGTGAAAGGCTGGGTTCTAGGCACTAGAGACAGAAAGGGGGAGACAGAGATCTCTACCTTCGAGAGATGGGCGGTACTTGAAGGTGAGGGGCTGACACCCAGGGGGAGGGGCTGACATTCCTCACCCTTCGGAGCCTACGGCCTCCACCTCCACGCCATATTCTGCCCCTACAAGTACTGACCCGACCCATCGTAAGTACGAATCTCTGCCATCCCTTGGGATTCAAGGGCGCCTGGCAAGGACGCAGCTCTGCCCTCCCGGGGCTGGCAGCCTGGGGCAGACAGACCGCCCTGAACTAAGGATCCCACAGAAAGATATTTCCCTCCCAGGCAGGAGGGAGGCAGTTACCCTCTTAATCACTACCTCCGTTTCTCTCAGCAAGGAGAGAGGGGAGGCGGGGCCCCAGTCTGGCTGGGTTTGAGATGTTCCCAGCCGTGGGAGACAGACAGACTGTCATCAAAGTCGGAAAATAGCTGTCATGAGACTCCTCAGCCCCTGACACCTGACACCTTCCCTCCCAGCCTCCAAAGTCAGAGATCCTACTCCTGGTGGCTGAGCTCCGAGTGCTTCCTGCTCCCCAGCAGCTCCGCTGGGGCGGACTTCCCTGCCTGAGGCCCAGGTCCCAGGCAGGGTGGGGCGTCCCGGCCACTTCCCATCACAGGACCACGACTTACCTGTGTGCCGTGGGTGCCCTGGTTCTCTTCCTTAATACGAAGGCTGGGCAGCGTGACGGCCTGACACCCTCATCTGTTTCATTGGCTTCTGCGTCCCCCGCTCCTGGGACGTGACTCGTGGGGAATGTCTCACCCCGCTGGTCTCCTGGTGACCGAGACCCCGGTTTATAAAGTGTTAATGATTCAGGCTTTTGAAAATGGAGGCCTCCGTGTCCTCCTCCTGTGGCGGGTGACCCCAGAGGGCTCTGACCAGGACTCCGATCTCAGGTGGCTGCCGACATGGACACAGACAGTAAGCAACCAGAGCAGGCACCAGGCGTGTGGGACCCAGAGCTCAAGGGGGGGCATGGTGGGAGGCGGAGTTTGGGGCTTTGCTGAGCTGGCTAAAAAGGAAGAATCGTGACTGGGAGGCCTGGTTCTCCCAGTATTGAGGGTCATGGTAAAAGTGTGTGTGAGTAGGAGAGGGGCGGGGTCAACGCAGGGTGTAGAAAGATCCTCTGGGATCCCATGCAAGGGTGTGGACAGGACCAGAGAAGGCTGAGGTCGGGGTTCGCAAGGAGAACAGGAGTCCGGGGCAGGAGCCAGGCCAGGCCGTGGAGATGGAGAAGAGGTTGGGAGGGAGGAGAGGCAGGACCGGAAGGAGCGAAGGGAGGGAGAGGCCGGCAGAGAGTGGCCTTTAATCCAGGACCCCCTCCCCTCCTCTCATGCCTCGCCCCCCTCCGGATCTCGGGCAGTCTGATGCCCACAGGAGCCACCCACGAGGCCTGGCAGAGCGCGGTGCCAACTTCCGCCCCTGGCCCCACCGCTTCCTCCTGCCCGGACACCAACCCCACCCCGCTTTCGGCCATCCTTCCCTCCGTCTCCCAGCCAGTGGGGTA
>NW_024347852.1:0-14064 GCF_902729225.1 Pteropus medius | reverse complement strand
CAGCAAGGAGAGAGGGGAGGCGGGGCCCCAGTCTGGCTGGGTTTGAGATGTTCCCAGCCGTGGGAGACAGACAGACTGTCATCAAAGTCGGAAAATAGCTGTCATGAGACTCCTCAGCCCCTGACACCTGACACCTTCCCTCCCAGCCTCCAAAGTCAGAGATCCTACTCCTGGTGGCTGAGCTCCGAGTGCTTCCTGCTCCCCAGCAGCTCCGCTGGGGCGGACTTCCCTGCCTGAGGCCCAGGTCCCAGGCAGGGTGGGGCGTCCCGGCCACTTCCCATCACAGGACCACGACTTACCTGTGTGCCGTGGGTGCCCTGGTTCTCTTCCTTAATACGAAGGCTGGGCAGCGTGACGGCCTGACACCCTCATCTGTTTCATTGGCTTCTGCGTCCCCCGCTCCTGGGACGTGACTCGTGGGGAATGTCTCACCCCGCTGGTCTCCTGGTGACCGAGACCCCGGTTTATAAAGTGTTAATGATTCAGGCTTTTGAAAATGGAGGCCTCCGTGTCCTCCTCCTGTGGCGGGTGACCCCAGAGGGCTCTGACCAGGACTCCGATCTCAGGTGGCTGCCGACATGGACACAGACAGTAAGCAACCAGAGCAGGCACCAGGCGTGTGGGACCCAGAGCTCAAGGGGGGGCATGGTGGGAGGCGGAGTTTGGGGCTTTGCTGAGCTACAAAGGAAGACCAGACTGAGGGCCTGGGACTTCTCAAGTACTGGAGGGCCATGGTAAGTGTGTGAGTAGGAGAGGGGCGGGGTCAACGCAGGGTGTAGAAAGATCCTCTGGGATCCCATGCAAGGGTGTGGACAGGACCAGAGAAGGCTGAGGTCGGGGTTCGCAAGGAGAACAGGAGTCCGGGGCAGGAGCCAGGCCAGGCCGTGGAGATGGAGAAGAGGTTGGGAGGGAGGAGAGGCAGGACCGGAAGGAGCGAAGGGAGGGAGAGGCCGGCAGAGAGTGGCCTTTAATCCAGGACCCCCTCCCCTCCTCTCATGCCTCGCCCCCCTCCGGATCTCGGGCAGTCTGATGCCCACAGGAGCCACCCACGAGGCCTGGCAGAGCGCGGTGCCAACTTCCGCCCCTGGCCCCACCGCTTCCTCCTGCCCGGACACCAACCCCACCCCGCTTTCGGCCATCCTTCCCTCCGTCTCCCAGCCAGTGGGGTAGCGTCGTCGTAGTGACGCCCTCTTCCACTTAAGAGGACCCCGGTGACTACCCTGGGCCCACCTGGAGGAGCCAGGGCCTTCGGCTTAGCACCCCTCATTCCACCTGCGCCCTTAATTCCCCCTTGCCATTTACAAACATGACCTGGAACTTTAAGCAAACATCATCAGTCGGGAGGGTTAACCGGAGGGTTTATGGAAGGCCTCGGACTCTGTAATCGCAAGGACCCTACGTGGGAGGACCCCACGCGGGAGGACCCTTAGGGAAGACCTGTGTGTTTATAATAAAGCTTTACGGTTCTAACTTCCTGTTTTAGTAATTTTATAAATACCCCACCGTCCTGGCACACCGGCCACTGGCCTGCCATGTCTGCGTGAGCTGGGTTGCAACCCTTTCTTTTTCCCAAATAAATCCTTTTGGCGACGAAACGTTTAGTCGATATTATTTTTCAGTCGACCCCCCGTAATGTGACAAACTCCCAGGTTCCAGGACTTAGGGCGTGGACAGCTTTGGGGCCATTACGCTGCCCATCGCAATGGGCATGGGGTCCCTACTCAGGGCCGCGCGAGGGCTGGGGTCCTCCCGGGAGGCCGCGGCGGCCAGGGGGCCAGGAGGCCAGGAGTGGGTCATTCTTGGATGCTCCGTGCGGAGCTCGCTCAGCCTGCCCTGCGCCCGCAGCCCCGGCCGGCCCTTTTTCTGAAAAAACGAGCTGAGGCTCCGCGATCTGTCGCATTGCTGGCTTTTCGCCCCCTTTTTCTTCCCGGTCCGACTCCAGACCATCAGCTTCCCGCGCAAACAGATCCTCGGGCCTCCTGTGGGTTGGTCGTTCGAGGATGATTCGTTCATTCGTTCGTTCATTCATTCGTTCGGTTGTTCGTTCCTTCAGCAGGAATTTGTCTGGGCAAGATAATACGATGCTTAAGACTTCGGATCCTGGGGTCTGTCAACTCGGATTCCTTTCCCAGCCGTTCCACTTACCAGACGGCCCAGTGACTTAACCCAGCTCCGTGCCTCAGTTTCCCCTCTTGATGCAACGAGGACGGAAACAGCATCGTCCTCCCAGCGCCTTCGGAAGAACGAATCGAAACGTGAAGGTCATAGCCCAGGGCCCTGCTCGGAGTCGGTACTTAGTTCCTGCCCCTTGGTGTGGCCTGGACACCTTGCCAGATGTCCTACGTACAGGGAAGGTGACAGCTGCTCCAGCCTGCCGGGCCGAGCGGTAGCCAGAGAAGGGCTTTCTGGGGAAGTGGGCACTGGGTCGGGGTTTTGGGGCGTGCGTAGGAGTTTGCCGGCGGAAGGGCGAGGATAAAGCGAAGCGCCCCAGGATGAGCCGGAGGCCGCGGCAGGCGGGAGTGCGCATGCGTGGTGCTGGTTCTGGGGACCCCCCACCCCCGAGCCTCAGGGAGGGAAGAGGTAAGCGGTGAGGCCGGCGACGTGGGCGGGACCGCAATGGGCGAGGACGCAAGCGAGGGGCGCAGACCTGGGGTGCTGGGGGGACAGCGCCCAAGAGAGCGAGCCAGTCCTTCAGTCTGCAGGCGGGAAACTGAGGCCCATGCTCAGACGCTGCCCAGGGGCCTCTACTGTCCCGCCGCCTCTGGCTCCCACTTCCCCTGTCCACCTGGGAGCCGCGCTGCCCCTCCCGCCCCCCATCCTGAGTCCTCAAGGGGAAACCCGCCACCAGCTCCTGCTCGGACACAGCCTGGAAGACACCTGACCCCGCCACCTGCCGGTGGGCTCAGGACGAGGAGGGAACAGAGTGGGTAAACTGAGGCCCACGGACAGAGCAGGTCCTGAGCGTGGAACCCGCGAGTTCACATCCAGGCCTCTGAGGTCACACGGGCTGGGTCTCTGTCTGCGCTGGTCTCAAGCGAGTGAGTCTCTCCTGAGCCTCAGTTTCCCCACCTGAAAGGGGGAACTGTTAGGAGCAGCCACCTCGTGGGGCTTGGCACAGCAAGGGTCCTGCAGACCTTGATGGATATGGGGTTCTTGAGGGAACAAGGGACAGCCGGAGGGAGGGGCCTGAGGCCCGACACAGGGCTGGCTCTGGGGGTGGGCGGGTCCCACACGAGACAGGAGAGGGGGCTGCAGGAGAGGTGGGGCCAGACCCCGGGGCTCCACCGCAGACTGAAGGGCTGAGACTCTGTCGGGGGGCCTTGGGAAGCTGCGGGAGGCCTACAGGCAGGGCAAGGGTGGGTCGGTGTCCCCGGTCTGGGAGGACGGTGATGCCGTCTCTGGGGGGCCGGGGAAGTTTAGGGGTACGGGCATGGAACGTGCTGACATGGATGCCTGCGGGTCCCCATGAGCCCGTCCAGCCCATGGAGGAGCCTTCGGAGACCCTGCGGCCACCCTCCCCTACAGCCCTGGGCCCTTCAGGCGCAGCCCCTCTGCTTTGCTAGTCCAGGGCCACCTGGCCTGCTGCGGCCTGCTGATCCGAGCTGCAGGGCTCCTGCTGCCTCCCCCTCTGCCGGCTGGACATCTGGTTTGGCCACCAGGCTGCAACTGACGTCGCCTTCACTGACCTCCTGCCACTGACCCTCACCTGGACACGCTCCGACTGGGCCCTGGCTGGAATCTTCTGCCACCTGGACCCTGGCCTCGCCTTCCTGACCTACGCCGGTGGCCGCCTGCTGACCCGTAGGGCCGCCGACCGCTGCGCCTCGCTTCGCCGCTCTGGCCAGCCTGGGCGCAGGGCCACCACAGTGCCCGCAGGGCGGTCTTCTGGGTTTGGGCTCCTCGTGCTGGTCCTGGGCACACTGGCCCTGTGGGCCCCGGAGAACCAGGCCGCGCCTGGCGGCTGGACGCCTGCCCGGGGGCTGCCCCACCGCTCCTCCGAGCCGGCACCAAGAGTCAGCTGCTGTTTGGCTTCGGGGTGCCTCTGGGGGTGCTGAGCGCCTGTCACAGCCTCTTGGAGGCCCAGCAGCAGCTGGCAAGGCTGACGGGGTGGCCCCCGCTGCTGAGGGTGCCCTGGGCCTTGGGGCCGTGGTGTGTCTCTGCTGGCTCTCCTTCCACCTGCTGCTTCTGTCGAAGCTGATGGGGATGTGGGAGGCCGGGCGGGACATGGAGGAGGTTTGGGTGCTGCTCAGGCCCCTGGGACTTGCGCTGGTGGGGTCCAGCGGCTGCCTCAACCCTCTGTACGGGGACCAAGCCTTTAGGCAGCGGCTGTGCTGGGCCCTCTGGCCCTGCCCGGGAAGGTGGGGGGTGTCTGAGGAGGAGACAGGTGGGGCTGGGCGCTGGGGCTGGAGGCCCTGCCTTCCTTCCAGGACCTGAAGGGAAATTTCTAGGGCTTTGGTGACAGCGCGGGGGAGGGGAAGGGAAGCAGGGGAGGCTCGCCAATCTCTTCCCCCTCTGGAGAATGGAACACTCTGACACACAGCGAGAGGCAGTGAGCGGAATGGGAGGCCACAGAGAAAAGGGTGTGGAGAGGGGACAGAGGCTCGGAGAGAGGGGAACAGGGACCCGCAGAGAAAGAAGACGGAGCAGAGGGAGAGACAGACACTCAGAGGGGGAGATGAGCACGATGCAGATGGGACGGGACAGGGCGCAGAGGCGAGAGACGGGTCAGGCTCCCGGGAGGGACCGAGTGGGAGACGAGACAGAAAAAGACACGGAGACAGAGACCCGGTGAGAGACAGGAACGCGGGGAGCTCGAGGGAGGGATGGAAATAGAATGGGGGACAGACTGAAGGAGAAGGGGATGCGTGGGGAGAGGCGGGCAGACGGACAGGGAGACAGACACACAGACCGAGAGACGCGGGCCTGCGTCTGATGACACGGGACAGGAACTTGGGACTGGGGTGACTGACCACGCAATCCTGTGGCCGAGGGGTTCCGGGCACCTGGGATGTTCAGAGCGGAAACCAGGAGAGTCCCATGCACACCGGGCGCCTTGGTCCCCTGGGTGGGGCGGTGGGTCACACAGGACGGCACTGAGCCACCAGATCTGGGTTGTCAGGCCCTTGGTCATCATTTGTCTCTTCTTGCTGCTGCATTTGAAATACGCGCACGCGAAAACCAAATAAACCACCACCCTCTGCCCTGAAGAGACATACACGCCTTCTAACAGCTCTGCCTTGGGATCCCTGTCGTCTGCCGTCTTTCAAGTTCAAGCTCCCAACTGTTTGCAAAGTAAAGGTTAATCTTTGCTCGGTGCTGTGCATCTCCTGAGTGTCTGTGGAGCTACCCAGAACTGCCCTGAGCTCCGGGTGGGGTGGGGGTGGGGGCGGGGGAACATCTATCTCTTTCTGTCCTTGGAAAATGAATTAAACGAATTACCGTGATGCCACTTGACCCCGTCTGCACATTAGAATCTCTCGGGGAGGTTTTAAAATGCAATCGATGTCCAGGCCTCGTCCTCAGGCTTTGTGGTTTAAGGGGGCCGGGCTGGAGCTGGGCTCTGGGAGTTTCAAAAGGTCCCCAGAGAAACCCCGCGGGACGCTGGGCTGAGCCACATCCACCTCCAAGAGCCTGTGGCTGTGAAAATACAACCCCAAGCGCTCCCAGGAGACTTAGAAACCCAGCACTAAGTGGCTGCAAAGCCAGGCTCCCGCAGACACCAACTTCTTTGTCAGTAAATCGTTTTACGGACACGGACAGGCCCCACGCAGCAGGCGTCGGATCTTATTCTGGGTGCCCCGCACCCCCGCCTAAGCTCCCAGTTACAGCTGCCCAGAATGGGAGGGGAGAGAGCCCCAGGAAGCCTTCTGGAAGGGCTGACACGGAACAGGTGGGAAAGGGCGCTCCGGGCAGAAGGCACCGCACCTGCGAAGGTCCTGGGCATGGCTTTTTTTTTTTTTTAATTATTATTTTTTTTTAGTCATCCCTGCGTTATATGTGTTTAAGACTGGAGGAGACATAGGAGGTGGGTGAAATTTTTTTAAAAAAAGAGGGAACGACTGGAGGGGACCAGGGCGCACAGCCTCCGACGCCAGGTTGCAGGGCGGGGAGAAGCTGCGGGGACCTCCTCCCTCCCTCTCTCCCTCCCTCCCTCCCGCGGTCTCGGGGCCGCGGCTTTGCGGGACCCACTTTGCTCCCGGAGCCCGACTGCCGACTGGCCGCAGAAATAGTCCGACGCCTCCCCCGTGTGGTCATTCGGAGCATTGCGACCAGCGGGACGCTCGGGGATTCGCGAGGGCGCGGTGACCGGTGACCGCTGGCCTCAAGCGTTTGCAGCCCCAGAGCCGAAATGGTAGCGAGACTCTGTACAACTGGAATGTGCTCGGCCTCTCCTGGGAAACGCTAGATGTTCGTTCACCCTATTCAGATGCTGCCTTGTCAGATCTTGAAATTGCTTCTTTTTTGGAAGAGACAGTTGTCAGATGCTCAGCCAAAGGCTGGGGTGTCACCCAGGGTGTTCCAGCTGCAGGGGGTGGGGAGGGAGAGGCAGGGAGCGGGGAGGAGGCACTAACAGACCCTGTCTGGGGTACGGACACTTCCATAGCAAGGGACACTGACAGCAGGCACCAACGGCCGAATAGGGCAAAGGAGAAGATGCGTTGATATAACATCATGAGAAAGATGATGGCTATAGACCCCTTCCAGCTTGCGAATTCTGCTCTCGCCTTTGACCTCAGGCCGTCCTTGCTGCGGCCTCCTGGGGCTCACCGGACAAAGATTTTCACCTTTGTCTGACCGAAAACCAGGGCTCAGAGAGAGGGAACGCGTCCGGTGTCCGTGGCAGTCTATGTTGGCACCGGTGAGTCAGCTTTCATGCTTCTGCACCCAGAAACGGGGTACCCTTCACCCTCTAAATACTCCGATGGACCCCTACCCATTCCTCAAACCTGGTTCAGATTCTGGGCCCCTCGCCTCCAACCTGAGGGTCAAGAATCCCCAGCCCCTCCTCCCTCGGACCCGGGGAGTCCAGGCCCCCAGCCCATCCTCTCTCAGATGGGGGAGTTCAGGCCTCCAGCGCCACACCCCCGCCCCCCCGCCCCTCAGACACAGAGGCCTGACCCTCAGACACAGCTGGCAGAAGCCGCATGCGGCCGGGGCAGTGGAACGGAGCAGGATTTGCCGATGTGATCACATTTATTTGGTCTCAGACGCCAGAGTCATGGCTGGGGCAGAGGCAGAGCTCCTGGAGGAGGCTGTCCTGTGCGTCCTCATTTCTGTGCCTACGAGAGGAGGAGAGACAGAGATCACAGACACGGGGAGAAAGAGAGGCCAAGATGACCAAACGGGGACCAGAGATCCGCCTGCCACCTCCGCCGTCTGTCCCGCTTACCTTGTTGAAGAAGTAGATGGAGGCGAGGATGGTGAACACGGCCATGGCCAGTGTCACGTTCTGGGGGGAGAGGTCAGAGGTCAGGACCCACCCCTCCTCCCCCTTGCTCCAAGCCTCCCGTCCCCACCGGACCCCTCCTCACTTCTTGAAAGTTCATAGCCATGGGGCCCTCGATGGCACAGCCTCTTGGCCTCCCTCTCCCTTTCCTGAGCCTCTGAGACAGAGAGGGGCCGACGGCCGCTGGAACCTGAGAGGCGTCGTCTGGGAGACCACAATGGCGGCCATAGTGATGGACAAGGGCATTCTGGGTATAGGACACATTGGGGCAGAGGCCTGGGAGACAGGACAATTGGGTGCAGAACGTCCCGTGCACTATCTGAACTCAGGATCCGGACATTTGTGAAGGGTCCAGACCCCCAATGCCACAATGAGGCATTTGTCCCTCTGTGGAGGAGCCACGGGAGGGCTGTGAGTAGGGGAGGGTCAGGGTCATGTATCTACAGGTCGAGGGACACCAAAGCTCGTGGCCACACAGGGAGCTAGGGGAGGGGCCTGGATCACACGCTCCCTCAGAAGGAAGCCCCTGCTGACGCCTCGAGTTTGCATTTCTGGCCTCCAGATCCATGAGAGAGTCAGCTTCTGCTGTCTAAGCTACCCCGTGTGTGGTCATTTCCTGTGGCAGGGCCAGCAAACTAAGATGTGACTCCAGGGCAGCGAGGGGCAGGAGAGGGACCCATCGCGGGGCCCACATCCTCATCCCCGGAACCCGTGAACACGGCCCCTCACGTGGCTAAGGGGACTTTGTGGCCGTGATCACGTGAAGGGTCTGGAGCTGCGGAGTGTCATAGCTCCGTTCAGCCTGGGTTCACAGACAGCAGACATTGATTTCTCACAGTTCTGGAGGCTGGAAGTCCCCGATCAAGGCTGTGGCCGAGTCGGTGTCTGGTGGGAGCCCACTACCCAGATGGCCATCTTCTCCCAGTGTCCTCACGTGGGGGAGGGGACGAGGCAGCCCTCCTCGCATTCAGGAATCCCCTCCCAGAGGCCCCAGCTCCCGACACCATGGCCTCCGGGGAGGGGGAAGGAGGGGTGGGTTAGGATTTCAACATATGGATTTTAGGAGGTCACAGAAAGAGGGCCGAAGAGGCATCTTTATTTATTTAAAGAACTTTACCAAGGAGTAGCCTCCAAGATACCTCAATGATTCTCACCTTCTCCTGCTCCGGCTGACTGCAGCCTCATGAGACACCCCGAGCCGGAACCACCAGCTAAGCCGCTCCCAGGTTCCTGGCCCATAAGAACTGTGAGAGAGAATAAATGGCTATTGTCTTAAGCCACTAATTTTAGGGTCATTTGTCTCTCGGCAATAAACAACTCACACTGTTTAGCAGTTTGCCCCCAGAACCCTGTTCTAAGTGAGGAGTGTATCAGAGCCGGTTCAATCCTCAAGGCAGCTCTCTGAGGAGCACGTCGTGCTCATTCCCATTTTACGGACGAGGAGACCAAGGCACAGAGAGGTGCGGCAACTTGCCCGAAGTCACACAGCTCGTAGATGCTGAGGTCAGGCTTTGAACTCAGCCTGGCCAGCTCCAGGGTCTCGGAGTTCAGCCACCTGTCTGTGCTGGCTTTGGCCAGCTGTGGAGGTAGCAATAGAGAAGGCGAAATCACCAAGAAGCCCAAGCAAGCCTCAGAGAACCCCAACATTTAAGGGGTGAGAAGAGGAAGCCCGGCCGGGGGTGGGGGCGGGGGAGAGAACGGAGAATGAGAGTCTAGAAGGCCGGGCAGGGTGGGGGTCTCTCTCTCTGCCTCTGTGCCCAAGTGAAGGGCACTCGGGGTCAGATTCCACTAGCTGGGTTCCCTCAGTCAAGTTATCTAAGCTTTCTGTGCCTCGGTTTCCCCGCCTGCACGACAGGGTGGTGATAACTGTATCGCCCCCTCCCGGGGTTAGCCCATGGATGAATCCGAGGCTGGCGGAGGCCCTGGGGGAGCTGGCCCTGGGGAGGCGGGTTGGGGCCTGCCCTAAAGGGGTGCTGGGGGGTAATGAGCAGGTGGGGCTCTGGCACAGACGGCGGGCTGAGCTCAGCGTCTGGCTGCGCGGCCATGGCCGGGCCAGGGTTTTGGGGCCACACCGCCGGACCTCTCCCACTCCTGCTGCTGTTCCTGCCCCAGGCCCTGCTGGAAGGACCCCTGGTGTTTGTGGCTGTGGTGAGGCGCCCCCATCCCGGCCCAGCCCGGCCCCTCACTCCCCCCAGGCCAGCCCTGACCCAGTGCCCCCGCCCCAGGTATTCCGCCACGGAGACAGGGCCCCGCTGGCCTCCTACCCCACAGACCCGCACAAGGAGGCCATCTCCACCCTGTGGCCACGTGGCCTGGGCCAGTTGACCTCGGTGAGAAGCTGGGGCTGGGTGTGAGGGGTGGGGCAGGGCGGGAGGGGTCTGCTGAGCCCGCTCTGTCCCCAGGAGGGGGTACTCCAGCAGCTGGAGCTGGGCCGCTTCCTGAGGAGTCGCTACGAGGACTTTCTGAGCCCCAAGTACCGGCGGGAGGAGGTACTGCCACCTTGACCCAGACTCCTGACCTCCAACCTCTGACCTGCACTGACTCCAATACCCTCCCTGGGCCTCCACCTCTGGCCTTTGACCCCTACCAACCTGATCTGCACACCATGTCTGATTTCTGAGCCCGAGTCATCTACTAACCCACACTGACCTCTGACCAGATCTCACCCTGAGTCACATCTCGATCTCTGAACTCTAACTCTAAAACTTGATTTTTTTCTTTGACCTTTATTGAGTCAACTTGCTTTCCTGACCTCCAGCCTTTGATCTCTACCCTTTATTGAATCCGACCTTCCTTTCCTACCTCCTGTCTTCTGACACCCCCGTCAGGATCACGCCTCCTGACTTCCGACCTCCGATCCCTGATTGACGTGTACTGAACTCTGACCCCATGTCCTTGTACCGCCCTCCTAAGCTTGACCTTCCAGCCATTCTGATCTTCCTTTCTGACTTTCATTGACTCAACTGACCCCTTCATCCTACACGCCCACCCACTTCTGACCTCTGACCCGACTGCTCCGGACAGTGCCCTCTGACCCTTGATCCCAACGTCCAACATGGAAGGCCAGACACTCAAACCTGCCCTGAGTTTTGACTCCTGACACCTGACCCTCGACCCCAAAGGCAGTCCAAGGCTTTTGGTTTGCTACTGCAGCTAGCCTCTGACCCTGGCCCAGGCCCGCTCGTTATTGTGGCGCCCTTGTAACCGTGGCGCCCTCATAACTGGGGTCCCCTGTAACCGGGGTCCCCCCGTAACCGGGGTGCCCTGGTCTGCCCTCTCCCCACCCCAGGTGTATGTTCGCAGCACTGACTTCGACCGCACACTGGAGAGTGCTCAGGCCAACCTGGCGGGGCTGTTCCCCGAGGCCGCCCCGGGGCGCCCAGAGGCTGCCTGGAAGCCCATCCCAGTGCACACGGTGCCCGTCGCTGAGGACAAGGTCGAGGGCTGAACAGGGCCAGGGAGTGAGGGGTGGAGAGAGGCAGAGGCCCCGGGGAGGGTGCCGGAGGCTGGGAGGTGACGCTGGGCCCGGCTGGGCGGCTCCTAGGAGCCTGAGCTGGCTGGGAGCAGCAAGGTCCTCCGGGGGCCGGGCTCTCTGGTCCCGTGAGCCACCCTCCCGCGCTGAGCAGCCAGATCTCGGAGAGACAGGGCCCCACAGCGCTGGCTCCCCCGCCCTCATGACGCTGCGGTCCCCTCTGAGCCTCAGTTTCCTCCAGCTGCTGAGGTTCCCCATGCGCAGTTGTCCCCGATACCATGAGCTGCTGCGCGAGGCCACGGAGGCTGCTGAGTACCAGACAGCCCTGGAGGGCTGGACGGTGAGCGGGGCAGCGGGACCGGGAAGGGGGCGGGGCCAGCGGGGCGGGGCCAGCGGGGCGGGGCCAGCGGGGCGGGAGAGCCGGGACTGGGGTGAGGAGGCCCACCGGACTCACCTGCCCGTGCATCCAGGACTTCCTAACTCACCTGGAGAACTTCACGGGGCTGTCGCTGGTCGGGGAGCCGCTGCGCAGGGCGTGGAAAGTTCTGGACACACTGATGTGCCAGGTGAGGCCCCCCCCAAGACCTAGCCAAGCGGTTCACACCCCAGCTTTGCTGCTCATGACCAGCATTCCCTCGCGCAAGTCACTTAACCCTCAGTGCCTCAGTTTCCCTATGTGCACAACGGGGCCGGCGACACCCATGCCAACAGCACGCATGGCCGCTGTGAAGACTGAAGTGGGTTAATCCACGATGTGTGCTTAGAGCAGTGCCAGGCACGCAGCGAGGCCCGCGTTTGCGATTCCCCCGCCAGGTTCCCTTATCCCATACGCACTGCAAACAGCCTCGGCTTCCGGACGTCGTGGGGATGTCCTTACTTGCCATGCGCGTAATCGAGGGGTTGCCCCAGCCCCGGCTCCCAGACGCTAGGGATATGGGGCACGGGAGCTGTTCCCCCTCTCGCAAATCTGAAATGTCTGGATTCTGAAACGCCTCTGGCCCCGGGGTTTCTGATACGGGCTTCTGGGCAGGCGGGGTGACGGCCTCGGCTGCTGTTAATTAGCACTTGCTCCTGGCCACTCGGTAACCTCCAGCCAGACCCAGCCCGTGAGGGGCTCCCATCAGGGGTGCAGAGGGGACCGCAGGCAATGGGGACCGCACGGACACTGGGAGGCGGGAGGAGAGCTTGGGGCGTCCCCGTGACTTCGCCTTCTCTCCCTGTCTCTCTCAGCGAGCTCACGGCCTTCCCCTCCCGTCCTGGGCCTCCCCGGATGTCCTGCGGACACTAGCCCAGATCTCGGCTTTGGATATTGGGGCCCACGTGGGCCCGCCCCGGGCAGCAGAGAAGGCCCAGCTGACGGGGGGTGCGGTGTGGGGCTGGGGGACAGGGAGGCTGTGGTGCCGTCCTTGGGGATCCTCAGCACCCCCTTTTCGCCCCCCAGGGATCCTGCTAGACGCCATCCTTGCCAACTTCTCCCGGGCCCAGCGCCTGGGGCTGCCCCTCAAGATGGTCATGTACTCGGCTGTGAGTCTTTGGGGAGACCGCACGTGCTGTGTGGGCACAGGGTTGAGGGGGTGGCGGCTCGAGTGAGGAAGAACCGGGGGTCTCACTGGGACCTCAGCCCACTGCCCTGGGTAACCCATGTCTCCCGGCCATGCCCTTGGACCATACGGCACTAGAGGGTCCGGCCCCCGAGGAGGGAGGGTGTGTCATCCGAGGAGGCATGTGGCTCTTTCAGGACAGGCTGTTTAACTGAGCTGTCCCTCCCACCCCGTTCCGCATCTATGTGACCCCCTTTAAGTGATTACTTGTAATGATGAGGCCTCCTCGGGAGTGAGCAGATCTGGGGGGCGATGTCTGGGTCTGGGGGACATCGGGAGGCAGCTGGATGCCCAGGCCTAGTGTTCAGGAGACAGGCCATGAGGACGGGGCCCGTCTCAGCCCCGGGGTCCGCCCGCAGCACGACAGCACTCTGCTGGCGCTCCAGGGGGCCCTGGGCCTCTACGACGGGCACACCCCACCCTACGCTGCCTGCCTCGGCTTCGAGTTCCGGAAGCGCCTGGGGGACCCAGAGGAAGACGCAGGGTGAGGAGGGGGTGGCGCTGGGAACAGGCTGGATGGAACTGTCAGGAGAGACGGGGTGGCAGGCAGAGGCACAGCCGGCACCGGCCTGCAGGGGAGACTGGCCCGGGGCGGCGCTGGCGGGCTGGCAGGGGCTGGGCGCCACCGCCTCCTCTCTGCCTAGGAATGTCACCATCTCCCTCTTCTACCGCAATGACTCTGCCGGCCGGCCCCTGAGCCTCAGCCTCCCCGGGTGCCCAGGCCCCTGCCCACTGGGCCGCTTCCACCAGCTGACCGCCCAGGCCCGGCCTCCGGTTCACGGGGTCCCCTGCCACGGCTCCCATGAACCTCCCACCCTGGCAGGTGAGGCCCTTGGTGTTGGGGTGGGAGTATTGGGGGACCAAAGTCCCAAGACTCAACACACCCCCTTCTCCCAGCAGCCCCCGTGGTGCCCCTGTTGGCCGGGGTGGTGGCCGTGCTGGCCGCACTCAGTGTGGGGCTGGGCCTGCTGGCCTGGAGACCCAGCTGCCTGCGCGCCTGGGAGGACCCCGTGTGAGCCAGGAAACCACGCTCCCCTCCTCCACAGCCAACCCCGGATCCCAACATGTTTGCTCACCTGCCGTGACCGCTTCTGTGACTTACTGCGTGCGTGGGGAACGCGGGAGGGTGCCCGGTCTGGCAGCCCCAGGCGTTTGTGTGCAAGGGTATGCTTAAGTGTGCATACGCGTACTCGTGCACATGGCCTGTGTCCATGTGCTTCCTGTGCAGACACTGGTGTGAATTTCTGCACTGACACACATGCATCGTGTGTTGGTGTGTGCGGGTGACTGGGGGTGTTATGCACGTGTCTGCACGCGGAGCAGCACGTGGTAAAGGCACGCGGAGACCTGCATTTGCGGGCACATCGACTGGCAGTGTGTGTGCACCTAGGCGTACAGCATGTGCGTGACACACACTGGTACCGCCTGCCTGGGGAGCCCGTCTGCAGGCCATGCGCTGCTGAGACTCAATGTGCTAGTGATGAGGAGCAACTTCAACCCTCTCTGCACTCCAGGGTGCGGGGTCGGGCCCATCTTGTGGAGGC
>NW_024347851.1:0-426 GCF_902729225.1 Pteropus medius | reverse complement strand
GATGCAAAGGCCAGCGTTGGAGGCAGTTCTAAGGCTTGACTAGTGTGTTAAGGCTTCCACGGAACCTTCTTGACACAAGTCAGGCGATTTCAGTATGAGATCACAGGCATATGAACTGTTCGTTTGGCATCGAACTGGTAAGAAGACAGGTTGCAGATTCAGAAAGGAACAATTCACTTCACCGTTCCACCCTGGGCCTCAGCAGTCAATGTGCTCTCCTGGCGCCGCACCAGAAACCGCCTAGCAAACCATGTGAGGGAATAGTGCCGAGAAACAGATTTTCGAAGGACGAGGAACCTGCTGCGGCATTGGAACCCGCGTAAGCAATGAGGACCATGTGTACGTTCTGGGACGTGGGTAAGGAAAGGCTTTTTCCCAAGGTCTTCTCAGAAACTGAAATGAAGTCTCGGTAAGTTAGGTACATGC
>NW_024347850.1:0-1325 GCF_902729225.1 Pteropus medius | reverse complement strand
TGACCGAATATTTTCAAACTAGAGGCTTGAGTCAAATACTGTAGTTAATTTAAGTCCAGTTAATTTAGCAGAGCCCATTAGGTAAAAAACAAGAGGAAAAGCTGTTTTTTAATAATGAAAACAGAAACAGCTATCATTTGTTGGGCACCTTCTATGTGTCAGGAATGTTTCTAAGTACCTCGTGTCCCTTATTTCATTTAAGCCACAAGACAGCCCTAGGATTGTTGTCTACCTCTGTAGATGAGCCCAGTGAGACTCAGAGAGGTTACCTAGCACCCTTTCATGGAGCAGTTCAGGGCTATCAGACCCATATACGAAGATTAGGTTGTGGATCCAAGCTGTGGGTAAAGCTAGGCTGTAAAACCATAAAATCATAGACTCTTAGAGCTGAAGGAATGGTCAGGATGACCTCGTCTAACTGCTCTCTTTTACCTGTTGGAAAACTTGGGTTTAGAACCTTGCCCTCTCCCCACCAAAGAACATATCATTTGATTAGTTTTAAATCCAAGGCTAGAATATAGGCTCAATTCAATCGATTTTGATTTGAGTGTCTATTCTGTGCCATACATGGCCAGGTCTCTAATCTCCCAGTCCTAGGGCTTTTTCGGTTAGACCTTTTGTCAAAAGCAGGACATGGAGCCTGAGATCATAAAGCTCATGCCTAGTTCTGCTGGGGATAACTCTGTGTCCTGAAGAGTAAGGAAAAAAGGTAATGATAGGGATTGAGAGTGTCCATTCATTCATTCACTAACTCCCCATTCATACAGTACACATCTGTTTAGGGCCTACTTGCATACCAGACACCATTCTTTTCTTGAAATGTGAAATATGATAGATATACACCTAATTCCTGAACTCTTTCAGACCTGCTGTAGAATGCAGGACATATCAGACTTTGTGTAAGAAGACTGTGTGGCCAGGACATCAGGACATGAGCTCTAAGTCATCAACTGACCATAGTTAGTGAGAAAAATTTTCTACCTTCCCTGAAGCCAAAGAGGAGGGATCAGAGCTGGAGCAGGAGGTATAACTTGATCCTAAATGTGAATGTCAAAAATGCCATTCTGAGTTACTTTTAGAGTAACTTGTCCTGCATGAAATGAAGCCCAAGCTTTTTGACTAGAATCTCACTGGATGATTTATTAACGCAGTTAATAAGCATAATGAGAAGCATCTGTTTCTTTAACAATGGGCCATATTCATCAAGTTCATGACCTGTGAACTGCTGGGGGCATTTATGAAGGTAAGAGTGTTCCCACTGTGCACAAGGCAGGCACAAGGTATGGCTTCAAGGCCATGAGACTATCTCTTCTCTCCACCAAAAG
>NW_024347849.1:0-311 GCF_902729225.1 Pteropus medius | reverse complement strand
TGGTCCCCGTGGACGCATTCAAAATGAAGAAATGAAAGGCTCAAAGAGCTGATCGCAAAGCTCCTAAGGCACGGAGGCCGAATTCAGACCCACAGCTGTCTGCAGTGTCTCCCAACTGAACTCTTTCCAGTGCGTGACGGCCGCCATAGACGGAGGGGCCAAAGCATCCCCGGGTACGCTGTATGTGGGCGGCCCTGAACCCTGCAAGTGGATGCAGAGACGAATGACACGTAGTTCGTACCTCTAGGAGCTCAAAGTGTCAGTGAGTGCTCCTCCAACTTCGCCACCCCAGTACCCGCAGATGACCGGGC
>NW_024347848.1:0-611 GCF_902729225.1 Pteropus medius | reverse complement strand
ACAATTAAATCCCTTAAGTATCCAGGTTCCTTGAGTTTTATGCAGAATGAGCTAAGACTGGAAATATCAGTTCGAGCCAGGTATCAAAGGCATCAGAATGTCACCCATCCTGATTTTATCTCTGCACATATGCTTTAAGCCATGTCTTCCCTGGAGGTGTCAATCTTCCCTTTTAAAACATAACCACCCATTGGTTAGTTCTTCATTCTTTACTAGGGTGACGGCTCAGAGAGGCCACTGTTTTTTAGGGAGCAGATTTAGAGAGATGAGTGAGTTAGTGTCCAGTGTCAGAAAGAATTCGGCCTGGCATCTCGTTAGGTGTGGAGTCAGATTTCGGCTCCACCATGTTAGCCACGTGACCTGAGGCAAGTCACTTCATCACTCCCAGTTTCTACTTCTGTGGAATTTTGTCTAAAATGTATTTATGTGTCGAGATGAAACATTTTATCTTGAGAACTGGGATGAAGATTCTTTTGAAGGCGGGAACTGCCTTTGTTTGGAGAAGCACCTTGATAAGCTAGAGCAGCACTGCCCAATAGAAATAGGATACAGGTCACGTATGCAATTTAAAATTTTCTAGTAGCCTCATCAAAAGAAC
This sequence comes from Pteropus medius, assembly GCF_902729225.1. Lineage (NCBI taxonomy): Eukaryota > Metazoa > Chordata > Mammalia > Chiroptera > Pteropodidae > Pteropus > Pteropus medius. The sequence goes on along the minus strand of NW_024347848.1, from coordinate 13 downwards.
AGTAAAAAAAAAA
>NW_024347847.1:0-452 GCF_902729225.1 Pteropus medius | reverse complement strand
CATATAGATGAATATATATATGCATATATATGTATATGGTAGCTTTGGCAAAAAGCTCTCTGGTGACGTCCATTTCGAGCCAGAATCGCAGACTTCCGAGAAAAGGCTCACTTGCGGCAAATGCACAGCAGTCCCGGGGCCTTGGGGCTCTGTGGGCGATGCTCGGTCATCTGCGGGTACTGGGGTACCCAAGTTGGAGGAGCACTCACTGACACTTTGAGCTCCTAGAGGTACAAACTACGTCTCATTCGTCTCTGTATCCTCTCACGGCCACCCACAGACAGCGTAGCCAGGGATGCTTTGGCCCCTCCGTCCATGGCGGCCGTCACCCGCTGGAAAGAGGTCAGCTGGGAGACACTGCAGACAGCTGTGGGTCTGAATTCGGCCTCCGTGCCTTAGGAGCTTTGCGATCAGCTCTTTGAGCCTTTCATTTCTTCATTTTGAATGCGTCC
>NW_024347846.1:0-782 GCF_902729225.1 Pteropus medius | reverse complement strand
AAAAAAATCACATGTCTGCATAAAAGAGACAATGCACATTTGGTTCAAGGAAAGAAAACTTTATTATGCATGAGATGAAACATTGTTTTTAGTAAGAAGGGTTGTTATTGGTTTTAGGCAGTGTGGTATGCTGGTGTGTGGGTTTCAATATGCTATTTGTCTTTCCAGCAACTACTACCATTTAAAATGTCACCAGTTTTTCCCAATGGTGAGGTAAAACCATGGGAACGGCATTCAAACCACTTCACAGAGTACAAGCCAATTTTAACAAATTCATAATTAAAACCCAGCCAAATCTCTCCTGCACTGCCAAAATCCTTCCTGTGTATTTCCCAATTAAATATGCTTTCTGTGAGGAAGCAGGCTCCTAGAGATGCCAAAACTGAATCACTAATGTCTTTATAACAATGAGACTTTTCCGTTCTCGTATCATGTTCAAATACCTTAATCCCATTGGCTTTCACAGACATTGTGAGAGATAATGCATCCATTAATTCATTTAATAGACATTTATTGAATACCAACTATATACCAAAATCTGTTCTAGACTCTGGGCATACATCAGAGCAAATCAATGTCCTTGCAATTATGGTGCTGCCATTCTAGCAAGAGAAGCAAACAATAAGCAAATAAATAAGTAAATAAATAAGTAAGTAAGTAAGTAAGTAAATAAATAAATAAATAAATAAATAAATAATTTTCTTTGCTCATTGATAATATAATATAAATTATAGATAATATAATATTAGGTTGGCAAATGCTATGAAGACAAGATAGAGGGA
>NW_024347845.1:0-25993 GCF_902729225.1 Pteropus medius | reverse complement strand
TGAGCCGGTCAATACAGCTTTACTCTGTTCTTCATCTGTAGTTCCTGGGTAAAGCACTATGCACTTCAAAGCCACTCTCGCTAGGCTGAACACCTACCTGAAGGGGGTTTCCGTAGTAGAAACAGTGAGAATTGTTGAGGCCAGATCTTACTGGTTTGGTTACTGTGTATGCTACAGGGCTGGACAAGTCTGAGTTTCCTTCCTCATCTATAAAGTCAAGAGATTGAACTAGATAACCCTTCGGGCTCCTTCCAGGACTGAAACAGACTACTGACAATTAAAGACAAGAACAAGTTAGCAAGGAGGATGGTCTCTCTGAGACGAGGCTGGCCTGCATGATCTGGCTCTAAAGCCTTTACGCGCTCCTAGGAAGCATGAGCTTTGGCTACTTAAAAGGGGGCACGAATCAGGGTGTTAGCTCCACCGTACTTGTGAAGCATCTTCAGCATTCTATTGCCCCAGCCAGGCTGACAGCACCAAACTAATTACCACTTAGTTAAAATTTAGACTCCAAGTAAAAGACTACAGAGAGCCCTTCTAAACCCCCGAAAAGCCAAACCATGATTTGTAAACTTTTACATCAAACTCTTTACCTTGATTCGAGGCATAGTAACTGTAGGTGGCTTTGCTTCAGCCACAAAACTGTGAGATGCTCCTTTTTCCACGAGGTAAGTTGTATAGGGCATAAATTTCACACCCTTTGACCCAAACACGAAATCATCTCTCAAGGCATCTATCAGCACAATAACAACTTTACTGAAGAGAGGTGGTGGGAGTTTGGTCCAGTTGGAACTGGCTCCTAAAAGTGTTTGAAAGAAGAAAGGACATTGAATTTTAAACTTTATTTAGCATTCAGGCACCTTATAATCTACTTTCTACATACTTCTCCAGCACGTAGACTGTTATATCTACATATACAGACCTGAAGAGAAAGGCGGGTCCTTGGAGAATGCTGCTGCTGGTGAGAGAGGGCATTGAGCAAGCTCAGCGAGCCCCAGTATTAATTGCCCTTAGCATGGTGAGAAGTACTGGGACAGGGGAGTCCCTTCACGAGGGTCCTCGAAGTAAACACATTACTTTGCTTAATGGAGGAGTGAGCAATTTACAGCGTGTTTACATGGTCGGTGACTGGTATTGTATGGACCTTGTCCAAAACTGGAGTACCCTTACGTAGTACAGGTAGATGAGAGCTAGGAAGGGGTCTATGGAGTGTTAACTACTGGTAAAAAAGGGGTCTTGGAGGAATGTCATAGGGAAAAAAATGCTAAAGGTCGGCAGGAACCTTTGCTGTGACTCATTGAATAAAAAGGATGTCAGGAGCAGGGAATGGCTCAAAGTCTACTCAGGGAAGGAATTGGGGGTGTCATTGGATAAGCTGAGTTGGAGAAGCGAGGTCCAGGTGTGGAGAGCTTACTTTTCGGTGACCAGGGAGGAGGGTCGAAGTAGGGCTTACAGGGGTGGTTGCCACAGACTTGTAAGATACTGAAGAGGAGGCTGGAGCGGTCAGAGGGGGGGACCTGGGGGTGGGGACCAGAATGGAAGAGAGCAACCGGGAGCCCCGGGAAGAAGTCCAAGAGGCGGGGCTCAAAAGGAGGTTCCTCCGGGCAAAACTGGGCCCGCAGAGCGGAGACGCCGGGAAGGTGTTCGTACCCGCCGAGGGTTCAGGCGCTGGGGGCTCTGCTTGGTGCTCGGTCCCGGAAGAGGAACGAACGGGAACCGGAAAGAATCCTCGAAGGAATAGTGCGACCCCGAGCACTTCGATTACTACGCAGCACGCAGCGAAGGTCCCGGAGCCCAGCCGCATCGTGCCCACCCGCCGGGCGGGAATCCCGGCTCCCTGGCTCCAGTCGGACACTCGCCCAGCAGCAGCTGCTTCCGGCTCTAGGGAAGAGCCTAGAGCAAGCGCTAACTGGCGGATCTGACAGGTGCCAATCCCATGAGTCTCACGTCAGGCGGCGCACCAGAAATAGGCCAAACGAGCGAGCGTTTCCGGGGGCCCAGCGGCCCTGACTGCTGACGCTTGTTAACGTGCGTACGGCGCGCCGTCCCGCGAATCCCCGCCCACCGAGCGCCTCCGCGAACGCACGCCCGCTCCTCTCCCATGAGGCCCCGCCCACTGCGCGCCGCCGCGAACTCACGCCCCGCTCCTCTCCCCCGTGAGGCCCCGCCCACTGCGCGCCGCCGAGAACGCCCGCGCGCTCCGTCTCCCCGGCCCGTGAGGCCCCGCCCTGCGCGCCTCCGCAAACGCACGCCCCGCTCCTCCGCCGTGAGGCCCCGCCCACTGCGCGCCTCCGCGAACGCACGCTCCGTCCCCCGGCCCGTGAGGTCCCGCCCACGGCGAAGCGTGAAGTGTTGCCTGCGTTCCGCAGGGTTGGGCTACGACGTCTCCCCGTCAGGGTGAGCCGTGTGAGGTAAAGGTTGGAAAAGTGAGGCGTAAACGTGAGGAGAGACGCAGAGGGTGCCGGGAAGCTCGCGTGGGCGCCCGGGGAGGGCCGGGTGTGGACAGCGGAACGTGAACGGCGCGGGACCGGTCACCGCACACCGGAACCTCGCGGTCTTCGCCAGGCCTCTGAGGCCAAGCAGATCCCGGTGGGGCAAGGGCCTCCTGCCTGCGCCCCCCGCAGTCCGCGTGGGAGTGGACCTGGCTGTTCCTAGAAGCACTTGGCTTTCTAGTCATTTCGAACACACAGGAAACCTGCAGAAGCAGCACAATGAAAGGTGCTTGCTATTCCGTCAGCGGGTGCCCAGCTGCCCGCGCTGGCCGCGTGTGCCACCTCACGCGAGTGCTGTAGGACGTTGCGCCCCGGACCGGGACACTTTCACAGACCAGAGGCAAAGCCCCAAATGACATCGACGCGGGCTCTGCATCCTGAGCCAGTCCTCAGGTCCATCTCTCCTGTCGCACCTGCCGCAGCTGTGCGAAGTAGCCTCCTCCCCTCAGGCCCAGGGTTCCCGGGGCTGTCCCTAACCCTGCCTTCACACATCGATGGCTATAAAGGGCACAGATGACACCCGCCCAGGTCTGCCTAATGCCTCCTGTTCACACTCAGGTCCTTCACTTCCAGCAGGAACACCCTGGGCTGGTGCTGTGATTTCCCCTGTGGTTCCCTCCCCCACACGGCTCCCACGGGACCCCACCACAAACTCTTCATGTGACACCCATGTGACTCCACGTGACCTTCAGGCAACCCTGTGTGATTCTTATGTGACTACCATGATCCCACATAACTCCCAGGTGACCCCCACATGTCCCCTGTATGACCCCCGGTGACATCTAGGTGACCTTCCACACGAACCCACATGACTGCCTGATATGGGAGCAACTGTCTCCCAAGGGGTGGTTTTGCACCGAGGTCTCGTGGACTCGGAGAGCCACGTGCATCCATGGTTCAGCTCCCGTGGCCTTCGGAAAGCTGGCCAGCTGTGGATTCCAGGTGACGGAATACTTCTTGAGCCTCCATTACGGGAGAACAGTGAGAGCCTGGGATGTGGTGCTGCAGCCCTGACCCTATGAACCCCTTTCTCCCGTGGGCTTCAGACCCTGCAGCTGTGTGGGGGGCCGTCAGCGTCCTACAGTCTGCTGCTCCCCCCAACCCAGGACCCGTTCTCATGCCCAAGGCCAGCACCTTGGCTTCCCTTTGGGAACTCCTACTCCCTGCTTCCAGCCCAGACAGTTTCAGAGGGCCGCCCCCCATCTGGTCAATCCCACATTCCACCTCCTGGATGCTCCGATGGGTTCAAGGATGAGCATGTTACCCAAGCCAGGCCAAAGACACTTAAAACTGTCACTTTTTATGGCCATTCTAACACCTCATTGTTTTAATTTGCATATCCTTAATGACAGATGATATAGAGTATCACTTCATGTGCTTTCTTGACAGCTGTGTATCTTCTTTAGTGAAGTGTCTGTTAGGTCTTTTGCCCATTTTTAAATTGGGTTGTGTGTTTCCTTACTGTTGAATTTTAAGCTTTCTTCGTATATTTTGAATGATGGTCCTTTATCACATGTGTCTGTCGCAGATATTTTCTCCCAGTCTGTGGCTTGTCTTCTCATTCTCTTACATTGTCTTTTGTAGAGCAAATTATTTTGTAGTTTTAATAAAATTAGCTTATCAATTATTTCATGAATCATGCATTTTGTGTTCTATCTAAAAAGTCAATGTCATATATATGGTTATTATTTTTTTTCCCGAGTTATGTTATAGTTGTTTTATAAGTTTGCATTTCCTGCGAAAGGGGCTCCCCTCGGGTCTACCCTCCGAGTCTACTTTAGGTTTTGTGTTGGGTGAAGATAACTACTACGCTAAAGTCCATGGCAGGCCCGACACGCTCCCACCCTAGAGAAGGTCTCCTTTCATAGAGAGGGGCTCCCTCTCTTTCTCAGAAGGAAGCTCCTCTTTCTTGTGGTAAAGCCACACCCTTAGGGAAGAGCTCTGATATTAGGGGGTGGATCCTTACTCTAGAGGTTGAGTCCCACTCTAGAAGGGGGGACACACCCTAAGTGGGGCACCTTGCTCTTATGGGGGTGAGTCTTGCTATATAAGGTGGAGTTCCACTCAAAGAGGGGTATCCCTTTTCAGGTGGGGAGCCCTGCTCTTTGAGGGACACCATTGTTAACGTAACCTACTCTTGTGGGGGAGAGCACCTTTTATGGGGGATCCCACTCCTAGCAGAGCCTCACAATGGAGGAGCCCTGATCTAAGTGGGGGCTCTCTTTTGGGGGGAGACCTGCTTCTAGGGGGGAGCTCCACTCTGGGGGCCGGGAGCTCCAATCTAGAAGGGAGAGCCATGCTCTTGTGAGGGAGCTCCTCTCTGGATAGGAAGCAGGATCCTGTGTGAGTGCAGTTTCCTGGACTCAGAACTGTTAAAATCAGTCTTCAGTTTAAATTCCTGTAAAATGGAGATAGTAAAATGGAGATTTCCTTCCTCATTTGGCAAATGGAAACAATATGTTAGATAAGGCATGTGAAAGGCCTAAAACAGGATTAATTTCAAAGTGAGCTTAGTACCAAGAATCTGGATTCTTATTTTAATGAGTGGGCAGAACCCTTAAGGCAGGGAAACGCTCTTCTCCGCTGCCATCTTGTGTGCATTTTTATAATAACACCCAAATGAATGTCATGACAAAAAGCTATTCTTGGTTGCCATCTGGTGTGCATTTTTGGAATAACACCTGAGTATATGTCATCAAGTACAGGTCATTATGAATATTCATTCTCTGCTGTCATCTGGTGGTCAATATTAGAATAACACCACAGTGCTGGTCATGAAGTTATTCTCTACTGCCATCTCGTGGGTATTTTGGAAATAACACCCATGTGTATGTTATTAAAATTTATTTTCTGCTGCCATCTGTTGGGCATTTTTGGAAGAACGGCTGAGTGTATGTCATGAAAATTTATTTTGAGTCCATCTCATGTGCATCTTTGAAATAAGAAAATGTTTTCTCTGCCCCCATCTGGTGGGCATTTTAAGAATAACACCCGAGTGTTTGTTATCATGACTATTCATCCACTGCTGCCATCTGGTGGGCACATTGGGAACAACACCTAGTGCATGTCATGAAGCTATTTCTGCCGTTAATCTCGTGTGCATTTTGACGTTAATACACAAGGTCATATTATGAAACATTTTTGTCTGCTGCCATTTTCGTGTGTCTCTTGGGAATAACACAGGAGTGCATGTCATGAAAAGTTATTCTCTCTTGCTATCTTGTGAACATTTTGGGAATAACAGCAAAGTGTATGTAATAAAAAGTTACTGTCTGCTGCCATCTGGTTGGCATTTTATGAATAATACTCTAGTCACTGTCATAAAAATTCATCCTCAGATGCCATCTGGTGGCCACTTTGGAAATAACACCAAGTGCGGGTCATGAAATGTTATTATTGGGCTATTTCACTGAGCACTTAGAAAATAACACCTGAGGCCTTGTCATTATGAAACATTTTTCTCTGCTGTCATTTCGTGTGCATCTTGGGAAACACACAGGAGTGCATGTCATGAGAAGTTATTCTTTGCTTCCACCTCGTGGGCATTTTGAAAATAACACCCAGGTGTATGTCATCATAAAAATTTATTTTCTGCTGCCATCTGGTGGGCATTTGGGGACTAAGACTGGAGTGTATGTCATGAAAATTTATTTTCTGCCCTCATCTTGTGTAGTTTGTTATAACAGCAGAAAGTATGTAATAAAAAGTTATTCTGCTGACAACTGGTTGGAACAACACCTAGTGTCTGTCATCATAAATATCAATTCACTGCTGCCATTCATTTGGCATTTTAGGAATAATATCGAGTGTATGCTATATCATGTGCATTTTGAAAATAACACCTAAGTTTATGACATCATGAAAATTTTCAGCTGCCATCTGGTGGGCATGTTGGGAATAACATCCAAATGCATGTCATCATGAAAATTTATTTTCTGCTGCTTCCATTGAGTGCATATGTAATAAGAAATTATTATTTACTGTTATCTGGTGGGCATTTTAGGAATAACACCCATTTATGTCATTAAAAAGTTATTCTCTGCTGTCATCATGGTCATCTCTTGAATAACAGCTGAGTGTATGTTATCATTAAAAGTTATCCTTTGTTGCCATCCAGTGTGCATTCTGGGAATAACATATGGGTGTATATCATGAGAAGTTATTTTTTGCTGCAATCTTGTTTGCTTCTTTGGTATAATACCTAAGTGGGGGTCACTAGGAAAAACTCTTCTCTGCTTCCATCTAGTATGCAACTTGGGAATAACACCTGAGTGGAGTTGACTATTACAAGCCCTTTTGTGCTGCCATCTAGTATGCAAATTGGGAATAGTACCAGATAGAGGTCACCAGTACAAGGTTCTATATCTGCCATCTAGTGTGCATCTTGGGAGAAACATGTGAGTGCAGGTCACAAGAAAAAGTATTCTCTTCTGCTATGGGGACAGCACCGGAGTGGAGATCTCCCGGAAATCTTCTCTTTCTAAAGGCTTCTGAGCCAATAAAGAATGTTTCAGACCCAAAGCCAGGTGCAGTCCCATGTTCCCTGGAAGCTGGCACTGGAATGTGAATTCTTCGAGGTGAAACCTGGCCAAAGCTTAGCACGACCTGAATCAGGCGACTTCTCATCTGCCTCTTACCTATGCATGCCTTATGCCATCCTTGCCTCTTGGCTCCCTTTCTTCCCCAGAACAGGTTTTTAACTAACAGTGTGCTTAGAGAGCGTCCATAAGTCATCATGTATAGGATGAAATATTTTGCATGAAATGATGCAGCCCAGGAGGACCAGGCCAATAGGAACCCAGATCTGAGAGCAGAAAGCCTGGGTATAAAAAGACCATAGAGAAGCTTGCAAGAGCCAGACTGCAGCCCCCAAGGAGAGCTGGGGAGTCAGGGTGTGTTGGGATCCCAGACTCTGGCCTGGGGGTTGGGGCTGAAGGGTCCTTGGAGATTCCACTCCAAGTGCAGCATTTGCAAGAGGCACTGAACACCAGGCTTATTGAGAAGCTTGGTATAACCGCCATTTTCATGCCCAGCTGTGGTGAATGGACCTGTCTGGAGGGCTGGGGATAGAGTTCGTCAGCTTCCCTCCAGTATAAGGTCGTTTTTTCCAAGGCTGGGACCCCTTTCAGTTCAGAAGTAACTTCAAGATCTGGAAGACCTGGTAAAACAGTGAACATTCAGCCAAGGCTATTCCCAAGAGATCCCTAACCCATAGGCCACACACGCAGCCAGCAATCATGGGCCGAAAGCAGCTAAACACCCCACATCCTAGATTTTCTGTCCCTTTTAGTCACCGTATGACCATCTACCTCATTCTCTATTAATACCTGACTAGATTCAAGGTGTGCTCTTACATTCGCATCCTCACTCTCTGACAAGTCCGAGCTCCTGCTCACGGTCAATCCTTCCTCCCTCTTCTCTCTTCCTTCCTTATCACTCTTTCACTCTGTTATTTTCCTTCCAGGCCTATAGATAGACTCTCCCTTTGTGTGAGCCTTCAGCCTGTTCTCCTTCAGCAGCTTCACACTCTTCATCCCTGCCCTTTACCCTTCATTAATCTCCCTTTCTGCCTTTTTCCAATTAAGGTGAGCTCTTCATCCCACCTCATCGCCTTCTGGAACAAATTTTTAAAATTGCAGAAAGCAATTAAAACCACTGTTAAAGAACCATTTCCAGCTCAATTTCAGCACCCCAAGGAAAAACAAAAAAAATCCACGACTATCATAGATGAAAACAAAATGAATGTAATTTGAATCAATTATTTTTCTCCACTGAGGTATAAAATCTTTTTGGAAATTGGACACTATACCATAACAAATTGTACTTCTCATAGTTATAATTTCCTTTAAATGCTGTTTAATATAGTCTTGTTATTTTTTTTGTAAACATGTTTTCATGTTTCTGAATCCGGTTATAGTTCTTTTAATATATCTTTATATCAATATTTAATGTACTGGTTACCAGTTCTAATCAGACAAAAAAAATCTTAGAAATCTCATTACGACAGCATATTTAGCAAAATTTGCTGATGTGCAACCAAACTGTAAGAGGTGCAGCTTTCCAGAAAGTACATTTTGTCGATTGTTTCATCATCTGAATATTCTTTACAATGACAAAGGACTCTTGTAAACATCTGTGTACACAGTCTTGGTACATTGTCGTTGCATGTCTTTGGACAGGAAGGCTGGTTTGCAGGTGAGAAGTGAGTGGAATCTAATTTTTAATGGCTGAGAAACTTTACATCCTATATGACGAAGCATTTTTCCTGTTTTCGTTATGTAAGAATGTGGCAGAAAGGTATGCAGAGGTAACCGAGTCGGTCCTTATTTTTTTTCTTTTTTCATAAGTTTTATCTCTGAATATTTCTGGAAGAATAATGCTTTGAAGAAGCCAATGCTAGGACTTGCTTCCATCACAGCCTCTAATGCTCAGCACCTAGCTGTCCTCTTCTGTGGCTTCATCCAGGCACCGATTACTGTTTATATGCTGCAAGGTTGGTTGCCTTTAGGTGGTGGCATTTGAGCATTGTGACTGGGCCATTAAGGTTGTAGATATTTAAGCAAAGGTCGTATGTTCTAATTTCTTTGTTGGAAGTATAAGAGAAAACCAGACTAACTTTCATACTGTGACAGTGAAAAATTCTCACTTTTTCATTCTCTTTTCTAGTGATGTTATCTAGACACTGATTTGTTTCCACATTTCTTATCTCTCCCAAAGAAAAATAGTGACGTGGAGTCTGAGGAGCATGATAAATAGCCTCTAGGTACCAAGAGGAAGGTTTTGCACTGGAGTTTGTATCTTAGACCAAGTCTTGATGTTCTGTCTCCATAATCTACCTTCTTACATGCCAAGAAATGATACAGAAGAAATTCTGAAATTCATCTATCCATACTTCTGCAAGTTATCTGTCATTTTTATTGACAATCTGTCTCATGCCTCTTGGAAACATACAAGATGTAGCTTTCCTAAACTCATGTCCAACATATGCGCAGGAAACGATCTCCTAAGTTCCTCCACACTGCCAAATCCTAAAGGAACTTTTTATGTTTTCTCCTCCTCAAATATCCATTCCAGCTTCTTATGTTCCACTTTCCTGAAAGTGATCTCTGCCTCTTGAAAAAGGCCTCCTGCCATTGTAGGTATTCTGACAGGAAGAGTCTGATCAACGTTCCTTCTGTCCATTTCTCTTCAGGGAACTGTATATCAGCAAAAATTGAGCTTCCAGGTGAATCCCATCATAGGTCATATCAGAACTTGCAATACACTCAAAAGTATCATCTCTAATCACATGTATGGTAGGATATACTACTGTTTTACTTGTCATGTTTGATCCTGGCTAAGGAAGTCTCCTGTCATCCCCTTGTACACTTACACTTACAGAGAGGGTCCACAATGGTGATCACTCCGCCTTTAGATGCAGCAATTTCTTTTATTCAATTAATTTATTTTTAAAATTAAAGCATTTTTTACTATAGACTTTACATTCAATATTATTTTTCACAGACATAGCAGCTTCTTTTATTCTAGCTCTGATTGATTTTGAATATTATTCCATTAAAATTACATGCACTCTTACTTTTAATTTTTTCACATAACTCTCCAGGGGCTCTTCAGAAAGTCTCTTTCACTGGCATCATCTATTAGAACAAATTCTTTTAGCATGTGTCTTGGTGAGTGATTAATGACACTATGGACAGTTCACAGAAGTGTGCTCTAAGCCTCATTGTGGCAAAGTATCACCACACTTGCCATAGGAAGATTTCTGGCTACACCCTTGTTTTACGCCCTTCTAATCTAACATCTGGTAAAGATTTGTTGAGTGGAATCATCTCACTGGCTATTTAATTAAATTTATTAATTTTAAACATTGCTTTCAAGTTTTCTTGATCCTCTTTAGGAATTATGACATTTTTCCCCATTTCTCCAGGGCCTTCATGAGGCCTTTTTACTGGCCCCAGAAGGAAGTACCCCCCCATCACATTTGTCACATCCACTGAAGTAAAGCAGCAGGAACATACCCGAGAGTGCCCAAATCAAGGGGGTGGCTAAGACCACCGTGCAATATGCAAATTTTCTTGTGGTATTTTAATTCAAATGCAAAATTAAAAATATATATATACACTGATGATGAAAAATTTTCCAGTCTAGTTTAAGCCGAAATCATATTCATGAAACCAAAGTGGATTTTCAAATAAATTTGTGTCTCAAAACCAAATGCTCCACCAAATCTCTTTCGTATGCATGCGGCAGTGGCGGTGGCAGTGGTGATGGTGATGATTGCGGACGCTTCTCGCGACAGGCCCCTGTGATTGAGTCGTATTCCTGACACTGCAGCGTGGGCTCTACTCTCCGGCAGTGGTCCACCATGACACCTCCTCAGGCACTATGGGTGCACTACTTTCCCCTAATGATTTCGAATTAGGTGTTGCTAACTCAAGGGGCCCCTACAATTAAGCATAAGAGAAAACAAAATGCCATGATAAATAAACTCACATTTCTCCCAGTTGCTCATATTTTGAAATGCAGCAAGCTTAATTAGAAGAGCATGATTTGGCACAGGAGCAACAATAGACATTCTGAAAATGACTTATAAGCATCTTTAACATTCCTATACTTTTATATCAATCGTGTTTAAAAGATTAATTTTGTTATTCAAAAATGATTAAGTAATTTGGGTGAACCTATGTACACAATTCTGCTAAGTCTTCTACAATAAAAGCTTATGCTTGAAAAACTCTATTTGCCAAAGCCGGGTCAGGAAGGATGTCTCTAGCACTTGCGGCTGAACAAACTCCGACCCAATGGCTCCTCGGCTGGGGGAGGATTGGGGACAGACAGACTGGTTGCCCTTGTGCCGGAGTATTCATCCCAGGCACGCAGCCCACACAGCGTGGGTCTAATCCGCGCCTTCCCACCATAGGCCATTGGCTGCTTGACTCCAAAAAGGCGCAAGGTACAGGTATTAGAGGGTGGGGCCAGTATGAGGTTGAGGGAGGTGTTGAGAGCTGGTGGGGAGGAGCCAAGGGGCGGGTCCTGGGACAGTTCTCCAATCAGTGTAGAGTTGGGTTGCCCTTACTCCAGACCCAGTCCTCGGGATGCGGGGGCGGTAGTCTCCACCCTGTGCGGACCACCGTGTGACACCACCCCTCCGCGTGAGCATGTGTGGACTCCCCCACTCCCATAGCACACTCATGTGATTTGTCGTGAGCCCACTTTGTGTATGGTCTGCCTTTTTAGGGCGCCCAGAGAAACTTCTTGAGGCTTCCAGTGGTGCCATTGTGTGAGGCTGTCAGTCTTTGTATCTCAGCAGCTTCTAGAGCCGCAACACGTACCCGGTGAAAAGAAAAGGTGAGAAGCTTTGTGCCAGGAGTGCCAAGGCGTGGGGAGAGGGGCTGTCTGTCTTCAGAAGACACAGCAGAGGACCTGGCTCCATGTGGAAAATTCTTTTTTTTTAATTCTTTAGTGTAGCATAGTGAGGGTGAGGAGTGCTGAACATGTGCGTATCTGTTTTTTGCTTCATGCTGTAGAGGAACTAAAGATATTTGATCTATTAGTCTACATGTAACAGAGAATTACTTCTTTCTTCATTCCAGCCAACAGTTCCTTCCATAAATACGCTCATTGACCTGGAGGAGTTCTGCCTGAACAAAGGGATTTAAAGATTTTGCAGTCTTCCTTAGGTCCTAGATCCTGCCTCTTTCCCTGTGCTTAAGATGGATTTCTGAAAACTGGAAAACTTCCATCTTGTTTTGGCAGCAGGAAAATTAATGACTGGAATACCGCTAGCTCCTGGAAACTCCTGTAGCTGAGAGATCGTGGTCGTCCACTGGCAGAAGTAAACATTATTTTGTTTAGCCTGTCAGCCTTCTTGATCTATTTCTGTGGTCTTTGGTAGAATCTGGTAGCGCTTCAAGTCCTTTTTCTCTCATCTATACTTAGATCGGCATGAAAAAAAACTATTTGTGAGGCTATCTACTTAACAGAAGAATGGAACGGTTCTTGTCTTATTCTGTGAGAAAGAATTCTAGGGTAAGATGAACAGCTAGGAGGTCTTGTGGGTCCCAAGACTGGATTCTCCTTTTATTCCACAAGAAAGAATCCAAGGGCAAGATGGATAGCATTCAGGAAAGCTCAAGTTTTATTAAGGGGAAAGTACACACTTGAGGAGGTGGAGTATGTGCTTACTGGAGAGAGGGAGAGGGAGGAAGGGATGGGGAGAGAGCCGAGAGGAAAGGAAGGAGAGGGGGAGGTGAGAGAGATTGAATGCGAGAAAGTATCGCCAAGATGGCTGGTTATGAACTTTTTTGCTTCCTGGAGGGCGAGCCTGGAAAATCCTGGTGCTGATGTAGCCTTGTTGTCTCCTCCCAGTAGGTGGGGAACTTGGTTCTCTGCTTTTCCTTTCTCACGTGATATTTCCAGAACTGTCTTAGTGTCAGGTGCATGATGGGAGCTGCAGTAATGCGGATGAGATTATAATGACATTATAATTAGCCAAAGGTTTTGCTTTGACGAAAGAGGGCATCTAGGCTGGAAAAGACAAGTTTTGGCTTATCACCTCTGCTGGAGCTAAAAAGGTGAGGAGGAGGAGGTTTGAAGAAAGGAAAATGTCTGGAGCCATATCCTTGAGGGGGAGGCAACGTCCCTGCACTACCTGTCCAGCCTCACATGAACTTAGCAACTCCTGGTTTTGTTTACTGAAACTTTTCTTCCAGAGAAGGTCATTTTTTTGTGTGTATGTCTGTCTTTTTTTGTCATTTGACATAACAAGGAAAGACCATAAAAATAGAAAGCCTTGGGTTTCTTTGGTTAAGCTATAAAAAGGTTTATTGCTATTAAAATCCTACCATCAATGGTCAGACTAAGAATTTTTTGAATTGGAAAAACTCTCAATCAGCAAATGTTTTATAGAACTCTCATGATAAGCAGCCATTTCACTGGTGAAACATCAGGGCGTTCTCTACCATCATTAGTAATCATGTTCGTCTTGATCTCTATTTGTGAAACCATTTTGGGTTTGTCTGTATAACGTGTGATACGATGTTTTTTTTTTATCTCCAAATGGCATTACTAGTTTGTAATATTTGATTGGTTTAAAGGAGTTAAATGCTGATCTGATATAAATTAAGAAAGAAAATAGAAACAAACCCAAATGTGTTTCAGGATCATATGATCAGAGAAAATATTTGATGCTTAAGTTTAGTTGGATTACATAGACATGTCTTTGAAAGTTATTAACATAAACTATATATGTTTTAGCTGGGTCGACATAAATAAGTTTATGTTAGCTGTGTTATAAAGTATATCAATAAAATAGCTTGATATACAAAACATATCGATAGAAATCAAAATAATAATTGACTTTGCTATCTCAGAGTTTTAACTAAGAAATAAAATAGATACTAATAAAGTTATGTAAAATTTTATAATTATATATACGTATACATTTGAAATTTTTTCTGGGTGATTTTGGCAAGCTGGAACTTTAAGGTTTTGTTTTTTAAATTAATTGATGTCATTCATTTTGAGTGTGTACAAGCAACGTCTAAGGGTTCCAGTTTCTCTACCTCATTGCCAACATTTGTTATTTTTAGTTTTGTCAATTACAAGCATTTAGTGTGAGTGAGGGAGTACCACATTGTAGTTTTAATTGGCATTTCCATAATGACTAATGATGTTCAACATATTTTCGTGTGCCTGTTGACCAAATTGTATGTTTTCTCAGGAGAAGGGTGTATTCAAGTCCCTTGTCCATTTTAAATCGGCCTGTTTGTCTTTTTGTCAATGAGTTGTAAAAGTTCTTATTCTGGATAACGGACTCTTATCAGAGATATAATGTGCAACTATTTCCATTCTGTAGGCTGTCCTTTCACTTTCTGTGTAGCTTCTTTTGATGCACATAAGGTTTCTATTTTGAAGAAATCTAATTTCTCTATTCTTTAGTTCTTTGTGTTTGATGTCTGATCTAAGAAACCATTGTTAAATCCAAGGTCATGAAAATTTATCTCTGTTTGCTTTGAGAGTTTATAATTTTAACTTCTTTATTTAAGCCCTTTATTTTGAATTAATTTTTGCATGTAATGTGAGGTTAGGATCCCATTTCATTTCTCTTCATGTGGATGGCCACTCGCCTGGCTCCCTTTTTTGAAAAAACCCTTTTTTAACCATTTTAACGTTGCCCACTCTTATCAAAATTCAATTGACTGTAAATAGGCGGGTTTATTTCTGGGTTTTCAAGTCAGTTTCGTTTATCTATCTGTATCTCTTTATGCCAGTATCACAATGTTTTAATCATTGTTGCTTTGTACTAATAATTAAAAATGGGAAGTATGAGCTTCCAAGTTTGATTTTCTTTTTGAAGACTGTTGCAGCTCTTTGGAGTCCATTGAAATTTTATATAACAGGCTCGGCTTGTACATTTTCCCCAAAGACCTTTGGGAATTTTCATAGGAATCACATCAAATCTGTGCATCAGCTATGTACTATTGCCATTTAAACAGTGTTAATTGTTTCCATCACCATGAGATGGATTAAATTTTCAGTGTATGAGTCTTGCATTTTGATTAAATCCATTTCAAATCATTTTGTTAACGTTGACGTCATTTAAAATGGAATTATTTTCTTAAATTCTCCTTGATATTATTCCTTGTTCATGTATAAGAGTAAACAGATTGTGGCTTATTGATATTTTGTCGTGTAACTCTGCCAAAATAATTTATTTGCTCTATTTAAAAAAAAATTTTTTTAATGAAATTCTATATATAGATGTTAATGGTTTATATGGCTAGGATCAGGGTTGGGGCTGGGGTGGAGTTTGGGGGGTTTAGGTTATGGGTTACATTTTGGTTATGGTTTATATTTGCTGTTTATGGTTATGGGTACAGTTTATGGTTTGTGGGAATAGATTATGGGTTATGTTTAGGGTTTATGGTTATGTTTATGTTGGTTGTGGTTTATGGTTATCAATTATGGGTAATGTGTTATGGTTATAGTTTTGTTATAGGACAGGGCAAATTTCCCTGAGTTGAGGGAGACCAACCCCTGACCTGAGGGAAGAAGAAGTTCTTTGGCAGAGAGCATAGGAAGAATTCAACATGCATGCCAAAGTTAGAGTCAAGGACAGTTTATTAAAAAAGAGGGAAAAGTAAAAACTAGAGAAAGCAAAGACAAAAAGCTAAGAGAATAAAAAAGCCCCTTTAGTTCCTGCGAGTTACAATTTAAAGACTTTGTTTACCTATTTCTTTTGCTAGGGAGAAGCAGTGAGGAAGGATAAGAGTATGTGGCATGAAAAGCCCGCTGACAGTAATGTAGGGAGGAGTCCTCACAGGTTCCTCCAGAAAATGAACCAGAAAGTGCGACCTGTGGAAGATCTTAAGGTCTTGTTCCTGAAACTAGATAAGTCTACATGTCCTGGGGAAGGAGAGATTGTGTGAGTGAGTACAGTTCTGGCTTGGCTTGGTATGTACATCTTCAAGCAAAGCCCAAGAAAAAAACACGTTAAGGAACTTTGGGAGTGGGAGGGAGGGTGGGTGTGTGTTAAACTTCTGGTGAAATGTGAGAGGCAAAGTAAAAGCTGCTCTCTGAAGCAGCATGCATATTTTTCAGTGAATGCCATGGAAAATTCAAGCTAGAATTTCTAGTTCTTTATTAAAACAAGGGTCAGCAAGCTACAGCCTGTGGACCGGCTGCCTGTTTTTGTAAATAGTGATATCAATTCACTGCCATGTTATTCATTTACATATTATGGCTGCTTTTGCACTACAGAGACAGAGTTGAGTAGTTCAGAGAGGCCATATGGCTACAAAGCCTAATTTACTATCTGGCCAAAGAATAGAAGTGGGCAAGTTGTTATAAGACTCTGATGCTGGTAGTACTCCTGTGATGGGCCAGGCCACCTTCTTCCTCCCAACCTGTCGTATCCCCAGCTTTCTGTCCAAGTCCCACACACGCACACAAAAACCCAGCTTGGGTGAGTACGTGGCAAGCTGGACCATTAGGTTATGTGCACCGCACCTCCTCGGGGGTGTAAAAAGAAAAAAGAAAAAAAAGATATGTTGCTATGAAGTTTTTCTCTGCTGCCATTTTGTGTACATCTTCTTAAAATCACAGAAGTGCATGTCATAAAGTTATTCTCTGCTGCTATCTTGTGGGCGTCATCATAAAAATTTATTTTCTTCTGCCACCTGGTGGGCATTTGGGGAATAACACTCAAGTACAGGTCATCATGAATATTTATTCTCTGCTCCCATCTGGTGGGCATATTGGGAATAACATCACAGTGCGTGTCATAAAAAGTTATTTCTACTGCTATCTTGTGTGAATTTTGAAAATGACACCCAAGGGCCTGTTGTTATGAAAAGTTTTTCTCTGCAGCCATTTCATGTGCATCTTGGGAATAACACAGGGGTGCATGTCCTGAAAAGTCATACTCTGCTGGCATCTCGTGGGCATTTTGAAAATAACACCCAAGTGTATATCACCATAAAAATTTATTTATGTTGCCATCTAGTGGGCATTTGGGGAATAACGCAACAGTGCAAGTCATAAAATGTTATATCTGCTGCTGTCATGTGTGCGTTTTGAAAATAACAGCCAACAGCATGTCTTTTTGAAAAGTTTTTGTCAGCTGCCATTTAGTGTTCATTTTGGGAAAAACACAGGCGTTAATGAAGTTATTCTATGCTACTATCTCATGGGCATTTTGAAAATAGCACCCAGGTGTATATCATCATAAAAATTTATTTTCTGCTGCCATCTGGTGGGAATTTTGGGAATAACACCAGAATGTAGATCATAATGAAAAATTTCTGCCCTCATCTTGTGTGCTTTGTTACACCACAGTGTATGTAATAAAAAGATCTTCTGCCAACATCTGGTGGGCATTCTAAGAATAACACCTGAGTGTCATCATGAATATTCATTCGCTGCTACCATCTGTTGGGTATTTTAGTAGTAACTCCGAATGTATGCTATGAAAAGTTATTTCTGCTGCTATATCACGTACATTTTGATAATAACACACAAATTTATGTCATCATGAGAATTATTTTCAGATGCAGTGTGGTGGGCATTTTGGGAACAACACCCGAGTGTAGGTCATCATGAAAATTTTTCTGTTCTCATCTCCTGTGCTTTGGTATATCACCAGTGTGTATGTAATACAAATTTATTCTCTGCTGCCATTTAGTGGGAATTTTAGGAACAATACCCAAGAGTGTCATCACGTGAGTATTTTGGGAATAATGCCACAGTGCATTTCACGAAAAGTTATTCTCTACTGCCATCTCGTGGGCATTTTGAAAATAACACTCAGGTGTATGAGGTGTATGTCATAAAACTTTATTTTCTGCTGCCATTTGCTGGGCATTTGGGGATTAACACCCGAGCATACAGCATCATGAAAATTTATTTTCTGCCCTTATTCAGTACGCACCTTGCACATAACACCAGAGTGTAAGTAATAACATTTATTATCTGCAGCCACCTGGTGGGTATTTTAGGAATAACACTTGAGCTTTTGTCATTGTGAATATTCTTTCTCTGCTGCCATCTGGTGGACATTTTATGAAGAGGACCACAGCACATGTCATAAAGAATAATTTCAGCTGCTATCTAGTGTGCATTTTGAAAATGATACCTAAGTGGATGTCGTTGTGAAAAGTTACTGTTTGTGGCCATCTCATGTGCGTCTTGGGAAAATCAGGGAAGTGCATGTCATGAAAAACTATCTTCTGCTGCCACCTCATGCCATTTCGAAAATTACAAACTAGTGTTTGTCATCATAAAATTAATTTTATGCTGCCATCCTGTGGGAATTATTTTTTTGGAATAACAGTCCAGTGTATGCCATCATGATAATATATTTTCTACTCTCATCTACTTTGCATCTTGGAATACTTCAGAGTGGAATTAAAAAAAAAAAAATTCTGCCATCTGGTGGGCATTTTAGGAAGAACACTCGAGTGTAGGTCACCACGAACATTCATTCACTGCTGTTATCTGGTGAGTATCTAGGGCATAACACCACAAGGCAAGTCACAAAGAGTTAATTTTGCTGCTATCTCGTATGTATTTGATTATAACACCTAAGAGCATGTTGTTATGAAAAGCTGTTGTCCGCTGCCACACGTATGCATCTTGAGAAAAACCAGGAGTGCGTGTTATGAAAAATTATTCTTTGCTGCCATCTCGTTGGAATTTTGAAAATAACACCTGGGTGTATGTCATCCTAAAACTTTATTTTCTGCTGCCATCTGGTGGACTTTTTAGGAATAACACTTGAGTGGTTGTTTTCATGAATATTCATTCTCTGCTTCCATTCAGTGGGAATTTTGGGAGTAATGCCACAGTGCATGTCATGAAAAGATATCTAAGCTGCTATCCCATGAACATTTTATAAATAACACCCAGGGGCATGTCATAAAATGTTTTGTCTGTTGCCAATTCGTGTGCATCTTGTTAAAATAAGGATTGCATGTCTTGAAACACTTTCTGCTGCCCTCTTGTGGGCACATTGAAAATAACACCCAGGTATATTTCATCATAAAAATTTATTTTCTGCTGCGATCTCGTGTGAATTTTGGGAATAAAATCTGAGTGTAGTTTAGATACAGATTTGTTTTCTGCACCCATCTTTTGTGCATTTCAACAATTACACCAAATTGCAAGAAAAATTTATTCTCCGTTGCCATCCAGTAAGCATGTTAGGAATAACACTAGGGTTTTGTCATCATGAATATTCATTCTCTGCTGCCATCTGGTGAGTATTTTGGGAATAACATCAGAGCGTAAGTAATAAAAAACTTTACTCTCTGCTGCTATCCGGTGTGCATTTAGGAAATAACAGCACACGGTAAGTAATCGAAAGTTATTTTTTGCTGTCTTCCTTTGGGCACTTAAGGATTAAACTGCCATTGTTTGTTGTCATGAATTTATCTTTTGCTGCCATCCTGTGGGAATTTTGGGAATAACACCACAGGGCATAGGATGAAAACTCAGTTCTGCTGCTATTTTGTGCGCACTTATAAAATAACACCCAAGGGCATGCCGTTATGAAATTTTTCTCTGCTCCTATTTCGTATGAATCCTGGGGCTAACACAGGAATGCAGGTCATGAAAATGTTCTTCTGCTGTCTCATGTGCATTTAAAAATTAACACCCAAGAGCCTCTTGTCTTGATATTTTTCTTTGCTCCTACTTTGTGTGAAACTTGAGAATAATACGGGAGTGCGTGTCATGAAAGTTGTCCTTATAGGCATTTTGAAAATTTCATCTAGTTGTCTGTCATCAAAAAACTTATTTTCTTACACCATCTAGTGGGTATTTTGGGGATAAAACTTTAGTGTAGGTCATCATGAAAATTCATCTTCCACCCCAATCTTGCATACAATCTTGAGAGGAATTATACAACAGTGTAAGTAAAAAAGTTATTCTCTGCTGCCATCTGGTGGGCATTTTGCGAAGAAGATCACAGCACATGTCATAAAGAATAACTTCAGCTGCTATCTGGTGTGCCTTTTGAAAAGGATACCCAAGGGCATGTTGTTGTGAAAAGTTACAGTCCGTGGCCATTTCATGAGCATCTTGAAAAAAATCAGGGAAGTGCATGTAATGAAATACTATCTTCTGCTGCCACCTCATGCCCTATCGAAAATTACAAACTAGTGTATGTCATCATACAAAGTAATTTTATGCTGCCATCCTGTGGGCATTTTTTGGAATAACACCTCAGTGTGTGCCATCATGATAATATATTTTCTGCTCTCATCTACTTTGCATCTTAGAATAACTTCAGAGTGGATGTAATAAAAACAGCTACTATCTACTGCCATCTGGTGGGCATTTTAGGAAGAACACCCGACTGTAGGTCACCGTGAACATTTATTCTCTGCTGCCATCTAGACAGTATTTTAGGAGTAACACCACAGTGCATGTCATGAAAACATTTCTACTGCTGTCTCGTGCACATATAAAAAAATAACACTGAAAGGCATGTTGTTTAGAATTTTTTATCTTCTCCCATTTTGTGTGAATATTGGGAATATCGGGGGACTGCATTTCATGAAAAATTATTCTCTGCTGCCATCTCGTGGACATTTTGAAAATAGCACCCTGGTGTATGTCATTAGAAATATTTATTTTCTGCCGCCATCTTGTGGGCATTTCAAAAATAACATTGGAGCGTCGGGAATCATGAAAATTCATTTTCTGCCACCATGTAGTGTGCGTCTTGAGTACAATTAAGAAAAAGGCATTTTCTGCTGCCATCTGGTGGACGTTTTTGGAATAACATCCAGGCGTATGTCCTCAGAAAAAGTTATTCTGCGCTGTCATCCTGGACATCCTTGAGTAACACATGAATGTATGTTATCACGAAAAGTTATTATTTGTTGCCAATCAGTGTGTATCCTGGGAATAACTGATGAGTGCATGTCATCATGAAGTTATTTTTTTGCTGGCCAGTCCTGGGATACGAGAACGCCCACCCAGACCTTCGGCACAGCCGCACACCTGCCAAGACCCATGGTGCCCTGGTGCCGCTGGCGCCAGGATGGGAGGCCCAGTGAGAGCCTCGAAGGAGGGGACAGGGACAGAGTCGCAGGGGAAGGGGAGGGCCGCGGCAGCTGGCTGGGGCCAGACAGAGAGATAGTGAGGAGGAAAGAGACAGAGACGGAGGGAGAGAGACGAGAGAGGAGAGAGGATGCGAGCGCACTCCCAGCATGTGTCAGAGACGGTGGCCCTTGGGGCTCAGCCTCGCAGAGCCCAGGAAGGGAACGGCCTGGAGCGGAGAGAGAATACAGCCCAGGACTGACTGTAGGAGAGCAGGTGAGGAGGGGCGAGAACGCGGGGCGCCAGGCCGTGCAGGCAGCTCATGGGCTCGGGCAGCTTCCCAGGAACCCCGAGACAGCGAGCGGGCAAGCGAGCAGGGCCTGGAGGCGTCCAGGGGCACCCTGGCTGGAGGGCGGCAAAAGGAGGGGACTGCAAAAGCCTACAGCACCCGGTATCCCAGGCGGTCTCCCATCCAAGTACTAACCAGGCCCGACCCTGCTTAGCTTGCGAGATCAGACTAGATCGAGCGCGTTCAGGGTGGTATGGCCGTAGAAGAGAAAGTTTGTCGCCTGCCGCCCCAAGACCTCAAGCCCGGTCTCCAGGGCTCCGGAGCCGCCAGAGCCTACATCGCTGCTACTGCGGGAGGAGGGGCACTGCGGGAGTTCCTTCGGCGAGGGACCGGCCACTGTCACAGCCCCATCCTGCCTGAGGCCTCAAGTCTTTGCCGGCACGCTTCTCACCGCCCTTCAAACCCGACAGCCAGGTGCCCTCGGACCAGGCACGAGGCCCCCCGCACAGGCGGGATGGGAAGCGGGACCCACCAGCCGCGTCAGAGAGGCTGAGACACACGAGATTGCGCGCGCGTGCGTGGCGAGAGATAGGCCGCAGTGAAGGGCCACAGACACACACACACACTTCAGGGAGCCCGTGCATCTTTCCTTTCTGTGGCAGGAACCCCGGCAGGACTCTGAGGACAACGAGCCTCCCTGAGCCCGCAGCCTGTCCCGGGGCACCGGGCACTGAGCACGGAGCACAAACCGCCTCCCTGCCCGAGCCCAGCTCCGGCACGACAAGCCTCTGCTGTGGAAGCGGCCTCTTCAGGGCGGCCGCAGGGTCTCGGAGTCACAGTTGGGGTTGGGCTCTGTGCATCGGTGCACTCGTCTGTGGGTCCCGTCCGGCTCTCTGTGTGGGCAGGCATGGGCTCGCGCTCTCTCGCGCACGGGATCTCCTCTCTCGTCTCCCTCCCTCCGTCTCTGTCTCTTTCCTCCTCACTATCTCTCTGTCTGACCCCAGCCAGCTCCCGCGGCCCTCCCCTTCCCCTGCGACTCCGTCCCCGTCCCCTCCTTCGAGGCTCTCACTGGGCCTCCCATCCTGGCGACCGGTGTCCTCCTTTCTCCTTCCCTCCCTGTCACTAGCTCTGTCTCTGGGTTTCTGTGTCCCTCTGTCTCTCAGCTCTCCCTGTCTGTGTCTGTCTCTCTTGGTGCAGAGTGGATGAGTAGGCAAGGGGCAGCGGACTGGGCCGGTCCTTGGTCCCGGTGGAGGGCAAGGGCTGCGTCCGTCTGAAACGATGCCTCGGGGTGCGACCAGGGTCTCTGTGTGTGTTTGGGCATGTCGGGCACGGCTCGGTGGGGAGGGCATGGGAGGAGTGCGTGTGGGTCAGGGCCGGAGCCGGGCCGCAGGTGCCTAGATGCGCAGGTGGCTGAGAGCATGGCGGGCCGCCCCCGGGCCGGGCTCCAGCCTAGCGGCCAAGACTGGAGAGGCCTGGGTTGCAAGAGCGCCCACCCATACCTCCGGCACCGCCAGGAACCGGCCAAGGACCACCGTGCTTTAGCGCGGCTGGCGCTCGCTTGCTGCCACCTCAGGGGCAGAATTCCCCCTCTCCCGCAGGAGATGCGGTGCAGGCGTGGGCGTCTCTGGCGCCCGGGAGGCCAGGCTCAAGCTCTTGGGGCAGCAGGCGACAGCCTCCCCGCTCTACGGCCATACCACCCTGAACGCGCCCGATCTTGGAAGCTAAGCTGAGTCGGGCCTGGTTAGTACTTGGATGGGAGACCGCCTGGGAATACCGGGTGCTGTAGGCTTTTGCCGCCATCCAGCCAGGGTGCCCCCGGACACCCCCGGGCCCTGCTCACTCGATCACTGTCTCAGGGGTCCCGGGCAGGCGCCTGAGCCCAAGGGCTGCATGAATGTCCGTGCGCCCCGTGCCACCGCCAGCACCCACCTGCTCTCTTGCAGCCAGCCCTGGGATGTTTCCTCTCTTCGCTCTGGGCCCTTCCCTTCCTGGGCTCCACCGGGCCGAGCCCCAAGGGCCGAGAGCTCGGCCACGGCGAGGAGCGCAGGGGAGGGGTGGGTCTGGGTCAGGGCCGGGCTGGGACGTGGCAAGGCCGCATCTGCCTAGGTGCCCAGGTGGCCGAGAGGGTGGCGGGCCATGGCCGGGCTGGGCTCCTGCCGAGCGGCTAAGACTGGGGAGGTGGGTGGCCCGGAGCCTGGGCAGTCCCGGGATGCGAGATCGCCCACCCAGACCTTCGGCACAGCCGGGAACCGGCCAAGGCCTAGGATGAAGGGGCGAAGCGGGTGTGCCTTCCCCGCTCCCGCGAAGCCCTGCGTGCAGCGCAGAGGGCTCAGAGCGCGGGTAGCCTCTGCCCCGCTAGGGGTCTGTGCGGCGTCACATCTGGGGCCGCTCTCTGGCCAGCGCGGGTGCACGGTCGGGGTGATGACGCCCGAGCAGGGCGCGGGCAGGAGAGGCGAGCGCTCGTCCACGCCTGCCGCGGCCATGGCTGCTGCTCCAGCCCCTCCCTGCGGTTCTGGTCGGTGTAGCGGAGGCTGGCTGCCAGTCAGAACAGGCCCGAGACGGGGAGGACAAGGCGAGGCGAGAAGGGACAGAAGGAGGGGACAGGGGTCGGGGATAAGGGGAGGGGACACGGCCGAGGCAGGGAGGGACAGGGGAGGTGCGAGGGGCCGTAGCCCGGGGTGAGAAGAGATATGTAAAGGACAGGAGTTATTTCAAAGTGAGCTAAGTACCAAGGGTCTGGACTCTTATTTGAATGGTGGGCAGAGTCCTTAAGGCAGGCAAACGCTCTTCTCTGCTGCCATCTCGTGTGCTTTTTGGGAATAACAGCTGAGTTTAGGTATTGAAACGTTATTCGTTATCCTCTGCTGCCATATCGTGTGCATTTTGGGAAGAATACCTGAGTATAGGTCATCAAGTGTAGGTCATTATGAATATTCATTCTCTGCTGCCATCAGGTGGGAAATTTGGGAATAACATGACAGTGCTGCTCATAAAGTTCTTTCTGCTGCTTTTTCATGTTAATTTTGAAAATAACACCCAGGGCATGTCATTATGAAGAGTTTTTCTGTGCTGCCATCTCGGGGTGGAGGGCAGGGGAGGAGTGCGTCTGGGTCAGGGCCGGAGCTCGGACTTAGCCGGGCCGCAGGTGCCTAGGTGCGCAGGTGGCCGAGAGGATGGTGGGCCACGCCCGGGCCGGCGTCCTGCCAAGCGGCCAAGACTGGGGAGAAGGGCTGCCTGGGGCCTGGGCAGTCGCAGGATGCGAGAGCGCCCACCCAGACCTCCGCAAGGCTGGGAACCGGCCAAGGCCCGCGGTGTCTTAGCGAGGCTGGCGCTCGCACGCCTCCGCCTCACCCGCGGAACCCCTGCAAATCCCCGAGGAGGTGCGGTGCAGGCGCGGACGTCTCTGGCAACCGGCAGGTCAGGCTCGAGTTCTTGGGGCGCCAGGCGACAGCTTCTCCCGTCTACGGCCATACCACCCTAAACGCGCCCGATCTCGTCTGATCTCGGAAGCTAAGCAGGGTCGGGCCTGGTCAGTACTTGGATGGGAGACCGCCTGGGAATACCGGGTGCTGTAGGCTTTTGTCGCCCCCTCTTTTTTCCGCCTTCAAGACAGGGTGCCCCTGGACGCCCGCGGGCCCTGCTCGTTCGCTGGCTCGCACGCTGTCTCGGGGGTCCTGGGCAAACGTCCGAGCCAAGGGCTGACCGCATGGCTGCGTGCCCCGCGCCCTTGACCGCCCTCACCTGCTCTCATGCGGAGAGCCGTGGCTGTTTCCTCTGAATGTTCTGGGCTCTGCCTTCCTGTACACCGCGGGGCCGAGCCCCAGGGGCAGAGGGCTCTGGGCGGAGGGCGAGGTCTCGGGCCGAAGCGTTGCCTGGTGGTGTCGCCGGTGGCTCCCGTCGGGCTCGGCCACGGCGGGAAGCGCAGGGGAAGGGTGGGTCAGTGTCAGGGCTGGGCCGGCACTGGGCAGGGCCCCACCTGCCTAGATGCCCAGTCGGCCGAGAGGATGGCGCGCCATGCCCGGGTCGGGGTCCTGCCCAGCGTCCAAGACTGGGGAGGCGAGCGGCCCGGCGCCTGGGCAGTCCCTGGATGCGAGAGCGCCCACCCAGACCTTCGGCACTGCTTCGAACCGGCCAAGGCCCGCGGTGCCTTAGCGGGGCTGGCGCTCGCTCGCCGCTGCCTCACTGGCAGAACCCCCAAGCCCCACCTCCAGTAGGTGCGCTGCAGGTACGGGCGTCTCCCGCGCCCCGGAGGCCAGGCTCAAGCTCTTGGGGCGGCAGGCGACTTCCTTTCTTGTCTACGGCCATACCACCCTGAAAGCGCCCGATCTCGTCTGATCTCGGAAGCTAAGCAGGGTCGGGCCTGGTTAGTACTTGGATGGGAGACCGCCTGGGAATACCGGGTGCTGTAGGCTTTTGCCGCCCCCTCCTTTTGCAGCCCTCAAGCCAGGGTGACCCCGGACGCCCCTGGGCCCTTCTCGCTCTCTGTCTCGGGGGTCCCGGGCAGCCGCCCGAGCCCAAGCGCTCCTGCAGCCAGCCGTGGGCTGTTTCCTCTCTCCGCTCCGGGCCCTTCCCTTCCTGGGCTTCGCGCGTTTGAGCCCCAAGGACCGCCGTCTCCGACACACGCTGGGAGTGCGCTCGCACCCCCGGAACGCGGGACCGGCCAGCA
>NW_024347844.1:0-462 GCF_902729225.1 Pteropus medius | reverse complement strand
CAATATATATATATATAGATAGATAGATAGATAGATATAGATAGATAGATAGATATCTATATCTATCTATCTATCTATATCTATCTATCTATCTATCTATATCTATCTATCTATCTATATCTATCTATCTATATATAAAATGACCGGTGAATACACCATGCAATATATATATACATTATTCGTAAATTGTACACCTGAAACTGACTGGATTTCGTTAAGCAAGGTCACCATGAATAAATAGATTAATAAATAGATAAATAAGCGAATAAATAAATAAATAAATAAATAAAAAGATCATCCTGATTTTTAGCTAAAAAAGCATGAATTTTCAAATATAAATTATACATTATATAAAAAAGCTGATTATAAAAATGACCAGAAATCATTTATCAGAAAAATATTTTCTGTAAAATATTTTTAGTAAAAATAAGTAAAAATAAACAATATGGCTTTCAAATTTTA
>NW_024347843.1:0-456 GCF_902729225.1 Pteropus medius | reverse complement strand
GAGGGTTAGAATTAGGGTTAAGATTAGGATTAGGTTTAGTGTTAGGATTAGGGTGAGGCTGAGGGTCAGTGCTAGGATTAGGGTTTAGGTTTTAGGGTTAGGTTTAGGGTTAGTGTTAGGGTTAGGTTTAGGTTGTTGTTAGTTTTAGGATTAGGATTAGAGTTACAGTGGGTTAGGTTCAGGGTTATGGTTTGGGTTAGAATTACAATTATGTTTAGGGTTAGTGTTAGAATATGAGCTTAGATTTAGGATTAGGGTTAGGGTTATGATTAAGGTGAGAAATGTTTTCAGGTTACGGTTAGGTTTACATGTAGATTAGAGTTAAGGTTAGGGGTAGTGTTAGGGTAAGACTCTAGGGATAGGATTTGTGTTAGGATTAGGGTTAGGGTTACGTTAAAGTTAGGGTTAAGATTAGGGTTAGGGTTACGGTTAGGGTTAGGGTTAGGGTTAGGGTAG
>NW_024347842.1:0-605 GCF_902729225.1 Pteropus medius | reverse complement strand
TGTATGGTGTCCCAGGACACACAGAAGAGATGGCGTGTGGCTTCTCTTCACCATCTGGTTAACTAGCCATGTATTTGTGAAGTACATCACAAATCAGTCTCCTTCCCGTTCTTCTTTCCCAAGGTTATTGTCACCTTCAGTAAAGGAACACAGAATGTCATGGTCATGACCATGTCACTTAACACTGAGTAGAGAAGGAAGACGTAGGACATTGAAGCTAGGCTGGAGGAAAGCCAGTGAGAGGTCGGCTGTTAAGTGAAATAGTGATTAAAATGAAACAAAATTCAGAGGTTCAAAGGAAAAATAAAATCAGTGAGAAGAACCATTGTCCATGAGTTCATGCCCAAGGGAGCTTCATAAGAAAGAAGGTGATAGCTGATAGCTGGGCAAAAAGTTATTTTGATGGTCAGCTTCTAATAAACAATAATAACATGACGAGCGGGGATTAATCGCTGCCCGTATTATGCATCACATGAGTAGATCAGGGATGTAGAAAGGGATGAGATGCATAATACGGGCAGCGATTAATCCCCGCTCGTCATGTTCTCTTAGGTTATTATGCTTCTGTCGTAGAGAAGCTTCTGAAAAAAAATTGATGTGTTTTA
>NW_024347841.1:0-400 GCF_902729225.1 Pteropus medius | reverse complement strand
GGTTTCACACACTATCCAAAAGTAGAGCATTCCTATGAAACCTTTTATAAGCCCAAATGGCCTAAAGTGAAGAAGCAATCAGCTTAGGACACATCTTACTAACAGATGCAGAAAAGAAATGGAAATAAAGTAGAGAGACTCACAGACACAGTTCAAAGCTCCGGTGACTTGATGCTTGATGCTAGGACGCTGAGTGTAATTCCTGGGGAAGGAGCTTGATGGTGCTTGGGGTGTATGCTGCCTAACGGCTCCCTGAAAAGCAAGCACTGAACGCTATTTCTGCTTTTCAGCTTTTCTCGTAAAAGCAAACATCTTCAGATTTCTTTGGGTCGCTTAAAACAGGTACTAATGGAGGTCTTTCTTAAAACAGAGTGGTATAACACAAACTTTAAAAAGCAGG
>NW_024347840.1:0-1143 GCF_902729225.1 Pteropus medius | reverse complement strand
GTCTTGGAGATTCAGTTGCTGCATGTTTCGGGGGGCCCACAACTAAGATTCACACCCCTAGAGAAAGGGCACACCGGCAGAGCCAAGGAGGGGGTGTCTGAACAAGGTTTAACCATTGATTGATGTGGGGAAACTGATCAGGATGTCCCAGGTCTCCCGTGATAATCTTCCAAACATTCCTCACTAAACCCCTGTCAAAAGAACCCTCCGGAGACTAGTTTACATCAAAAGACAGCCACTCGACTTCACACAATGTTTTTAGTCTGCCTGGAGAAAACTTTATGCCATAGTCAGCTCCTTCTACTAACCCTTCTTTGAAATGTCGCAGGAGACAACCCAAGGGTGTCATATGGGAACTCAGGCTTCCCCCCATCGCTTGCGCAGAAAACACAAAACAGACACTCAGACAAGAACAATCAGACACTGAGACAAGAACAATCAGACACTCAGACAAGAACAATTACTGGGGTGTAGTGGACCCAGAGAAGTCTGCCACCTACAACCTAGACAAGACCAGAGACAATAAACAGAACCTGACAACAGGGCACAGGAGGCGGCGTCCCATGGTCTGGCCATGGTCCGGGAGATATGACTGCGTCCAGTCTCTCCATGGACCCCCACTGACTGGTCAACAGAAACAGGAAGGCACCTTTTATCCAGGCACCGAGGCCTGGGACATTCCAGATTCCCGTCGGGACCAGGAACAAAGAGGGTGTCCTAAAGGTTGCGTCCTTGACGCAGGTCTATTGTACTGACCTTTCACAGCATTCAAGGGCCCTGGAACATCTCAGGTTGGTCACCCCTTTGAATCCGTAACAGGGACAGCAATCGCTTCGGAGGCCCGTCTGGGCTTAGATCCTAGGGCCACTCCCTGAGATCTCGCTGGGGCCTCCAAATGCTGTAGCCGCCAGCCCCTGAAAGACACACAGACCCCCAGAAATCAGTAAGTTATAGGAAACACACTCTTTATTCAGCCAGCAGGGTCTGCCAGGGGTACGCAGACCCCAAATTAAGCAGCCCCCAAATGTAGAGGTACAGGGTTTTTAAGCCCTAAATCCCATTCCTCATTCTGTCTTAAATGCAAAGGTCTATTTTTCTCCTGTTCACTACCTGTCAACCCACAGGTCGGTTGTGCAAGCGGGG
>NW_024347839.1:0-583 GCF_902729225.1 Pteropus medius | reverse complement strand
TCTAAGGAGCTAAAAGCACCTCATATGCTTAAAATACAATCTATGTTATGCATGGCAAGGAGGCTAATAATGCCTCTTCAATTAAATGAAGTAGGCCTAATTCAAAGCAATGAAAGAATTAGAAAAACAAGTTTAAAAAAATGTCAATCTACTATACATGTCTTTCTGCTGGATTATACTTCCTAAAGAGGTTTGAAAGTCTATTTCTGAATGGTAATAGAGGAGACAGACTTCTATTAATGTTGTGTCCTCTGACATCTAGTCTAGTTTGTGAGAATAAGAGAGCATTAACTTATAGCAGTGGTCATGTTACAAAGGAGAAAAAAAAAAATGAGCAAATTCTAAATAGCCATGTGGAGCAAGCCTAGTTTACTAGGTTAAACTAGGTGACCCAGCCTAGTTTAACAAAAGCCAAAATGTAATCAAATGAAACCTACAACCTTTGTACCAGAGACAGTAAGAGAGACAAGAAGGCAAACACAATTTAAGAATCTGTGAAGATTCTGTGCAATAGGCGGTCCCTGAAACAACTCGAATCCTAAAAAGAGGCAGTCAAGCCCCTTGGTACTTCCTTTAACTACAG
>NW_024347838.1:0-193582 GCF_902729225.1 Pteropus medius | reverse complement strand
ATCTATCTATCATCTATCTATCTATCTATCTATCTATCTATCTATCTATCTATCTATCTATCTATCTGCCTTACTGTTAAATTGCACACCTGAAATGTACTGGATTTTGTTAACCAATGTCACCCCTCAAAAAATTAAAAAAAAAATAATTGAAATAGAAATGTGATAAAGGAGAATGCTTGGGAATCTTTTACACATATGAAACTCGACTAGGGGCAGTGACTCAAACAGCTCAAAAACAGGAACACTTATGCTGCGAACTAGACATCTAGGTTATTTTGTGGGAAATATTTTATTGATAATTCTGAATGGATTTTGGCTGTTGTTCTTCCTTGGTTTAAATGCAGCTAATTTACATTCTTATACTGCTTTGGCCACTCAAAGGCCCAGAATATTTATATTTGGTTCAATTCCAAGTGGGGTTATTTGCAATAGAACAAAGTGGGGAATAAAAAAGGGAAAAGCTTGGAGGAAGAAAGAGTGGAGGCTTAGCTAAGTCAACACTGACTAAGTCTTTAGCAAGAAAGCTTTCTGTTTGGTTTGGAATTTTTCATAATGTAGAATTTAATTCCATTTTCTGTCCTTTTTAGGATTCTATGTGGGGACGGTGACTGTCTTCTTTCCTGAACTCTGTGTATTCTTACTTCCTTTTGCTGTAATGATGAGGTGTAATAAATCAAGTGCTGAACTCATAGCAGGAGTTGCAAATTATTCAACACTTCCACATTGGACTTTGGACTAAGCATATTCAAGGAATACTACAATCAATCACAGACTAGAAAACTACCTCGGTCTGCCAAAGGAAATCACAGAAGGCTGTCTATGAACCTTGTCAAGTGACCCTGTGAAAGATGAAACCAGCAAAGGGGCCTGTTCATGAAAATCATAGGGTAATAGGATACTATTCAGACTGCCTCTCCTTATGCAAATTTTGAGTATATCACCTGGACTTTCCCTCTTTTCTAGCAGAAAAAATTGTGATAAAATCACTTTGGAAGAACATTAAAAGTTTATTTTTGAGGCTAATCATCTCTTGTTCAATAGTAAGTGAATGTCACTGTCCTTGAATATAGTCATTTGAGTTATAAAGAAAAGCAAAACACATTCTCTTTAATTAGGATATTTAAAAAACCTCAGTCAATGTTTTCTTCTTTCCATCCCTCTTGTAAAGGAAACCAAACTGTACATTGCACTGTAAAAATCAGAATTACTTATTTTTTCATTCCATTGGTCAATTACCTTCAAGAATCTGAAGAGGAGGAAATGTATTTACAGGAAGGTCTGTGCGGAGAAAGGATGACTGTAGTCAGGCTCCTCCCCTTCATCCACAGCTAATTTCCGAGTAGAAGAAACTCAGCACTTCTCCCTTTATGTAACCATGAGCCCAGTATGCATGCCTGGGGCTCCCATTATCTGGCAGTGCGCCACTACTGTTTAATTGGTGTATAAAAGGTACCTCTGCAATGGGAACAGGTGCTGGGCCCTTGCTGGAATAAAGATCTATCTATATATCTATCTGTCGCAGTTGCCTACAGTTCTCTGCATTTTCTTTCAACTGCCCGGGTCTCGTATCCCTTACCCCAGAACCATGAACCTGTAGCAACACGGTCTCCATGAAGAATGACATATCTAAGTGAGTTGTTTAAACTTGGTTATATAGGATTTACAATTTTAATTGATGCTTTTGAAATTAATGACAAATATGAAAAATGTTATGTTAATCAGAAGTTTTGAAATGCTGGTTCTAATAGAGGGAAGTAATTTTGGAACAAAGAACATGCTTATTATTATCTTTATCATTATTTACTTCAATAATTCAAATGTGAACAGTATTGCACTTAGTATGAAAAATGAAAAAGGTTGTTATTGATACAGGTGCTATGTGAACATGTTTATTGATATAACTATCATGTTTAGAGTTTGGAGATTTCTATATGAAGTTAGGAATATATAAACTATGACAACTGAGAATAAGAAGGAAGAGAGCTTTCAGATGTTTTGAAAATTAGATATTAGGAGTCCTGAGTGTTAAGACATTGTTAACTTGGTAGATGGCTATACCAATTCATTTCTGTACACACATCTCTTTGCAATATATGGCTTTGCTGACAATCATATTGAGGTAGAATCTTTTCCTTGTTTGTTTACCAAGAATGACCTCATGACTGGTTTGGACTAAAAGAACTGTGAAGTGAGTGGTATTTGTGACATCTGACTCTGGGCCTCAATAGGCCTTGCAGCTTCCCTTTCCCTTAGAAAGCAATGCCTTTGTGGGAGACTTGGAATAGCCTCTTAAAGTGTGATACCAGGTGGAGTTGAGAGGAAATCTTCCAGCTATCTTCCCCCTAGCTCAACAGCCATGTGAATAATCTCAGATGAGACAAAGGACCTTTTCAGCTGAGCCTGGCCCACATAGAATTGTGAGCAAATATAATGCTGTTTTTGACCACTCAATTTTAGGGTATTTTGTTATGCAGTGACAGATAACTAACACACTTATTCTAAATGCCAGCATGCAGGGTTAGGTCTAGTAAAAGGACTGTGAATTTGTGATCTTGCTCTTTTTTTCTTTTAAAAGCTGTGTGTTAACTAGTTTTCTGTTTTTGATCAACTGTTGTAAGATACTATATAGTTATGAAAGGTCAGCATTATTAACCTACAATTGGCTGTTCTTAAGGCATTTTATATATTAGTCAATTCCACTACATAGCTCCCATTACTTCTCTAAGTTCAATCATACTCTCGTTCCAGTCTGGCTTCTTGTCTTTGTAAACTGAAAGCCTTAAAGTGCTATCATTTGTAGATCTTTGAATCTCTAGTTCGCAGCATAGCACTTACCACCTAGTATTCAGCGGGTGACTATTAATTGACTAGGTATATCTTGTTGTGCTTCTGCCAGATCCTATGATTTTTGCTGGCAGGTAACTCATTCTCTGACTCCAGGATCCAGATAACTGCCTAGTCCATGGCAGATAATCAATACATGCTTGGAGACTGATGCCTTTTGCTTATTTCTCTAATCTCTGTCAAGGAAAAATTGAGGAAAGTTATATATAAAAATAAATGATTTTACTTTTGTGGGAGCCAAAAAAAGTACAGTATGAATCTATCGCCTTCAATGAATTCTTGGTTCAGACTTCTGCATGTTAAAGTGACCGCAATTACTGGAAGCCTTCTGCAGTGGGAAGGGGGATATTATTTCAGGGACAGACATGTAAGTGACTTATTAAAACTTTTAGTTTCTTCATATATTTTAAAGTGATACATGCATTGCAAGTGGGCTCCAGCTTATAAAAGCAAGAGCTACCTGCTCTTCATTAAATACAGTGCCTGATAGTTTATGGTATTCTAATACTCATTAATATCCTTTCAACTATTACAATAGTTGACTTTAAAAGAGGACCTCATGACAGCGGCATGAACTGGTAAAACTCTGAGGGAGATATGGGGACACATTGGCTCACTTCAGCTCTAAAAGCTAGCAAAAGCACAACTAAGATATAGAAAGTAGCCATCAGGGCTGTTGGGTTCTAGACATCATCTGTTTTGCTAAACAAAATCCCTGAGCCTTCCTGGGTTCCATATTAGATAATTTAAAGTGACAAGACAACCCTATGTTTAAAGGAGAGAGGGCAGTGACTGATGTGTGACATATGGAGTACCCATATGCCTATTAGGGGTCATACAATTTATGCAATTGAACTTTTGAGGTTGATGAAAAGGGTATTTATTGGTGGTGGAGAATTAGTAATGATCTAGAAGTAGATGTTCTTTCCCAGGTCTGCACATTCTAGTGGCCCCCTAAAGAGCCAGGCAGGACTCGTGCACATGATTTGTCAGCATCAGGCCAGTGAAGGAAAGGCCTGGGAATAGGCCAGCTCTGAAGAGATAAAACCATGTTTTTTACCAGATTATTATGAGTAGGCTTAAGTGAAATTCATTGTCAAGATCACTTAGATTGTGAGATCCAGAAGTCTGTAATCAGAAAATTGCAAGTTTGTTGGTTGTCCCTATTTCAATATGTGTTGAGGGGATAAGTATCATAAGCAAAGATTTTTGGAAAGTACAATCTGAAGACCCAGCATGCTAGGAGTAGACCAGAATTCCAAATCTCATAGATGCTGGCTTTTAGCTGATATTAAAAATAGTCCTTCTAAACTTTTTTGTTTTGTTCCCTGTTCTTGGCAATTATGAATAGTGTTGCTATTAACATTTATATAAAAGTTTTTATTTACATGTCTTGTTTTTAGTTGTCTGGGAAACATACACAGGAGTAGAATTGCAGTAATTTTATGTTTAAAATTTTGAGGAACCACCAAACTGTTTTTAACATTTTACATGTTCACTAGGAACAGATGATGGTTTCGGTTTCTCCACATCCTTACCAACAGTTGTTATTTTTTATTGTTTTGGTTATAAACATCCTAGGTAGGTGTGAAGTATTTCATTGTGGTTTCGATTTGTATTTCCCTAACGAATAATAATGTGGAGCATCCTTTCAATGTGCTTGTTGGCCATTTGTATATCTTCTTTGGAACACTAAGTGCTTTGCTTATCTTATAATTGAGTTGTTTGTCCTTTTGTCATTGAGTTGGGCATAGCATGATATTTCCTATTCTTGTCCTTTACAGAGTGAGATTGTGTAGCAGGTACTTTCTGGTCATGGGTTTCTTTTGCAAAATATTACATTTGTGGATTTATCTATGTTATTACATGTAGTCATAGAGCATTTATGCTAATAGTAGTATTGCTTTCATTTTATATTTATAGTTTATTTCATTTTTGCTTCTGATGAGCATTTTGTAGTTTCCAGTTTTTGGCTATTACAAGTCATACTGCAGTAACAATTCTAATGTCTCATGGTGAGTATTTCTATGCATGTCTGTTGGTGTTGGCAGCTGTAGAAAGATTGACTGACAATAATTTATACCACAGAGCAATTAGTTATTATTTCTAACAGAATAGTTTCCTTAAAGGAGGGGCTCATGATACTCCTTAGCAACCACCTCTCTTCCCAGTTGAAAGTATGTTGACGTGTAGCTGTCTGTACCTCCAGAGTATAGGGCTTCTTAAGGCCAGACACAATGGTTCATCTTTGCTGGTTCCTCTGTCACAAACAGGACAGTGCTTCCTGTAGAGTTAATAGATTCAGCGAAGGCTTGTGACTAGATAATTATGAATATTGATAAAAATGAAAGCTGTCCTACAATAAATATCTTGAGACCTGCTAAGATATGGTGCTTTCTTTTCTGTCTGCTCCTCTCTTGAACTGTTGACTCTAATTTCTTAGACTCCCTTTGGAATGCTCTTATTTGTAGCTAATCATCCTCTTCAAGTCCAGCTCCATATGGAAGTTCATAGAGTAGACTTTCTGCAGCAGTCCCTCCCATGGATGTCTTAACATTCATGCTAAACATTTTTTCCTATGGCTCTTTTAACACTTTAAAAATGCTTTATATCATTTTATTAGTTATAATAACTCTGAAGCAGATAAAATTCTTAGCTAAGTGATGTACTTGTTTTCATTAACTTCAAAGTAAGTAAGAAAATCAATATAATTCCTCATATTAGACTGGAAAATAAAAAAAAATAAAACACTTCTTGATTTATAGTTTGAAGGGATGAGAGGATGATGTGTTTGTCTTTATGTCTTTACCATGATCTTGTATGCCACTAATAAACACACCAAACAAAATTATTTTAGGGGAAAAAAATCCAAATAACAACATACTTGTGCTAAGAAAGCTTTTCTTAAAACTCTCATTTGGCCTTGAGTTGGTTATTTTGGGAAGTTCTATTCTTGGACTTTGAAACATTTTTCTACTAATTATAACCTTATGATACAGATAAGATTTTTATTTAGCCCGTTTATAAACTCTTCTCTGTCCTAGCTTAATTATGTTGTGCTATAGATCATTTAGTACAGCAGTCCCCAACCTTTTTGGCATCTGGGACTGGTGCTTCTATGAGAATCAAATGCCTGATGATCTGAGGTGGAGCTGAGATGGTGATGCTAGCGCTGGGAAGTGGCTGCAAATACAGATGAAGCTTTGTTTGCTCGCCAGCTGCTCATCTCCTGTTGTGAGGCCTGGTTCCTAATAGGACACAGAGCAGTACCGGTCTGCAATCTGGGAACTGGGGACCTCTGCTTTATTAGATTTATTTGTTAAATATATGTGTCTCTTGCTCTTAGAGACTGCTTGGCATAGTAAACAAAATGGGGATTTTAGAAATGGACAGACCTGGTGGTATGTACACTGACAATCTACCTAATCTTTCTGAGTCTTAGATTCTGTATATTCAAAGTAGGAATGATAACATTTGCCTTGGATAGTTGGTATGAATTAAACGCCATTTGCAAAAGTAGTGCAAAGAGTGTGCCACAAAGACATCAAGAAAGAATTGCCTTTCCTTGCAAAAGTGTACCGTGCACACAGGAAAGAAACATGGCACCCAAAAAGAAGAAACACTAAACATTTAAGATTTAAAGAAAGGTTTCACAAAGGAAAAGGTGAAACATTCCTGGAAGTCAAGGCCTGGCTTCAGTCAGGATTATTGTGAACACAGGAATTGAACTTGCTTTGGGTAGGTGATCAGAGCTCGTGCAGGGAGGGTTAGTCTGGGTGAGACCTGCAAAACTGTATGCACAGTGAGGTTGGCTCTCCTCACCTCCTCCTCAGGAATGGGTGCTCCTGGCATGGACATCGGAAAGGGCTCTTCATAGAAGGGAACCTAAAATGATTATACTTCTTTAGAATGTTTCTACAAAAATGGACACTTAATTGATAAACCCTGCAGTGTGCCCTTCGTGACTAAGTTTTCCCATCCTTGGAGGATGAGGGCAGATATGAGGAACAGCAGTCTCTCAGGTGACAGAAGTCTCCCATTTTCCTTTCTTTTTATCTCATTTGTCCAGAGAAGCTATCTCCTTCAGGGGTATACAGAGTAAAAAAGACATTCTAAGAATCAGTCACGCTGGAGCTGCTCCATGTTTTGGAGCAAGAGAAGTGGTTGGCTACTTTGGCAATTATAGGCAGAGACTCTCTTGAGAGCCCTGAGGCCCATCACTGTCCTGTAACTTCACATGCAGCTCCTAAAGCTTGTCCCAGAAACCAGGGTTCTTGCTCTGCTCATTGTCTTTGGCTTTGCCTATGTCATCATGCTTTTTTCTTGGTCCTCCTTTCTTGGCTTTATAAACATGATGCACCCTAAACAATATGTAAGTAGTAAAATAAGCATCACCATAAGTTAATTTCAAGCTGTCCTTATTATCCCCTATGTACCTAGAAAGATATTTTAAACCTTTCAAGGTCTGCCTTAGTTTTTGATGATGAATTGGGGTCATGGTTTCTGTTTATTGCTGGGTCCATTGCATATTCTGAACCATGTGAGCTATAGCATTGAGAGGAAATTTCAACGTTTGTTGACTCTTGCACTAAGATGCTGGACAACACTTGTTGAAGGGATATCATATATTTGCCTAGTAACTCCCAGATTCAGTGAACCCCACCTGGAGGTGAGTTCTTTTTCTTTTCTGAGGATGTTTTGGTGCTCCTTTCTTTACATCTTTAAAAGTTATTCTACTCTGAAATTGGGAAAGCATTTCAGGTATGGTTCTGGCCACATATTGAATGACTGGGCATTGTTTCAGGCCCTGTGTATTGACTACTTTACTAAAATGAACTTAGGTCTCATTCCCTAAGGAGTGGCACTTGATTATGTGACAATTGGAAAAGGTGACATGTAATATTTTTATTTCCTTGGTATAAAATTTTATGTGATATATCATGATCCCAGGGTCTAGGGTCCCTGAGAGTCATTCTCTCCAACTTCCCCAGTGGTGGAATCATCATTTACTTTGCTCTCCTTGTAGAAGAACAGTTTTGTATATAATGGAAGTTAAATGGTATTGTTGATCCATTGGCCTAGTACAACAAATCATGTGAAGGTGGTCATAGTATTATAATTGCTGTTTTTGTTTTATAAATTCAGCAATTATTAATTTAGTGCCTGCCATATGTCAGGCACAATTCTTGGCACTGAGTATAGTGAAAAAAAACGGACCAAGATACCTGCCCACATGGAGCTCTGTGATAGGTAATTCTCCTACTTTATGGAGGAATAAATACAACTCAGAGAGTTTATGTAACTTGTACGATCACCACCGTTAGGAAATCAGTGAAGTTGATATTTAAGTTCAAGATTTATCTTTTTTAAAAAATTAAATTTATTGGAGTGACATTGGTTAATAAAATTATACAAGTTTCAAGTGTTACAATTCAATAACATGTCACGTATATCACATTGTGTGTTCACCACCCAAAGTTAAATTTCTTTCTGTCAGCATATATTTGACCCTCATTACTCTTATCTACCTCTCCCCTCTCCCTTTTCTTTAAGCTAAGAGTTTATTAATTTGTATTGAAATCTGTAAATGATCCAAACAATGGGCATAAACAACCACCTACCAAGGGAGAAAAGTAGTATAAATGTTACCGGTCCCTTTCTGGTCGGCGACTGAAACCAAGGTCCTTCTACTCAATGCTGTTCATGTCAATAGAACAAGACTGAGTTCAGTAAAGTAGAGCAGAAAATTTGATCAAGCAATAGAGATGGGTGAGCTCTTACCCTAATGGCACCTTCTCCCTGACTGGGAAGGAACCTCTGTATTGTGATGTGGAGTGGCTAATTTTAGGTTGTGACGTGGAGTGACTAATTTCTTTTAGGAATGTGTAGTTATTCTTCTGTCACCATGGGCCTTTTATATCATCTTCTTTTGCACACAATGCCCCATTGCCATCTTGGTTTTTGCACTCGGCACCTTTGGTATTTGCACTTGGCCCTCCTCAATTTGCAGTTAGGAATATTTTTCAGTTCCTGTAAGCAAGCATAGCTCATGATAGTTTAGATACTGAGAACCATTAGGGTCTTTTGGATAATAGCCCAGTGATACAAATATCATTTGAAGTGTTAAGAAAAGAAAAAAACAATCCTCACTAAAAAGTTTGTGATTTATTTCTGATTTCAACCTTAATTGAAACAAATGAAAACATTAGCACTGATTATCTTATCTTTTTTTTTTTTTTAGTAAGGTAAGAGTACTGGAAAAAATGGAAACAAATCTATTTTAGAGGATCTTCCAAATAATGGAAGTGGTGGGGACAGGCAAGCATATATTAACCAGTGAATATAATTTAGTCACAGAAGAATTGCTTTTCCCCATCAAGGATGTGTCGCTAAACCTCACAGGAAGGAGGTGCACTGGAAAGAGCCTAGAGAGGAATTAAAAATACAGTCAGATCGGTCTAATATGATATAATTTTATGAAGGCCAGAAAAAGAAAGTTAATAGGGAAAAAAGCCATTTTTTAGGCATTTGGTAGAAATTAGAAAGTAATTCTCTAGACTTGGGATATTACTATAGAAGTCAAAATAGATTGCTAGTTGCTTGGTAGAGATGTGATATTGTAAATACCCATGTTCTCTGCCCTTCACAGAACTCTGCTTTTCTAGAATTGAAATAGACTTAGATTAACAATAATTAGGCCATGTTTTTTCCTGTCTCTGTAGTTAATGTTCTGTCTGCTTGGGAGGTTGCTTGATACAGTAACTCATTCTCATATCTGTAGCTCTGGAATAACATGGGAAGGCTTTCTGAGGAGCAAAAAGTTGTAACAATCACAAGACTGATAATATTCAAAGGGATGAGATATATTTTTTATAATGCCTGCTGTGGTCAAGAAAATATTTTAGTATTAAAGGTGAAAGAGCATCTGTTTTCACCTTGAAATTCATGTCACTTTAAAAGGAAAGAGATAAAGAGAAGGTTATACAATTTCCTTTGGTGTTGGCAAAAATAAATTCTACTTCGATAAAGTCTTTAAAACATTCTTATTTTGATAATAAAGTAAAAAACCATGTTTAAATTTCATGCTGCAATCCAAAAAAATAAAAACCCACTGAAAAGGGTAATTTTTTTCAACTTTCTCGCATTTATTTGTTTGTTTGTTTGTTTGTTTGTTTGTTTATTAAATTTTTAATTAAGTTTATTGGGGTAATATTGGTTAATACAATTATATAATTTTCAGGTGTACATAATCATTTGACATCTGTATATTCTATTGTATGTTTACCACCCAAAGCCTGGTTTCCTTCAGCTACCATATATTTGATCCCCTTTACCCACTTCACCCTCCCCCTATACCCTATATTTGATCCACTTTACCCTGTCTACCTCCCCCTTCCTCCTCCACTAGTAACCACTAGTCTATAATCCATGTCCATGAGTCTCTGTTTGTTTGTCCTGCTCATTTGTTGCTTTTAAGTTTATATTCCACATATAAGTGATATGTGATTTTCAACTTTTTCAGTCTGGCTTATTTCACTTACCATGTTTATCTCAAGGTCCATCCATGTTGTCGCAAATGGTAGTTTTTCATCTCTTCTTATGGCTGAGTAATAGTCCATTGTACATATGTGCCACAGCTTCTTTAGCCAATTATCTATTGTAGAACACTATGGTTGCTTCCATGTCCTGGCTACTGTGAATAGTGCTGCTATGAATATTGGTGTGCAAGTATCTTTTTGGATATGGGTTTTCAAGTCTTTGGGGTAAATACCTAGTAGAGAGATTGCTGGATTATATGGTAGATCAATTCTTAGTTTTTTGAGGAATCTCCAAACTGTTTTCCATGGTGGCTGTACCAATTTGCAGTCCCACCAGCAGTGTATGAGGGTTCCTGTTTCTCCGCATACTCTCCAACATTTATTACTTGTTTTGTTGATTATAGCTATTCTAACAGGTGTGAGATGGTATCTCATTGTGGTTTTGATTTGCATTTCCCTAATAGCTAGCAATGTTGAGCATCTTTTCATATATTTGTTGGTCATTTGTATGTCCTCTAGGGAGAAGTGTCTGTACAGGTCCTCTGCTCATTTTTTGATTGGATCATTTGTTGTTTTTTTTTGTAATTGAGTTGTATGAGTTCTTTGTATATTTTGGAGGTGTTGCTTGCAAATATATTTTCCCATTTAGATGGTTCTCTCTTTACCTTGTTGACTATTTATTTTGCTGAGCAGAAGCTTTTTAGTTTAATGTAGTCCCATTCATTTATTTTTGCTTTTATTTCCCTTGCTTTTGAGGTCAAATTCATAAAATCCTTTTTAAGTCCAAGGTCCTTGAATTTAGTTCCTTTGTTTTCTTCTATTCATTTTATTGTTTCAGGTCTTATATGTAGGTCCTTAAT
The DNA here is from genome assembly GCF_902729225.1 of Pteropus medius. Classification (NCBI taxonomy): domain Eukaryota; kingdom Metazoa; phylum Chordata; class Mammalia; order Chiroptera; family Pteropodidae; genus Pteropus; species Pteropus medius. The sequence goes on along the minus strand of NW_024347838.1, from coordinate 182,337 downwards.
CCATGTTGAGTTAATTTTGATTTGTGGTGATAGGCACACACTAGTTTCATTCTTTTACAGGAGGCTTTCCAGTTTTCCCAGCACCATTTATTGAAGAGGCTTTCCTTTCTCCACTGTATGTTTTTGGCTTTTTTGTCAAAAATAATTTGCCCATATAAATATGGATTTACTCCTGGACTCTTGATTCTGTTCCACTGGACCGTGTGTCTGTTTTGCTGCCAATACCATGCCGTTTTGATTAGTGCTGCTTTGTAGTATAATTTGAAGTCGGGCAGAGTGATGCCTCCAGCCTCATTCTCTTTTCTCAGAATGGTTTTGGCAATTTGGGGGTTTTTCATGCTTCCGTACAAATCTGATGATTATTTGTTCTATTTCTTCAAAAATGCTAATGAGATGTTGATGGATTTGCATTAAATCTGTATATTGCTTTAAGTAATATGGTCATTTTAACTATGTTGATTCTTCCAATCCAAGAACATGAAATCTTTCCATTCCTTTGTATCTTCTTTGATTTCTTTTAATAGGGTCTTATAGTTTTCATTACATAGGTCCTTCACTTGTTTTGTTAGATTTATTCCTTGGGATTTTATTCTTTTTGTTGCAATTGCAAAAGGAATTATTTTTTTCACTTCTTCTTCTGACACTTCATTATTAGAATATAGGAACGCTATGGACTTTTGAACATTAATTTTGTATCCAGAGACTTTATTGTATTTGCTTATTGTTTCTAATAGTGTTCTTGTGGCGTCTGTAGGGTTATCTATATAGAGGATCATGTTATCCACAAATAGTGACAGTTTGAATTCTTTCTTTCTTATTTAAATGCCTTTTATATCTTTTTCTTGCCTGATTGCCCTCGCTAGGACCTCCACTGTTATATTGAATAACAGTGGCGATAGTGGACAGCCTTGCCTTGTTCCTGATCTTAGAGGGAAGGTTTTTAGTTTTTTACCATTAGGTATAATGTTGTCTAAGGGTTTGTCATAGATGACCTTTATTATGTTAATGTACTTTCCTTTATACCAATTTTGTTAAGTGTTTTGATCATAAATGGATGCTGTATCTTGTTGAAGGCTTTTTCTGCATCTACTGATATGATCATATGATTTTTATTTTTTAATTTGTTTATGTGGTGTATCACATTAATTGATTTGTGTATGTTGAACCATCCCTGTGCCTCTGGGATGAAGCTCACTTGATCATAGCGTATAATCTTTTTAATATGTTGCTGTATTCGGTTCGCTAGTATCTTATTTAGGATTTTTGCATCTGTGTTCATGAGAGATATTGGTCTGTAGTTTTCTCTTTTTGTGTTATCTTTACCAGGTTTTGGTATCAGAGTAATATTCTTAAATATTCATAAACTGTGTTGGGAAGTATTACCTCCTCTTTAATTTTTGGGAAGAGTTTAAGGAGAATAGGTATTAAATCTTTGAATGTTTGGTAGAATTCACTGGTGAAGCCATCTGGTCCTGGACTTTGATTTTTTGGTAGATTTTTGATGATTGTTTCAATTTCCATAGTGCCGATTGGTCTATCTGGGTTTTCCAGTTCTTTTTGATTCAGTGTAGAAAGGTTGTATTCTTCTAAGTACTGGTCCATTTCTTTTAGGTTATTAAATTTGGTGTTCTATACTTTTTCATAGTATTCTCATTTGATCTTTTGTATTTCTGTGATGTCAGTTTTAATTTCTCCTCTTTCATCTCTGATTTTGTTTATTCATGTCCTTTCTCTTTTTTCTTTGGTGAGTCTAGCCAGGGGTTTGTCAATTTTGCTTACCTTCTCGAAGAACCGGCTCTTTGTTGCATTTATTTTTTCTATTTTTTTTTTTTGTTTTTGTTTTCAATTTCATTTATTTGTGCTCTAATTTTGATTATTTCTTTCCTTCTGCTGACTTTAGGCTTCATTTGTTCTTCCTTTTCTAGTTTTTTAAGATGAAGTGTTAGGTTGTTTATTTGGGCTCGTTCTTGTTTTTGGAGGTAGGCCTGTAATGATATGAACTTTCCTCTTATGAATACTTTTGCCATGTCCCAAAAGTTTTGATCCATTGTTCTGTCATTATCATTCATTTCTATGTATCTCTTGATTTCTCTTTTTATTTCTTCTCTGACCCAGTTATTCTTCAGTAGCATGTTGTTTAATCTCTATGTATTTGTGGTTCTTCCTACTTTCTTTTTACAGTTGCTCTCAGCTTCAAACCATTATGATTAAAGAATAGTTTTGATATGATTTTAATCTTCTTATATTTGTTGAGGCTAGTTTTATGTGCCAGTATGTGGTCAACCTTGAGAATGTTCCATGTTCACTAGAGAAAAAAGTATAAGGAGCTGTTTGGGAATGAAAAGCTCTATAAATGTCGATTATGTCCAGTTGGTCTAATGTGTCGTTTAAGGTTGTTAGTTCCTTATTTTCTGTTTGGATGATCTGTCCATATCCAACAGTGGGGTATTTAGGTCCCTTACTATGATAGTGTTTTGGTCTGTTTCTCCCTTTAGCTCTGTTAGCAATTGCTTTACATATTTAGGGGCTCCCTGATTTGGAGCATAGATATTAATAACTGTTATGTCTTCTTGGTGTATGATTTCCTTTATCATTATGAAGTGTCTCTCAGTATCTTTCTTTACCTTTTTTATTTTGAAGTCTGTATCATTCGATATTAGAACCACTACTCCCGCTTTTCTCTGAATGCCATTTGCTTGAAATATTGTTTTCCACCGTTTCACTTTGAGTCTATATTTGTTTTTGGAAATGAGATGTGTCTCCTGGAGGCAGCATATGGTTGAGTTTTGTTTTTTGATCCATTCTGCAACTCTGTGCCTTTTTATTGGTGAGTTCAGTCCATTTACATTTACGGTGATTATTGAAATGGCTTTCTTATAGCCATTTTATCTTTTGCTTTCTCGTAGCTTGATGTTTCTATTGCTTTCATGTCCTTGTGCTTCTGTTTTCTTTATTTTGGTTGGCTTTTGTGGGTTTTCCCTCTGGTCTTTCTTGTTTTATGTTATATGCTTTGGTTCTGAATCTTTGGTGTGTTGTTACCATTATGAATATGTAAAGGATAGTTACATATATACAGTCTATTTTCTTCTGCGTGTGACTTATCTCCATTCCCCTTTGTTAATTTGGATCTTTGAATCGCCCCCTTTTCAGTCATTGTCATCTCAATTTGTTCCTATTTATGCTGAACGTTCATTACTATCTTGTTATAACAATTCTCTTCTTATTATTTAAGCTTATAATGCCCTGTTCTTAGTAAGGGTTGCACTCCTCTGTTGCCTATTTGTGTGATCGTCACTTTACTCCTAATTATGTATATTTTTTTGTCCTTTTGTTTTAGGCGAACGGACCCTTTTCAGTAGTGCAGGCCTTGTAGTGGAGACTTTCCTCAATTTTTTTATGTCTGGAAAAGTCTTAATTTCTCCTTCATATCTAAAGGAGAGCTTAGCTGGATACATTATTCTAGGCTGGTAGTTTCTTTCACTTAATAGTTTAAATATTGATTCCATTCCTTTCTGGCTTATAATGTCAGTGCTGAGAAGTCTGATGATAATTTAATGGTTTTTCCTTTATAAGTTACTGTTTTCTTCTCTCTGGCAGACCTGAGAATTCTAACTTTGTCATTGATTTTTGATAATTTTAATACAAGGTGTCTTGGTGAAGGCCTTTTTGGGTTGAGATAATTGGGTGTTCTGTTGACCTCTTGAATTCCAAGCTCAAGCTCATTCCTTAGATTTGGGAGATTCTCATTGACTATTTGTCTGAAAATGCTTTATAATCCCTGCTCCTTTTCCTCCCCTTCAAGAATGCCCATTATTCTTATGTTTCCTCTCCTGATGGTATCAGCTAGTTCTTGAATTTCCCTTTCATTATTTTTCATTCTTCGGTTTCTCTCTTCTTCCTTCTAATTTATTTCTAGATTTTTGCCTTTGATATCACTGATCCTTTCCTCCATTTGGTCGACTCTATTTCCCAAGCTTGCTATTTCATTTTTCAACTCTTGCAGTGTGTTCTTCATCTCCAGAAGTTCTATTTGGTTCTTTTTGAGAGTTTCAATCTCCTTGCTCTGCTCATTTAGTTGTTTTTTCAATTCTTGAAATTGTTGATTTGAATTATTTTGGATTTTATTCAGTTTTTTTCAAAAGTACCATCCTGAATTCTCTGTCACTTAAGTTGCATATTTCTATGTCTGTAAGCTTCTTTTCTGGAGATTTTTCTCTTTCTTTCTGAGATGCCTCATCACCTTGGTTGTTCATGGTGTTTAATGGACTATTTCTCTGCTTGGGCATTAATGAAAGTGTATTCTACTTTTATTTCCAGAAAGAAGATTTATTTTGTGAAGGTCTCTCTTTAGCCTGCTGCAAAGACGGTGCTTTTCTTTTGGTTTCCAGTAGGTGGCGTCTAAGCCTCTTGGATCCCTGTTTTATATAAAGTCTTAATAACGCTTTTTAAATTTTCTTGTGGATATTTAATCATGCTAGCTACCCTCAGTTCAGTCCCTGTCAGTGTCAGTGACAGTCTCAGCACTGTTCGTTCAGATTCCCCTGGGGCTCTGTGGTAATCGGCCTCAGGAGGGTATGGGGAGAGGGGCCTTTACGGTTGGGGATTGAGGGCTGAAGCTCAGCCTCGGCTTTGGAACCGGTGCCGGTGAAAATCAACTGTTGTTTCTCTGCTGTCCCGTCCCGCTTCTCTGCTTTCTGCCCTGATGCCTGGGTCCTGCTGTCAGCTGCTAGAAGTTCTGGCACTTCCAGGAAGGCTGATCTGGGAAGTCACCACGCCTTCACCTCTCCTCCTCCACCTGCAAGGAGCTCCCGTGGTTGTGAGAGGCCCCTTCTCTATTTTTCCCAGTCTACTGCCTGACACCCGGGGTTCTGACCTATGGTAGCTCTTATGCGCAGATCCCACGCTCAGATGTGCTGGCGTGCAGTTTGGGTGTTTTTTGTTGAGTTTTAGATGTTTGGCTTATTGTTGTTTCAAGGGGAGATCTGGAGATGTCTCTCACTCTGCCATGTTTCCAAAGATCTCTTACTGTTAATTTTTTTAATATCTCATTTTTATCATAAAATCTCATTTTTATTTGACAGTAGAAAATATTCTAGTCAATTCCAGATTTCTCAGTTTATTGCTGAATTTCTCAGTGAATGTGAAGTGTGCTATGTCAACCCAACTCTTCTGTGTTTGTGTTTGTGGGAGGTACTTACACACATTATGGCATGGGGAGTTGGAGAGGAGTGAATAGGAGGCCCTGACCCATGGCTTACTGGCCTCTGCTGTAGATACCATTTCTCCACATTGTCCCTTGGCACAAAGACATCCAAATCATGTTGGGCAGTGATACTGGTCAGCCTGGATGTTCACTCAGTTCTCTATCTTTTAGAATTGGCATCCGCTTCATAATATTGTCCATATTACAAACCATAGCTTTTTGTAATGCCAAGAATGTTGCAATTTTTGACCTGCCTTCTTTCTACCCTACCCAAATAGAAGTTCCATGTTTCATATTTTATTTGAGGAATTGACATAAATGGAGAAAACGTGCACTGAATTGGAGGTCAATTTCTCTCCCAAGATCCACAAGGCAGAATGTGGTGGGCCATTTTCTTGACCCATGGAAGCTCTATACAATGCCCATAATGCTGTCTTATAGGGTAGAGGCTAACTATGATGATGCTGAAGAAATGCTTGGGCTTCAGAGGTACTCAGCACATGGCCATTACTTCTTTCCTTCTCACAGAATTTACTATCAGGGGAACCATAGCCAAAGCTCATGGAAAATCTTGGGTTAGGGTGATCCTGATGGCCTTGTTCTTCATAATCTGTATCTCATCGACTTCCTGATGCAAAGATTCATGAAATACTTCAAGATTATTAGAAAAAACTGCTATGAAAATGCAAGAATATTAATGTAACAATAAAGCTCCTTCGATTTTATTCTGCCCACACCTGCAAGTCTTCTTCCTTCTTCAGTGCTTGGTTTGCTCTGGGTCTTGAGTGACAACTAAAGAATGCAATAATAATTACTCTAGTGAAGCCACAAATGATTTCATTTGTACAGAGAGCTTTCAAATAATAAAACAGTTCATAAATATTCTTGTGAAAATATTTATACTTGAATTAGTGTATTGGAGAAAAAAACCTGTAACCCCAAATAAGCTATAAATTTGGATGCTGGTGCTAAAGTCACAGTCCTTCCTTACACCACATGGTTTAGCCTTTAGAAGCACTCGGCAGAGAAATGGCTGAATGATTTGTAGACTGATGAGACTGATCAAAATTCAGTGTGACTAAACGTGACTTTTCTGGCTGTAGGGCTGTTGGGGAGCTGCCCAAAGTTCCCTTGAAGGGGCTGCTAGGAAGGCTGGTCAAGCCTATTCTAGATAAACAAAGGATCAAATTTCCCTTCAACATGTTTTAGGGAATAAACCATCCTGCAACTATGTGGGAACTGCTTCCCAGTCATTATAAAAAAAATTTGATGAATCGATGCCATATTGACATTTTATCTATAAGACAATGACAGTCATTTTTAAATAAATTCTTTCACTAAAGGACCTTTTTTTTTTTTTTAAATGCAGAAAGGGCTTCTGCTTAATGAAAAACAGCAGGGCAAAGCATATAATAGCTAACCCACTGAACTTGCTAGAATACCTTAAAGATAGGAAACCCTCTCTGGAAAATTCCACACAAATGTCATACAAAGCCTCCTCCTTTTTAATCCCCACATAAGGTTTGCTTTAAGTATCCTACCTGTGTGTGATCAGCATTCTACTGCTCTTAAAAAAATAATGGTAGGTGTAAACCCCTTTATGTTTTTCCAGATGGAAATGCTGACTAAGACTGTCACTATTACCATTTCCTAAGACCCCTATCTCAACTGCATACACACAACACAGGAATAATGTTTTTGTATTGCTGTAAAGTACCAAAAGGTGAGAGTGTGAAAAAAACTGTTGGTGAAAATGTGAATTGGTGCAAACACTATGGAGGGCAGTACAGAGATTCCTCACAAACTTGAAAACAGAACTACTGTATGGCCCAGCAAAAGATTGAAGGAGCGAAGACTTTATCACTGAAGCAAACTGAAGCAAGATAACCTGACAGTGATTGAAACATTAATATTTCCCAAATAGTAGCATGTTAATGTTTTGAGCTATTTCTTTTATGTCCCAAATGTTTGCTGTTATTGTAAGACATTTAATCCATTCTTAAAAACAAATGAACAAACAAACAAAAACAAGATCATCAATACTTCTTTCTATCTGAACTTTGACTACCAACCCTGAAGCTATGAAGAGAAGGAAGGTCCTCTCAAAAGGCCTGAAGCTTCTGTGAAAGTGGCATATTATTTCTGCCTGGATAATGGCACATTGAAATGGGAGCCCTGTTAGTCCCACAAAGTGGGTGACTGTGCCTGTGTACAGTCCTTAAAGGAGTAGCTAGATAGCTAACAAAGGGTTAAGGCATTGCTCTATTTTTTCCCAGCATATAGAAAGTTTATAGAAATTACATTAAAAAAAATTAACTTGGAATATGAATAACTCCTCCTAGATCTTTTTTCACTTCCTTCTAGAATTTGTTTGGCAGTTACCAAGTTCCACATTTATCCTAAATTGTTAGTAAAATTGATTTGCATTCAGGACTGCTATGAATATAAAAAGGTCACATAAAGCAGAAGGTATCCATTATTTTGTTGTACATGAGAACAATGGACCAAACACCAGCTAACATAAGCAGTGTGGGATTGATGAGTCATTTGGGTGTAAAATGGTAATACTTGGCCAGGGATGATGAGTTGAAATAGAGGGGGCAGGATGCACTAGCCTTTTCCTCCACTACATTCCAAGTATTTATTTCTTGCTTCCACTATTCTCTCTACCACACATTTGCTACTCCTGCTTTGCTTTAACTGAATCTCCAGAAATACGTGGCCCTGAAATTAAGCTTTTCATTTGTATTTAATCCTGGATTTAGAGTAGATTGTTATTTCAAATCAATTATCAATTTACATATTTCAAACAGTTAAAAGAGTCTATCATCTATTTAAGATTCCAAAGAGGAAGGAATTTTGCTTTTTAAAGTTATTTAAGTTATTTAAGAGCACTGCACTATTAGAAATATATATTTGCATATTTTTCCAATTTATTAGCCATGCTACACTGGTAGAATTTAAGAATCTTCAAATGGAAAGCAAGATTTATCATGTCTTTTAACTACACAATGTTTTTCCCTAAGCTCTGTAGATTAATGTAGAATGGCAAGACAGTGCACGCTTCTCCACACAGACATGTGTGTTTATGTCTGTGTACACATGTGTATGCATGTGTATATTTTTGTGTGTTTGTGTTTTGTGTTTATATATGTATATCATGTGCATGTGTACATATGTGAGCATATATGCATAGGTAGATGTGTCTGCATATGCATATTAGTGTGTCTGTGACTCTTTTTGTTTTGTAGTATATACACCCAAATGTCACAAGTGTCACAAATGTGAGTTGCACAGGATCAAAGTTTTCAAGTTTCGTATGATTTCAGAGCACTATAACCTCAACTTTCGGCATTAAGTTGAATGGAAGAAATGAAGTTATATTTGTACAAAAGTTTCTACATTTGATTAACGATATTCTATTAGTTGACAGCTCCAACTGAATTAGATGCCAGTTTTTTTTTCCTGTTCTTATATCAGTTGAATGGCTTCAGAAAGTACATTTTTATTCTAAAAAATGCTAATTTGAACAGCATTATATCTATCAGGTTTGAAAAATATAATAAATACCTTTATGCTTATGAGCTTTATTAGAATACCAAACTGATGTTTTTTCTTCTTTTTGTTGTTATTGTTGGAGTCTTTATGTTAAGTGACAATTATTGGAGATAGCAAAAGTGTTTTTACTTCATAGCTGCTGAGACTAGAACCAAAAAAAATGCCTTGGATGTATGTTGTGAGCTGAGAATATCTTCTGTCCTGCGATGACTGCTGATAACTTAAAGGAATGAATTAGATTTTTAACTTCGCAACTAGTTATTTTGAATGGGTGAAATGTTCTAACTCATATTTATAGGACCAGAAATAATTAATTGCATCTTCATTTTTCCTGTAATTAACTGCATTTTAAAATAAATGCTCTGAAATAGAATTTTGTGTGAAATGAGCAGCAGTACATAATTTTTTGAGCCCCATTAATGATGGGATGAGGTGTCTCCTTTTTCAGATCAATTTCAATGTGTCCTCTTGGTAGAAGGTTTCCAGATTATAAGAAGAATTTACCAAATGCCACTGGGTTTATTAATTTTATAGTTTTTTGTCGGAGCCAGCCGACGAAGTAATTGAGGGTACCTGAAAGGGGGAGCATGGACTGAGGAAAAGAAAGAAGACAGAACTGCAGGAGGGAGCACAGATTCAAGCTGTGTCTGTGTCCCTGAGTTTATTTAAAACACACTACTTATAGCATCGCAATGAGGAAACAGCAGTCAAGACCCAAGGTCAGCCAAATTACTCATCTTGCAAAACAATGAAGTTCTCACAACTCTCTTCTTGGAAAACACTGAGTGTTTAAAATAGTTTAGTGCCACTTATCTCAAAGCTCGCCAAGTTAGCTCATCTCCCAACACCTCCCCCTTTTTTATTTTTTAAATGCCTGAACCCTCCTGGTTCTGGCGCACAGTGACTGTGCCTGTCTTAGGTGATCCCCTCACCAGATCTGGAACTTACCCGTCATCGGTACGTGCATTCTGTCATGCACGCCCTGTCTTAGGTTGTCCAGTCTCTGAGGGAGTCTTACCTGTCTTTGACTACCAGCCCCCACGGGAGAGAGATGTCCATCTTTCAAGCCATATATCGAAGCCTTACATGATGTAGGTCAGCCTGAAGTTTTAACATAGCACTAATGAAGTATTTTAGTAGAGAAGGAAGCAGGCATAAGACAACAATTACATAGGCTCCTATAGTCAAAACAGAAGCAGCTAGCTGATAGAAGGAAGACCATGAGGGGACAAGGCCCTTAAGGTAATCCAAAAATTCAGTGGCTAATTTATCAGCGTCAAATTGTAGAGGTTTAGCATTTTTAAGTCCTTGTATTTCTTTATGCAGGTTAATTAAATCTAAGGATACATTAGCATTGTGCCATATGCCTTTTAAATGATATTTTACTCGATTCTAGTCATGACTAGTCTCATTATATCTTCTAGATGTGACACAGATCCAATGATACTCCACATGACATTCTAGTTGAGATCTAATTTTTAGACCCTGGACTTCATCACCCAAGTATTCTATTGTTTTATACAGAGCATCTAACTTTTGTTCTAATTTTCTGTCTATGTTTTCCTGTGTTCCCAATGCTAAAGTAACATTTCTAGACAAATCATTGACATAATGAGCAGTTTGTACAGTTTGTGAGAGAGCCACCGCAGCGGTGGCAGCAGTAGCTATAAGAGATATAATAGCAAGTATTCCTGCAACGATTAGTCCAATCACCCTCCTCATAGATGGCATGTCCAGCAGCGATGTGTTGTTCACTTTCACAATGACATCTGGTCCTTGCCACATTGTTGGATGTAAGAGAGGTGGGTCAGGAAAGTATGTCCAGTAAATTGCACCCTCAGCTGTCATCGCCAGGCTCAGCAAGATCAAGGTTAAGGTCATCTCGCCAGGTGTCTGGTGGAGCGGCGAAATGGATCAACCTCTCCGGCAACCACCTGGCATTTTCTGCATCCTGTGGAAAAACACAAACATGCCCTCATCCCCATATTAATACCGGGTCAGGGCCATGTCGATTAGTTTTGAGCATCAGAAATTCAGTTTTTTGAGCATCAGAAAGAATTTGTGGAGAAACCGGGTAGGTCTCCCCCTTTTTTATTTAGTTTTTTTTTTTTTATTTTTGAGGGCATCACGGCATCTTTTTGCCATGTTTGTTCAACTAGTCAGATAACATTTCCCGCATGGACTTTCCCAGCAGGGCAGCAGCCATAGCAAGTCCCTTCGTGTATGAGGGCCCTATGTCAGAACACAACCTAACATAATCACTTAAGTCTTCTTTCTTTCTAAAGGGTCTGATTGTTGTTTGATAGGCAGAATTTGCATTTTCATAAGCAAGCTGTTTTACCAGCAGAGAACTGGCTTCCAGGTTCCCTAAAAGCCATGAAGCATCCTGATGCAGCCCTTGTTGCAACCCTGTTTGAGGCATTGGTTTCTGATTAATCCAAAGGGGTATGCCAGTTGGTCCAACAGGGGCAAAACTCACAGGAGGGGGATCTAAGCCTGCAATTATAGTTGGAGTCAGCCTTCCCCCTGACCTCGGTGGATCCTGAGGAACTTTAAAAATTGGCACTTTTAAGGGCTGAGGCCCCATGGCCAACTTTTGTATCTGCAAAGACAAATTCGCCAATTTCTGTTTTAATTGTTCAGCCTCTTCTTCCTCATCCCCCCAAAACAAGGAAGAATAGTGCGCACCTAAACCTTCATCAGGCGGCACTGAGGGCTTGCTCTCATCTTGAGGCTTACTATTGGAGCCTTCCACTTCAGGGGAGGCCTCAGGACCCGGGGCGCCATGCTCTCGCCATTTGTCCCTCTCATGTCGGGGGTCTAAGCAGTCTCGGACTAGGGTCCACAACCCAAAAGTTTCCACCGGGACCTTACCAGGCCCATGAACATCATAATAATCTTGCAATTTTTGTCCTACCCTTTTCCAGGTTTCTAAATCTATAGTCCCTTCTTCCGGAAACCAGGGACATACTTCTACAAATTGCAAAAACTTAGTTAATTGTTGCTGGCCCACTCTGGCCCCTCTTACTCTAAGCATATTTTTAAGCATATGTACAAAAAACAGTCGACTATTTCCTTGGCCCATTTTTACTTCTTTAAGTTTCTGTTTCAGTTTCTATATTACAATACTCCTGCGTACTTACGGTTGGCCGCCTACAGGACTCTTAGGCCCCTCAGATTCTGCGTGCGCACGCCTTACTCTGTGGCACATCCTAGCTGTTATCCCCCGTGTTCAGGTCCCTGTTCAGGCGCCACTTTGTCGGAGCCAGCCAACGAAGTAATTGAGGGTACCTGAAAGGGGGAGCATGGACTGAGGAAAAGAAAGAAGACAGACAGAACTGCAGGAGGGAGCACAGATTCAAGCTGTGTCTGTGTCCCCGAGTTTATTTAAAACACACTACTTATAGCATTGCAATGAGAAAACTGCAGTCAAGACCCAAGGTCAGCCAAATTACTCATCCTGCAAAACAATGAAGTTCTCACAACTCCCTTCTTGGAAAGCACTGAGTGATTAAAATAGTTTAGTGCCACTTATCTCAAAGCTCGCCAAGTTAGCTCAGCTCCCAACAGTTTTTCTAAGAACTAGGTTTTAGCAGTATTAAAATTGTATGTGTGTTTTCTTCTTCATTGATTACTGCCCTTATCTTTATTATTTCCTCTTATCATTTCTTTTGGTTTAGTTGTTCTCTTTCTTATTTATGTAGATGAATACTTAGATTGTTGTTTTTCAGCAATCATTTCAGATATGCACATTTAAAGCTATAAATGCCTTGATTTTCCATTATTTTGTTATCTTTCAGTTTATATTTTTTCTAATATTTGTTGTTTTATTTTTTGACCATTGCATTATTTAGATTGGTGTTTCACAATTTTCAAACTTATGAGTGTTTTTAGTTGAAGTTTGTTATTATTTCTAGCTTAATTACATTATGGTAATAGAAAATGCTTTATGGCTACAAAATTGAAATTGTAATGGCTTGACTTATGGCCAGTTTTTGTATATGTTCTATATACTAGTGAAAAGAGTATGTATTCTGAAGAACTAGAATCATGTCCAATGAGACAAGTTCTGTTTAATCTACTCATTTCACCCATCCTCTGAGTTCCTAATTTCAATTATTAAATTTTAAGTCCTATTTCATTCTTTTATATAGATTTTAGTTCTTTGATAAATTTTTAAAGCTTTTCTTTACCAGTCATTTTGCTTTAGCTATTTTCAATCTCTTCTTTGAATGTCCATTGGGTTTTTTCATTTTATTGACTATAGAGTCCATTTCTATTGGCTCTTTTTCAATTTACTTATCTTTTTCTTTTTTCCCCATCTTTATTGAAATATAATAGACAATTAGTTGCTTGTATTTACATTGTATAATTCAATGAGCTTTTTTCAATTATAGTTGGCATACAATAATATATAAGTTTCAGTTGTATAGCATAGTGATAAGAGATTGACAATTCACAAAATGATCACCCCACTAAATCTAGTACTTCTCTTTCCCCTTACATATTTATTACAACATTATTAACCATCTTTCCCATACTACACTTTACATCTCCATGTCTATTCTGCAACTATTTGTACCTCTTAATCCCTTTGCCTTTTTTTGTCTCCCCAAACCCCCTCCCATCTAGTATTCCTCTAAATATTCTCTGTATCTATGAGTTTATTTCCACTTTTGTTGTTGTTGTTATTGTTGTTGTTGTTGATTTTGTTCTTTAGATTCCACATGTATGTGAAATCATGCGATATTTGTCTTTCTTTATCCAATCCATTTCAGTCAGTACAATACCTTCTAGGTCCATCAAGGCAATATTTTTTTTCCCTTCCTTTTAGTCTGTGTCTTTTAATCTGAAGCAAGTCTCTCATAGGCAGCATATGTAGGGACTTTGTTTTCTTATCCATTCAGCAACTCTATCTTTTGGTTGGAGCACTTAATTCTTTTCCATTTGAGGTACTTGTTAATAGGAATGTAGTTATTACCATTCTTTATTCCTGTTTTTGATAATTTTTTTTTTTAAATTAAAGAAGTCCTTCCAACATTTCCTGTAATACTGGCTTGGTGGTGATAAATTCCTTTAGCTTATTTTTGTCTGGGAAGCTCTTTATCTGTCCTTCAACTCTAAATGATGGCTTTGCTCGATAAAATATTCTTGGTTATAGATCCTAGTTCTCATCACATTGAATATTTTGTGCCAAGCCCTTCTGTCCTGAATAGTTACTTTTGAGAAATCAGCTGCCAGTCTTATGGGTGCTCCCTTGTAGGTAACTAACTGCTTTTTTCTTGCTGCTTTTTGCTGCTTTTTAGGATTCTCTCTTTGTCTTTAACCTTTGGCACTTTAATTATGATGTGTCTTGATGTGGGCCTCTTTGGGTTCCTGTTTCTTGAGGCTCTCTGATCTTCTTGTGGTTGTATGTCTATTTCCTTCACCAGGTGAGGGAAATTTTCCATCATTATTTCTTCAAATAGCTCTTCAACATCTTGTTTTTTCCCTGGTATCCCTATGACACGAATATTTTTACATTTAATAGTGTTCTATAGGCTCTTTAAATTATTATTAGAGTCTTGGCTTCTTTTTTCTTGCCATTCTCATTGAGTGTCCTTGGCTTTCCCATCCTCTATGTAGGTCACATGCTAATCACCTAGCACTACCCTCATAACTTCCTATCATGGCCCTAATATAATATGGACCTCCCCACCTCCACACAGTTATAACTCTCTTCGCTGTAACCTGCCTCTCCCTTGGAGCATAATTTAATCATACCTTCTGCTTCCAGGCTGCTACAGCTATCTTTGGCGTAGCCTATTTTCCCCTTGAAATGTACTTTAATAATAAATCTTACTTTTTCTAAATCTCACCGATCTGTAATTTTTTACTGCAGCAGTGCAAAGAACCAAGGACCCCTCTGTGCTACTGGGGCAACAAAAGATTTTAGATTGCCACAATGGTGACACTAGTATTTTACCTTCCACAAGGCAGGAACTCAGCACTGTGCCAAGCCCAATGGCATAAGCAAACTAATTCCTAAGTCCCACTTTTATGGGTCCATCTTCTGGGACCACCCTTGCTATCAAGGTGAGTACAATCAAATGACAAAAAGCACACAATTTAAGCAGAGGAAGCATTGAGAATTATCAAGCTGTTATAGAAAAGTAAGTCTAGGAATGAAAGGAGAACTCTAAAGAGTACCTAAGGGCTTAGGGAGAGAACTCAAGACAGAAGAAATTTGGAAGGGAAATTTAGACCTTGCTGAATAAGGTGTGGTTACAGACCACTAGATGGCAGAGGAGTCTGCTAGATTGCCCAAACTAGAGCTAGTCCAAAGTTACAGGGAAAGTAGGAATAACACTGGGGCCAAGGTGAGCTGAAGCTTGTAGGCAGACATGCAGAGAGTTGAGACACTACTATAGGCACTTTTGAAGTCAGGCCAGTGAAGGAGCATACAAGAATCAGAAAGGAAAACCCCTTCCTCTTTCCAAAGCCCTCTACTGACAGCTTAACATCACTCAAGATGGCAAGGGAAATATTTAAAACACCCAACTCTATTGTCATGGATTGGGCAATAAAGTTTAAATTTAGTCTGTAAAATTGTAACTGGAAGGCAACTGAGTCCAGGGCTCGTGCTACCTGTGCTGTTCAGCCAATAGACTGACACAGAAGTTGGGCTATTTGGAATAAGCATTTATTGCCATAGTAGTTTAAAAGAAACAAGTTTCCTTTTACATTTATTTAATTTACTTGTTCCTAACAATTAGATTTAGATTACTAAAGAAAATCTTACTATACTAAATTATTTTTCTTGCTGATAGATTTTGCAACAAGGATAACATGAATTTATTTGACTAGTAAACCCAGATAGAATAAAAATATTATTTGATGATGATGATTCTAAAGATATGCCCATTTAAAGGAGGAAAAAAATGGCTTAGATGATAGAGGGTCTATTTATCCCTCTGGCGACCAAATCGAAGTTGTGACAGAAATGAGGAGCAGCAGCAAAGAAATTGTCTTGGATAAACAAGCCATAAAACTAGGGAGAAATCCAAGAAAGCTCCCTGCAACAGCAGAAGATAGGACGGGACGAGGACACGGGGCTTCCTAATCTTGAGAGGCTGAGTGAGACGGAGGCTGTGACAATGGCAGCAGCAATGGCATCTGATACCTCTTAAAGGGGCCACATCTGTGTTCAGATTTTCATGGAGACGAACTCGCACACGCTGAGCACCAATGCTGATTCAGTTGTGTGCAGGGGGCACCAGGGACTTACAAGGAAACATTGTTGGAGTGAAGGCTGAGGCGAGACTCGCTCAGTACAGAAGTGCCGATGGGACAGTATCCATTGTTCCCTGTTGAGCCGTCCTCCCTACCAGTGCACCAGATACAGCACCACCATAGACATGACATCATCAAACTGGATAACAGAGGTTGCTCCGTCCAGAGGATTCCTTGAAACCCCACCTTCTCCAACTCACAGCCCCACCCAAGCCACATCCAGGTATATCCTCAGCAAGTCAAGTATTCCTTGATGAGATTCCCACTGGAGGAAGCAGCTGGCCTTGGTTTCTGGTGTGGCCTTTTGAAGCAACTTTAAGCACAGCATCTGTGGATTGCTTGCTGAATCTTAACAGGTGGCCCCGGATGGGTAGAGGCTTGGGTTAAATTTGGCCTGCAGCTGAACCCTTTTCAGGACTGTGCCACTGGACACCTACTTCAGAAATCCACAGTAATAAGACCCGGAGACATAGGAGCTTTGCTTAGTATGTAGAAACAGACATGGAAAGGCAGTCAAAATGGGAAGACAAAGAAGAAACCATATGAGGAAACAGAACAGAGATCCAGATATAAAGGGGTCAAGTAATGTAACAGATGCAGAGTTCAAAACACTGGTTATAAAGATGCTCAGTGAACTGCTGGGAAGTGTAGAGAACTCCAACAAAGAGATAAAAAACATAAAAATGGAAATGGAAATTATAAAAGAGAACCAGTTTGAAGTGGAGAGCACATTGTCTGAGATGAGAAGTATATTAAATGGATCAAATTCCTTATCTAAAGGACAGGAAAGCCAAGGACACACAATCAGAACAGCAAGAGATAAGATGCCAAGACTATAAAAAGAATTTAAGGAGAATATGGGACACTATTAAGGGTCCAAATATCCATCTGATTGGCATAACTAAAGAAAATCAAGATGAAGAAATAATGATGGAAAACTTCCCTAACCTGGTGGAGGAAATGGATATATAATTCCAGAAAGCTCAGAGAATTCCAAAAAACAGGGATCCAAAGAGGCCCACACCAAGACACATCATAATTAAAATGCCAAAGATTAAATCAAAGAAAGAATATTAAAAACAGCAAGAGAAAAACAGATAACTTATAAGGGAATACCCATAAGACTGGCAGCTGATTTCTCAAAAGAAACCATGAAGGACAGAAGGGCTTGGCAAAAAATATTCGACAGGATGAAGATCTAAGATCTACAACCAAGAATGATTTATCCAGGAAAGCTATCATTTAGAGTTAAAGGACAGATAAAAAGAGTTTCCCAGACAAAAATAAGCTAAAGGAATTTATCGCCACTAAGCCAGTATTATAGGAAATGTTAGAGAGACTTCTTTAAGAAGAAAAACATGTATCAAAAACAGGAATAAAGAATGGTAACAACTACATTCCTATCAATAAGTGCCTTAAATGCTCCAACCAAAAGATAGAGTTGCTGAAAGAATAAGAAAATAAGACACCTACATATGAAAAGGAAGGGGATGGAAAAAGATATTGCTTTGATGGACCTAGAAGATATCTAAGTCAGACAGGGAAAGATAGACAGTATATGATTTTATTTATATGTGGAATCTAAGGAATAAAAAGAACAAACTAATCAAAAACAGACTCACAAATATAGTGGACAATTTGGTGACAGACAGAGGAGAGGGGTTTTGGGGGGCTGACAGAATAGGGTGAAGGGTTAAAGAAGTACAAATTAGTAGCTGACAGATGGTCACGTAGATGGGGAGCATGGCATAAGGAATGCAGTTAGCATTAATACGTCGGCTAGGTGGAGGATCAAGGGAGGGAGGGAGCAATTGGGGGGATTATTTTATGAACTATATAGATGTCTAAGCAATGTACTGTATACTTGAAACTAATTGAAATAAAAAAGGATATGCCCATTTAACTAAAACAAATGTAGAACCAGCTTTAATATCAAACTTTTTTTCAGATCATGTGATTCTGAAAAGCATTTGGGTTAGTCTGTTATATTTTGAGAATTTTCACATAAGCATTTGTTTGTTTAAGCCTATTTGGTATTACAAATTAGCAACAGCTGAAATATGTTATATCTAGAACATATATACATTGACATACATAAACATACAAACAGACAGATCTCAAAGCACAATAATTCCAGTGAACCACTGAGCAGCCAGTGCTCCCCAGAATCCAGTATTTATGTATTGGCTAAGCAGTATTACTATAAAACATTAATTTCTTTTTAGTCAATGGCTCATAGCCGTAAGTTTGCCAATAACCTAATATTCTGCCCAATGGGCTCCCAGCCAGGATTGAAACCTTAGATTCTATTATTCAGTTGGAACAAATGCGGCCTCACTTAGCACACTCTTAAACACAGAGACACAGATCCAAGTATTTCTTGGATTGAACAGACAGAATAATTATAGACTCTAATTCAAATACCGTATACAGAAACCAGACCTGGCCAGGTGACAGTTTGAATGCAACGTTGTCTTATTCCATAAACGGTCAATTGGCCAGTAGGCTAAAACCAGAAACCAGATGTGGCCTTAACACCACCAGATGCCCAAAGGCTGAAACCAGATGTGGCACTTTTACAGTGCGGTAAATGGGCCCCGCCCTGGGGAAAAACTGTTGCTAATTACAAGCAGGCTTCCAGAACCAGAGCAAGCTTGCAACTAGAGCCCCTTACCAATGGGGCTGTAGGGTACTGGGCTTTACCGGATATTGTTGACACCAATGGGTCAGTGTGACCCCCCAGATAGCTCTTCAAGAGGAGCCCCAGATGGTGAGTGCAAAATCCTCTGGCTGTGCCCTCCAGGACACCCTGTCCTTTAAGCCAATAGCTAGAGGAAACTCAGGGACCAGATTTAAAGAGTCAGACTGAAGAGAGAAGAACGGAGACAGGAAAGCAGGGCAAATGCTTATTCTATTCCAACTAAACAGAAGGGTGTCCCTGATGGGTGGGCCTTGGAGCAATCCCCACCCAAGTAAGCAAAATCACTCAGCAGCTGCTTCTAGAGGTTAGTCCTGCGCCAAGGAATCAGTTTAGTCCCAGGCATCCCCCTGAGACCTCCTGCAATCTGAAAGGTTTACTGGGGGAACCCAAGACTGTTCGGCGGAGTCAACAGAAATTGTAACCAGAGGGCAACTGAATCCAGGGCTCCAGCTGCCTATGCTGCTCAGCCAATAGACTGACACAGGAATAAGGCTATTTAGAATAAGCGTTTATTTTCAGAGCACTGGTGATCTGAGAGGGTAGATGGTTAACACTTTCAAAACTACCTTGTCTCCTCGGTCTGGCTTAGGGTATTTAAGGGAAAATCTGGGCCTTATTCTGGAGGCTGTATGACAGTTCTGGGGCCTGGAATGTCTGTCGTGCTTTATAGATGCTTCTCTCTGGCAACGTGGTCCTCTGGTGGCGTTAGAAACCCAGGAACAAAGATGGGAGTAGTTCGGAAAGAATGCTAGATCATAGAGGTTGTGATCCGTACACATAAGGGCATTAATCATAAGTTTCAGGGCAACTTTCTATGGCATTTCAAGCTCTGGGTCAAGTGGCAGGGGACAGTCTATTGTTAAGCCATAAGATAAGGAAGGGTGAAGCCTGGGATGCTATGAGGCCTCTACTACAGGGGTCTCAACTGGACCCTTCTTCAGAATAATTGAATTGATAACTGGTGCTCACCTCTTTTACCCTTTACCATCACACACACACACACACACACACACACACACACACACACATTACAAACAGACACACACACCATATATAGAAATCTATAATTTACAATAAAATATGCTCAGCCACAGGCATGTTAAAGACATAATGTATAATGGTCAGACGCATTAATTTATGGAGGGTTTAATTGTGAATGTGGTGTTGAGTGCAGGATAATGACATGGAGTTTTGGCTTAAATACCAACGGGTCACTTGTGATGTGATTTTTCAAAAAATCAAACAAAGAATAATCATTTCTTGATTTAAACAGCAGTTATATCCTAGAAATTTCTATATACATTAAAAATGTGTAAAAACTCTTTCATAAGTACAATTGGCCCTCCATATTCATTTGCATCTGTGGATCATTTGCATCTGTGGATTCAACCAACTACAGATCAAAAATATTCAGGGAAAAAGAGACCCCTAGAAAATTCTAAGAAGCAAAACTTGAATTTGCCACTTGCGGAGCACTATGCTGAATTCACATGCATCAAGTGATGTGTAGGCACACCCGGCTGTAGCCTACACATCACTTGATGCATGTGGTAGGTTTTGGAGACAGGTTTTATAGGTTATATGCAAGTACTATGCCATTTTATATAACAGACTTGAGCATCCAGGGTTTTGGCTATCTGCGGAGATCCTGGAACCAATCTCCTGTGAATACTGAGGGACGACTGTACATAAATGAGTTAGATTCTAGATTCATGTTGTAGTGTAAATGCCTGACATTAAACATCTGATTGCCAAGGCATCCACTTCAAAAGACATTTATCTTGAATCAACATGTTGCATGCTCTGCATGATGCAGTTATCAGCAAAACAACCAGGTAAAGAAGTAGGCTGCCCCCACCCATGAAGTTCCCTCTTCAGAATGCTCTGAATAACTGACTATTTGAATGACGCCACTTCTCCCTTCCCACACCCTAATTCCTGCTCTTTTGCTTTAAATTCACCAATAAAGAGTGAATGCAAGAAACTCAAGACATCCCACCCACAGATTCTCGTAAAGGAGAGCCCCAGGTCCCTGATCCATTCCTCTCTCTCTGCCCACAACCTCTTGGTGTGGCCCTGGGCATGCCGTGTACTCTCCAAAACCTGTGTGCAATAAATCTTATTCTTCAAAATTCCCTGATGTTTTTTGCTGAAGTGAATCTTGCAATGATAATAAGAACCCTATTGCTATGAGTAATATGGGCCTTGGTAGTGCTCCAGGCATTCCTAGCAAATAGCAACATTATCACTAGACTGGGACTAACACAATGCATGTCTGCATTGCGTTTTCATCCATATAAACGTCTATTTGAATAATTGGAAGTTGACTGTGATAATCTTATGTGTAATAAGATGTGCTTACCCATTCAGTGCCTATCACTGAACCAAACACACATAATTTCAAAGCTTTTCCAAATGATCTTTGGGGTTCAGTTCCCCCCAACACTTGGGAACCACTGTCTTATGTCCTCCATGCCTCTTTGCAGTCCACTTCTTTCTTTTCAGGTTCCCTTTTAGCACTCAGAGTGTCTGTCTTCTTCCTATGATGTTTGTATTTTAGAAAAAAGCTTGGTGAGATAAAAGATGTCTTCCCCATTACAATAAATTATGCTTATACCACAGGGAAACACATGTGGACAGTCAAAGGATTAGCCTGGCTGTCCTCCTTTCTCTGCGTGTCATTCCTGAGGAATATCATTCATGTTTCTCTTCTCACTATTGCTTGACTTTGACCCCTTTCTCCATCAAAGGTGCTATTGAAGTTCATATTAATGTTATTTTTCTTGCATACTGTGAGTTTTTTCTTGGGTTCGAAGTATTGCTGAACTGATTTGAACTACAGATCTATCACTCAGTAGATATGTAACTTTGTTATCACACATCTCTTAGCCTGAATTTTACCGTCCCTTAAATAAAGATATTATTTCCAACAAATTAGGCTTACAATACAGATTACAGAAGAAATTACATGTAAGTGTATCGTGTCTGGAAAAATAAAGGTTTTTAATAAATGATAGCTTGCTAACCACTATGCTGTATGCCTGAAACTAATACATAAAACAATATTTGATGTCAACTGTAATTGAAAAATAAAAAGTAAAACCAAAAATATATGAAAAAAATAAATGATAGTTTATTAGCATTAATACTATTATTGTTGTTACTTTCTATTAATATTAGGTCAGCATGAAAGTAAAGTAAATATATTTCTTTCCCCAATACATAAATATAGGCAAGGATACCGAGAGGATGCTTATTCACATTTTATTGAGCTCTGTAGTGAACATGGGTATTCGTTTTTCATAAAGTACTTTAAATTCTTCAGTTAGGCTTTTCTTCATATAAAATATTGAGTAGAGAGGTGAGAATAGCTACTCTAGAGAAAACAAAGTCTTATCTCTTTTGGTCGTGATTGTTTAATCTGTAGAACTATACATGTGTGTTTAAAGATGTCTTTTAGCACATTTACTAAGAAATAACATGTTGAACTGTATTTACACATAGCCTTTTTATGTCTTGGAACCCATATGAATTTTTATTCACATTTTCCTCAAATAAGTAAGTTTAATGATCTGATAAAAATACTCATATATATATTTATATTAATATAACTTCAAATGGCTTATAATCTTGAGGAAAATGTTAATTTAAAAACAGTTTTCTTCTAAAAATACCAACTGAGAATTTAAACATAATTTTGTGTATTGAGTAGAGAATGTATGTCTGTATTGGCATAATAAACTATCAGTTGTGTAAAAAGTTACAACAAAATTTAGCATCTTCAAACAATAAACTTGTATTATCTTACACTTTATTGTAGGATGGAAATGACTTGATGAAAGGAAGAGCTTTTCAGTGCAATGATCATTCTGTGACTTTTGTTAGCCCCCCGAAATCTTGGCCCCATTTATCTCCTTGGTTATCACCCATAAAGTCATGTCAAGATGTCTGGAGGTAAAGCAATTTACATTTTAGGGAAAACAAGAACTTCCTTTCCAGTTTCATCATCAACTGTCCCCTAAAACTTCACATGTAGATGGATTTACATGTGAAATAAAAAGAAACTATTTATGAGGAATGATGTCAGAAACATGTCCCTAGATCTTGCCCCTTGAAACAACAATAAGCTAAACATCTAAAACTCAACAAAAAACACCCAAACTGCACACCAGCACGTCAGGGATCTGTGCATAAGAGCTACAAAGAAGCTGCCTCTCCCAGCCGGAGCTCCACGTAAGAGGAAGGGGAGGGCAAAAGGTGTGGTGAGATCCCTGAACAGCCCTGCCTGGGAATGCTGTGAGCTCCATGTGGCCGGCGGCAGTGCCCAGTCATCAGGGCAGAAAGCTGAGAAATGGAGACAGTAGAGAAACAACAGTTGATTTTATCAGTCCCAGTTGCAAAACCAAGGCTGAACTGCAGCCCCCATTTCCCAACCCAGAGGGCCCCTTTCCCCATACCCTCTAAGACAGAACACTGCGGAGCCCCAGGAGAATCTGAGCAAACGCTACTGAAACTGTCGCTAACACTGACAGGGACTGAAACTGAGGGTAGTGAGCATGATTAAACATCTATATAAAAAAGAAAAGCATTATTAAGCCTTTATATAAAGCAGGAATCCAAGAGGCTTAGATGCTGCCTACTGGAAACCAAAAGAAAAACGCCTTCTGTGCAACAGGCTAGAGAGACCTTTATATGATAAATCTTCTTTCTGGAAATAAATGCAGAATACACTTCCATTAATGCCCAGGCAGAGAAATAGTCCATTAAACACCAGGAACAACCAAGGTAACAAGGCATCTCAGAAAGAAAGAGAAAAATCTCCAGAAAATAAGCTTAGAGACATAGAAATATGTGACTTAAATGACAGAGGTGAAACTTCAGGATGATACTTTTGAAAAACCTAGTGAGATCCAAAACGAATCATATCAACAATTTCAGGAAATGAAAAAACAACTAGATAAGCAGAATGAGTTCTTTAGCAAAGAGATTGAAACCCTCAAAAAGGACTGAATAGAACTTCTGGAGATAAAGAACACACTGCAAGAGTTGAAAAATGAAATAGCAAGCATGGGAAATAGAGTCAAGCAAATGGAGGAAAGGATCAGTGATATCAAAGACAAAAATCTAGAAATGAATTAGAAGGAAGAAGCGAGAAACTGAAGAATAAAAAATAATGAAAGGGAAATTCAAGAACTAGCTGATACCATCAGGAGAGGAAACATAAGAATAATGGGCATTCTCAAAGGGGAGGAAAAGGAAGAGGGATTATAAAGCATTTTCAGACAAATAATCAATGAGAATTTCCCAAATCTAAGGAATGAGCTGGAGTTTAGAATTCAAGAAGTCAACAGAACACCTAATTATCTCAACCCAAGAAGGCCTTCACCAAGACACATTGTATTAAAATCATCAAAAATAAAGGACAAAGACAGGATTCTCTGGGAAGCCAGGGAAAAGGAGATGGTAACCTAGAAAGGAAAATTCATTAGATTATCTTTGGACTTCTCAATACAAACCTTACAAGCAAGAAATGAATGGAATCCAATATTCAAACTATTAAATGAAAGGAACTACTAGCCAAGAATAATGTATCCAGTTAAACTCTCCTTTAGATATGAAAAAGAAATAAAGACCTTTCCAGACATACAAAAATTAAGGGAATTCTCCACTACAAGGCCTACACTAAAGGAAATACTGAAAGGAGTCAGCTCACCTAAAACAAAATAACAAAATAAAAACACACCATAATTAGGAGTAAGGTGACAAGCAAGCAGATAGAAGCAGAGGAGTGCAATCTTTACTAAGAACAGAGTATTATACGCTTAAACAATAGATTTGCTATAGCAAGATACTAATGAATGTTCAGCATACACAGGGACAAATTGAGGCAACAATGACTGAAAAGGGGAGAATTCAAAGATCTAAATTCGCAAAGGGGAATGGAGATAAGGCACATACAGAAAAAAATGAATGACTGTATATATATATATATAACTATCCTTTACATATTCATAATGGCAAATACACACCAAAGATTCAGAACTGAAATATATAAAATAAAAAAAAAGGACCAGAGGGATAACCCACAAAAGCCAACCAAAGAAAGAAAACAGAAACACAAGGATAAAGAAACAATGGAAACACTGAGCTACCAGAAAGCAAAAGATAAAATGGCTATAAGAAGCCTTCATATTTCAATAATCACCCTAAACGTAAATGGACTGAACTAACCAATAAAAAGGCACAGAGTTGCAGAATGGATCAAAAAATAAAACCCAACCATATGCTGCCTCCAGGAGACACATCTCAGTTCCAAAGACAAATATAGACACAAAGAGAAAGTGTGCAAAATGATATTTCAAGCAAATGGCATTTGGGGAAAAGTGGGAGTAGCGATACTATTATCAGATAAAATAGGCTTCAAAATAAAAAAAATAAGATACTGAGGGACACTTCATAATGATAAAGGGAATCATACACCAAAAAGATATAACACTTATTAATATCTATGCTCTCGGTCATAGATATCGAGAGTTACTAACAGAACTAAAGGGAGAAACAGACCAAAACACTATCGTAGTTGGGGACATAAATACCCTAATATCAGATAAAGACAGATCATCCAAACAGAAAATCAATAAGGAAATAACATCCTTAAATGACACATTAGACCAACTGAACATAATTGATCTTAATAGAATCTTTCATCCCCGAACAGCTGCTTATACATTCTTCTCTAGTGCACATGGAACATTCTCAAGGATTGACCACATACTGGGGCACAGAGATAGCCTCAACAAAAATAAGAGGGTTGAAATCATACCAGCCATATTCCTTGATCATAATGCTTTGAAATTAGAGATCAACTGCAAAAAGAAAAATAGGAAGAACCCCAAATACATGGAGATTAAACAACATGCTACTGAAGAATAACTGGGTCAGAGAGGAAATAAAAAGAGAGATCAAGGGATATGTAGCAACGAATGATAATGATAGTACAACATATCAAAACTTTTGAGACACGGCAAAAGCAGTCATAAGAGGAAAGTTCATATCAAAAGGACAAGTAATAACAAATGTTAGAGAGGATTCAGAAAAAAGGAACCCTCATACACTGCTGGTGAGACTACGAATTGGTACAGCCACTATGGAAAACAGTATGGAAGTTCCTCAAAAAACTAAGAATTGATATACCATATGATTCAGCAATCCTTCTGCTGGATATTTATCCCAAAGACTTGAAAACCCATATAAGAAATGATATTTGCACACCAATGTTCATAGCAGCATTATTCACAGTGGCCAAGACATGGAAGCAACCGAAGTGTCCTAAGATAAATAATTGGCTAAAGAAGCTGTGGTACATATATACAATAGAATATTACTCAGCCATAAGAAGAGATGAAATACTGCCATTTGCGACAGCATGGATGGACCTTGAGATAATCATGTTAAGAGAAATAAGCCAGACAGAAAAAGTTGAAAATCACATGATATTACTTATATGTGGGAAATAAACCTAAAACCAACAAATTGACAAAACAAACAGAAATTCAGGGACATGGACAATGGACTAGTGGTTACCAGAGGATAGGGCTTGGGGGAGGAGGGAAGAGGTAGACTGGGTAAAGGGGGTCAAATATAGAGGATGTGGGGGAGGCTGAAGTAGATAAACAGAATTAAATATATGGTAGCTGAAGGAAACTGAACTTGGGTTGGTAATCATACAATAGAATATGTAGATGTCAAATTATAATGTACACCTGAAAATTATATAATTGTAATAACTAATGTTACCCCAATAAACAAACAAACAAACAAAACTAGAAAGGAAGAACAAATGAAGCCTAAAGTCAGCAGAAGGAAAGAAATAATCAAAATTAGAACAGAAAGAAATGAAATTGAAAACAAAACAAAAGAAAAAAAACAATGGAAAAAATAAATGCAACAAAGAGTTGGTTCTTTGAGAAGGTTAATAAAACTGTAACCCTCTGGCTAGATTCACGAAGGAAAAAAGAGAAAGGACACAAATAAACAGAATCAGGGGTGAAAGGGGAAATTACAACTGACATTGCACAAATTCTAAGGATCATACAAGAATACTACAAAAAAATATATAACACCAAATTTAATAACCTAGAAGAAATGGACTAGTACTTAGATATACACAACCTTCTAGACTGAATCAAGAAGAACTGGAAAATCTAAATAGACCTACTAGCAGTATGGAAATTGAATCAATCATCAAAAACCTACCAAAAAGTCAAAGTCCAGGACCAGATGGCTTCATCAGTGAATTCTACCAACCATTCAAAGAAGATTTAATACCTATTTTCCTTAAACTTTTCCCAAAAATTGAAGAGAAGGCAATACTTCCCATCTGATTTTATGAGGCCAATATAACCCTGATACCAAAACCTGGTAAAGAGAACACAAAAAAAGAAAACTACAGACCAATATCTCGCATGAACATAGATGCAAAAATCCTAAATAAGATACGAGCGAACCAAATACAGCAACATATTAAAAAGAGTATACACCACGATCAAGTGGGCTTTATCCCAGAGGCACAGGGATGGTTCAACATACGCAAATCGATTAATGTGATACACTGCATAAACAAATTAAAAAATAAGAATCATATGATCATATCAATAGATGCAGAAAAAGTCTTTGACAAGATACAGCATCCATTTATGATCAAAACACTTAACATAATCGGTATAGAAAGAAAATACCTTAACATAATAAAGGCCATCTATGACAAACTCTCAGCCAACATTATATTTACTGTTGAAAAACTAAAAATCTTCCTTCTAAAATCAGGAACAAGGCAAGGCTATCCACTATTGCCATTGTTATTCAATATAACATTGGAGGTCCTAGCAAGTTCAATCAGGCAAGTAAAAGATATAAAAGGCATTTAAATAGGAAATGAAGAAGTCAAACTGTCACTATTTGTAAATGACGTGATTATATAGAAAACCCTAAAGACTCCACAAGAACACTAATAGAAACAATAAGCAAATACAGTAAAGTCTCTGGATACAAAATCAACATTCAAAAATCTATAGCTTTCCTATACTCTAATAATTAAGTGTCAGAAAAAAAAGTGGAAAAAATAATTGCTTTTGCAACAGCACCAAAAAGAATAAAATCCCAAGAATAAATCTAATGAAACAAGCGAAGGGCCTATATAATGAAAACTACAAGATCCTATTAAAAGAAATCAAAGAAGATACAAAGAAATGGAAAGGTATTCTGTATTCTTGGATTTGAAGAATCAACATAGTTAAAATGACCATATTACTTAAACCTTGATACAGATTTAATGTAAACTCATCAAAATCTCATTGGCATTTTTTTAAAGAAATAGAACAAAAAAATTATCAGATTTGTATGGAAGCACAAAAGACCCTAAATTTCCAAAGCCATCCTGAGAAAAAAGAATGATGCTGCAGGCATCACTCTGCACAACTTCAAATTATAATAGAAAGGGATAGTAATCAAAATGACATGGTATTGGCAGAAAAACTGACACACAGATCTGTGGAACCAGAATCAAGAGTCCAGAAGTAAACCCATATTTATATTGTGCAAATAATTTTTGACAAAGAAGACAAAAACATACAATGGAGAAAGGAAAGCTTCCTCAATAAATGATGCTGGGAAAACTAGAAAACCACCTGCAGAAGAATGGAACTAGACTGTTGTCTATCACCACACACCAAAATTAACTCAAAATGGATTAAGGACCTGAATATAAGACCTGAAACAATAAAATAGGAACTAAACTCATGTACCTTGGACTTAAAGAGAATTTTATGAATTTGACCTCAAAGGCAAGGTAAGTAAAATAAATAAATGAATGAGACAACATCAAACTTAAAAGTTTTTCACAGCAAAAGAAACCATCAACAAGGTAAAGAGAGAATCATCTGAATAGGAGAATATATTTGCAAGCAACGCCTTCAATAAGGGCCTAATATCCAAAATATACAAAGAACTCATACAACTCAATTACAACAACAAAAAGATCCAATAAAAAAATGGATAGTTTGTCCTCCCTTGAGGACAAATAAATGGCCAACAAATATATGAAAAGATGCTCAGCATCGCTAGCTATTAGGGAAATGCAAATCAAAACCACAATGAGATACCATCTTACACCTGTCAGAATAGCTATAATCAACAGGACAAGTAATAACAAATGCTGGAGAGGATGAGGAGAAAAAGGAACCTTCATACACTGCTGGCAGGACTGCAAACTGGTATAGCCACTATCGAAAACAATATGGAGTTTCCTCAAAAAACTAAGAATTGATCTACCATGTGATCCCTCTACTGGGCATTTACCCCATAGACTTGAAAACTCATATCCAAAAAGATATTTGCACACCAATGTTCATAGCAGCATTATTCACGGTGTTCAGTGTTCAGGACATGGAAGCAACCTAATCGTCCTATGATAGATGATTGGATAAAGAAGCCATGGTACCTATATACAATGGAATATTACTCAGCCATAAGAAGAAATGAAATATTGCCCTTTGTGACAACATGGATGGACCTCAAGATAATCATGCTAAGCTAAATAAGCCAGACAGAAAAAGTTGAAAATCACATGATATTACTTACATGTGGGAAATAAACCTAAAAGTAACAAAGGAACAGGACAAACAAACAGAGATCATGGACATGGACAATAGACTCTTGGTTACTAGAGGGGAGGGGGAAGGGGAAACTGGGGAGGTAGATGGTGTAAAAGGGGTAAAATATGTGGTGACAGAAAGAAATTTAACTATGAGAAGTGAACACACAATGTAAATATATATATGTATATTATATACTGTTAAAGTGTACAGCTGAAACTTACTGGATTTCGTTAACCAATGTCACTATAAAAAATAAATAAATAAATAAATAGATAGATAAATAGATAAGTAACATAAAATTAAAAAAAAGAAACTATTTACTTCAGAAACTGAAAAGTTGCTTTGCACATTTCACTTTAAAATTATTTAAGTGTTAACAATGTTTTCATCAAAAGAAACCTCCAATCCAGAATATTTTAAAGATATTACTATATGTCACTATCACTACATGGAGAGAGAGATATGTTGCCTTTATTTAACAAAGAGTAAGCTTTTATGAGATAGTGCACTTGATTCATTACCAAAAATAAGTATGCATATATACACACATAAATATACACATACATACATACATTGATCACAGGTTTCTAGTCTGGGGAATATAACTTTTTTAAATGCTGTTTTTGCCTGATGGTTTTCCAGCTTGTAATTATATTGATGCAAATTGTTCCAGTGAACTTTAAGATTTTGATTAACCAAAAAGAAAAAAATAAACACATATATAATGCACCCAAAGCTTTTGAACATCTTACTTTTTAATTCTTCATGCAGTTTTCAATATTCTTTATGGCTTTAATTTTCAAATGTTATCAACAAATATACAGACATGCTCTTTACACTCCATGGGAAGGTTCGTTTAGAAACTTGATTTTGAACTGTAGAGGCTCATACTGCATCTCCTGAATGTCATGGTCAGATGTTTGTCACAAATACAGCTGTGTAATCATTGAATTCTCCTAAAAAGTATCTTTCTTTTGACTTTTATTTATATATGTTTTAAGTGTCTCAAAGAAGCCTGAGGCCTTGTAGGCCCTTTGGTTACTGTGAGTGATTTTGTGAAAATTTAATGATTCTTCAATGATGACATTAAATGAATTGACATTAGATCACAAAAACAAAATTTTAAGCTATACGTTTATATTCACTTAATGACTTTCAGTGGACTTCCAAAACTTCTATGGACCTAAACAGTGAATAAATCTTTAAAAATGAAAATCCATCAATTTGTGTTTATAATTAGTATCTTATAAAAATAAAAGTAGGGAAATTCTATTAGTGGGGAAAAACAAATGGAAGAATGTCTAAAAAGCTGTATAAAAAGAGATCATATCTAGCACTATGTTTATTTACCTGCTCTGCATTTTGAGAGACATTAAATATTTCTAGAATAAAGTGACCCACATGGTAGACTATCTAGAAACAAATTCAAGTGATTATTAATTTAAAGAACCTCATGTGCTTAAAATACAAAAGAACATAAAATAAAATTAAGGCTAATTTTGAAAATTACATGATTTTTGGAAGCAAATTTCTTTACAATAGTTCTTGTTTTATAATAATTCAATTGACTCAAGGGGAGATAGTATATTCTTTATAATTTTATGAATTTAAGTAAAGACTTTTTCTTTTTTTTCTCCAGGAGTCATGGATGTTGTATTGAATACATGCTTTAGATAAAAGGTCAAGCCAATACCTTCCAGGATTCTGTTCAGTGTTTGTGTTCTGCAGATTTTATATGTATGAATACCGAGCCTCATCCATGGTACATCTACAGAATTTAATTCTGTTGTGAATTAATGTCACTTAAATTTATTGCTGGTTCTTGATTCATGGGATGCTTATTATTTCAATGTAATAGAAAAATAGACTGTAGACTCTTTACATATTTTCTATCTGGGGTACTCCCACTGTACTGTTATAACCAATGCAAGTGTCACCTCACCTGAGATACCTTCTCTAGCTCCCTCAATCAGAGCAAGTGGATATCTTTTCCGCTGCCTTTAGAACTTTAGAAAATATATACATGCATATACACTTATACATATACACATGTATGTGCTTGTATGTACATCCACTTATGTAAATATTTCAGTTATTCTTTTTATAGTAAGTTTTTTTTTCATATTTGTGAATTTTCTTATAATCAATCATTTGTGTGAATTTTAACAACAACAAAGCCCTCTGTGATCAAACATATTTTAGGAAGACTTTAATCAAGGTGCAAATATCTTAAAATTGACATATTATAAATGGAAAATATATTATAAAAATTGAACAGCAGAGAAAAGAAAACAAACAAACAAAAACTAACAAAAAAATGAATTTCCTTTGAGAGATCTCATATATAAGTTTGTACTATGTATAACAAACTGAACAACATACTCATTATCATATTTTTAGAATATTTCAGAATTAAGTTCCAGTGTATACTTACAGGATTACATTAAAGCACGATTCAGTAATCTAGGAAAAAAATTGAACTAAGCAACTTGATAATTCCAGAATAAGTGCTTAAGAATTACATGATTTCCAGAAGACAACTAAATAATCATTTTACATATATACGATACAGTTTTACATTTCTCTAAAGAAAACGAATTATATGACTTTCGATAAATGTATCTATTGGCTCTTAATTTACTCATTTTCTGAATCACCTGACTGTTAGATGTACACCCCAACTTTTGTTAAGCTATCAAATCCATTATAAGGCTTTGTTTGTTTACTTGCTTGTTTATATAAGCAGTGTTCTTTTACAGCGTTCTTGCTGAGTTCTAGCTTGTATTGTACTTTTGTTTCTTTAAGACTGACTCCACAAGAAAGCTAAAATTGAGTTATTTGTAATGACAAGGTGCTACTATTATAATAAAAGATTAAAGAAAAAAAAAGGACAGATCAAAGTCTTTCTAAGAGGAAAGTTCACTTTCTCTGAAATAGGAAGAAATATTATATGTTGGGGATGTGAAAGGTATTTTGATTAAAAACAAATATATGATTTTAGAAACATTCTTTGGTATTATTAAGTGTTTATATTCTTATTGATTTATTCAACTTCTATTTATTATCTACCGTATGCATGACACCATGTTAAATGTTGAAGTGGAGAGGGATGATAACAAAAGTTAACTGAGGCAAACAGAAATAAACAACGTACTGAAAACAATCCAGAAAATTTTCTGCCGAAAATTCTAAGGACATCTGGAAGAGGCGCTTACTTGCTCTGATTGAGGGTGCTGGAGAAAGCATTCAGATGAGGTGATACTTGTGATGGTCAACAGTGCAGTGAGACTTCGCCAGGTGAAGAGGAAAGGTATTCCTTGAAGAAAGACTAGCAAGGACAGAGTGGGAAAAAGTAAATCAACAACAACAAAAATAAAATAGTGCAGTATGCAATGATAAGAATTTTCGAGATGGCTAAGTGTAAGATTTTGGGAGATGTGAAAAACAAAACAATTAGCAAAACGGATAAGACCAAATTGTATAAGATTTTAAGAATACTTAAGAAATGTGGACAGAGAGAATTTCTTGAAAGTTTTAAAATAGGTAACAGAGTCCATGTGCTCTAGTGAAACTCTACCAGAAGAATTTTGGGCAGTGAGTTTTTTCTTTTTCTTTTTCTTTTTGGTGGTGGTTGTTTTTGCTTCATAATTTCTAAAGAAAGTCACGAGGTATAGTAAAATATAATGTTTACAGTTAGAGTTCTCAGGGTAGGGTACGGGTCCCAGGCTTGGAGCCCCCAGGTCTGGGAGTAATCCAGGCTCAGTCTAGGATTAGGACCCCGGATTTAAAAGGTTACGTTAATGTAGTAGGGCGCCTGTGCCCAGCTCATGTAAGCATGATCCAGCTTATTGTATCACACATGTGTGGCAGAATGCCACTATTGTTCTCTGACATATATAAAGCCTATGCGGTCCCCTAACAGAGCAGAAGCGTGTTTCCTGCAATAGAAGTGTGCTCCTCGCAATAGAAGCGCGCTCCCTGCAATAAAGTTAGTGCCTGATGTTTCATTCTCATGTTGACTCCTCGTGCGTTCTTTCAACAGGGCATCTCACCACCAAAACCTTCCCTTCTTGATCAGCTTGGCACTGACATAGGGTAAGAAGCTTTAGTAGTAGAATTATACAGTGTTCTATAGTACCATGCATTCCAATTATTGTGCTTTTTTCCCCCTTTGTGCTCTCTGCCAGTCACTTAATTTTGTGTTGTCTCCTGTGTTGTCTCTTCTTAAAGACACGTGGTAAAACTAATTCAAGTTAAGGTGTAGAGTCCCACTTAGAAAGAGAGCAAAGCCGAGCCCCACAGAATGACCCACAAATTATTTCCAAGGGCATTAGAAAATACCACTGAGGAGAAATAAAGTAGTCTCCATGCTAATTAATGATGTCCAAAGGGATTATGAACTACTTTTTGACTCAGCGGCATTACTTAATATACATTTCTACAGTGAGGCAGGAAGAGAGGTGTTCATTCTAAGAGATGTACTTGTGAACATATTCTTAGATCTTATACACTACTCCTGCTTGTCCTGCTCTCCCAATTCACTTGGCCACATAGTGCTTTTTGACACTACTGCCTACTGGGTACCAACCATTGCAGATTAGTCTGTAGATATGTTTTTTACTTCAGATGCTTGATTTTTCATTCATTGTTTACTTTGTTTCTCTCCATGTCCACTTACTCTCCTATCTATTTTCTCTAGCCTCTAAAAACTTGATAGCAAATTTATGATGATTAAAATATTGATTTTCCTTATTTCTTATATTTAAGTTACATATCACAACGAAGTGCTTTGGGAGCAGAGTGGAAGGTTATGTACATAAAGAAGTTTAGGGGCACTAAAGAGAGATTTTATGGAAAAGGTAACATTCAACCTGAATCAAACCTGTGGGTTAAATTATAAGGGGGCAAAAAGGAAGTTCTGACAAGAAGTTTGGAGCCAGTAGGATTAGGGATATTAAAGAATATCATAACTTTTAGTGGCTTCAAAATATCATAAAATGCAATAATCAACCAGTGAGCCATTGTCACAAGTTGGGTTGTCTGAAAGTAGATGCTGAAATGGAATTTGATGTACAGAATATTTATTAGGGATCAACACCTAATGGAAGAGGAGAGAAATAAGAACAAATACTGTCCCAGGAATAAAAAAGGATAAATATTTTAGAAATTTATGTAAGTCACTGTTAATAGATTACAAGAGACAAAAAATATGATTATCTCAATATTTACAGAAAAAAAGTACATGAAATAATTCAAGATAACAACATAAACCTCAGCAAACTGGAAACAGGAGACTTATTTAACCTGATAAAAACAAAAACAAAAAACAAAATAAACATCATACATAATGGCAAAATGTTTAAACCATTCTCTTTAAAATTGGGAACATGACAAGAATGCCCATGACCTTTGCTCTATTCAACATTGTTCTGGGATAGCTAGGAACTATAGTAAGACAAGAAACAAGACTATGATGTATAAGAAACAAAGAGGAGGAAACAAAATCATAATTAATGATAGATGAAATAGTTGTCAACACAGAAACTAAAACCTGTAAACAATTTTTTCAACTTCAAATAAAGTTTAGCAAGTTTGCTGGATATAAGAACATTACCTTATGATACACAGAAAACTTAAAGCCTCCAGCAAAAAAAGAGTTGTTAGAATCAATAAATAAATTTAGTAAAGTAGCAGGATACAAAATTAATAAACAGAAATTGGTCTCATTTCTATACACTAATAATGAATGATTGGAAGGAAAAATTATGAAAATTCCATTTACAGTTGCATCAAAAAGAATAAAATATCTAGGAATAAATTTAACTAAGGAGGTAGGAGACTTATACTCTGAAAACTGTAAGACATTGAAAAAAGCAATGAAAAAGAATACAAATAAGTGGAATGATAAACCATGCTCATGGTAAAATGTCATTAAAATGTTCATACCAACCATTTTGGATATTTCTCCATGGGCAAGGGAAACAAAAGAAAAAATAAACATAGGACTACATGAAACTAAAAAGTTTTTGCACAGCAAAGGAAACTATCAACAAAACTAAAACACAACCTACTGAATAGGAGAAGATATCTGCCAATGATACATATGATAAGCAGTTAATATCCAAAATATTAAAGAACTCATATAACTTAACACCAAAAAACCAACAACAATCCTAATAAAAATGGGCAGAGAATCTGAAAAGACATTTCTCCAAATAGGATGTACAGATGGCCAGTAAACATATGATAAGATGCTCAGTGTTGCTAATCATCAGGAAAATGCAAATTAAAACCATAATAAGATATCACCTCGCACCTGTCAGAATAGCGATCATCAATAAATCAACAAACAACAAGTGTTGGTGAGCATATGGAGAAAAGGAAATCCTTGTGCATTGTTGGTGGGATTGCAAATTGGTACAGCCAACACTGTGGAAAACAGAATGAAACTTTCTCAAAAAATTAAAAATAGAATTACCATATGACCCAGTAACTCCACTTTTGGATATTTACCTGAAGAAATCCAAAACACTATTTCGAAAAGACATATGTATGCCTATGTCCATAGCAGCATTATTTACAATAGCTAAGATATGGAAGCAACGTAGGTGTCCATTCAGACGAATTGATAAAAAAGATGTGAGAACACACACACACACACACACACACACACACACACACACACACACACACACACATATACACACACATCACACGATAGAATCTTACTCAGCAATAACAAAGAATGAAATCTTGCCATTTGTGACAACATGGATGGTCCTGGAGGGTACTGTGCTAAGTAAAATAAGTCAGAGAAAGACAAACACTGTATGATTTCACTTATGTGGAATCTAAAAAACAAAACAAAACCAAAACAAAACAAAACAAAAACTGACTTATAAAAGCAAACCAAACTAATGGCTGCCAGAGGGGGGATGAGTGAAAAAGATGAAGGGGAATATATAGTCAATCATATTGTGATAACTTTATGTGGTGACAGATGGTTACTATACTTATCATGGTGATCACATTGTAAGTTATATAAATGTGTAATCACTATATTGTACACCTGAAACTAATATAATATTGTATGCCAACTATACTTAAAAAAAAGAACATTACTTTAAAATCAATTGCATTTAGATATTATAGCTACAAATTATTAGGACATGTAAAGACATAATTTATAGAAATATATAATGCCTAATAATGAAACTTAAAAAGCATGTTATGTCTTTCATGAAAGTGCATTTTATTTTTTTTTAGTGTCCTCTCTTTTTTTTAAAATTGTTTTTTGAGGTGACATTGGTTAATAAAATTATATAGATTTCAAGTGTACAATTCAATAAGAACTCATATATATTGCATTGTGTGTGAATTTTATCAAATTTTATTGAAATTAATGTATAATTAGTGCAAATGAATAGCAAGACATTATCAAATGAATAGCAATTTTCCCTAAATGCATCTATAAATTTAATATAATTCTAATAACAATAATAGTTATTTTTACTTAATACTGTCAAAAATATTTCAAAATGTATATGGAAGATATAGGGCAAGAAAGCCAAGAAAACAATATTTTAAAGATGTCAATTTTTCCAAAATAGATCTATAGATTCAATACAATTAAAGTAAAAATTGACAACTGGATTATAAAATTTATATGGAAATTTAAAACAACTATGAGAAACAAGAACAAAGTTGAAAAACTTACTCTGATTTTAAGACTTACAATAATCAAGTTAGTGTGAATTATGTGTAAAGTTGGACATGTAAACAGAATAGAGAGTGCAGAATTAGATTCACATATAAAATGGTCTGCTGATTTTCAGCAAATGTGCCAAAGTTGTTCAGAGGGAAAGATGTATTTTCAATAAATGGTGCTGGAACAATTAGATATACACATGCAATAAAATAAACTTTGACTTTTATCTCAGCATATATCGTGGTAACCTTAGACTGATTCATAGGCTTAAACATAAGAGCTAAAACTATAAAAGTTGCAGGAAAAAAATATGAGAACATCTTTGTAGTTCTGGGTTATGTAGAACACACAAAATTGATACATTAGATTTTGTTAAATTTAAAAGCGTTTGCTCTTCAAAATACACTGTTAAAGAAATGAAAATGCAAGTCATAGACCGAGAGAAAATATCTGTAAAATATATATTGAATAAAAGACTTGTATTCTAAATATACAAAGAAGATAACTCAACAGTAGAAGAAAAAATCCACTAAGGAAATTGGCAAAATATTTGTATAGAAACTTCACCATAGTAGAAATATGAATGGCAAATAAGCCTGGTTGTTTTAGAGTCTGTGAAATACCAATGTTTTTAATTTTTGAAGTGTAAGTGTGGTGGAAGAGGTATGCCTGGGTGTGAATCTGCACAGGTGTCTTGCAGCAGTGCGGGAGAAGAGCCATGGAGAGGGAGGTGGAGCCCTAAGCGTAGTGGGCTCAGGTCCAATACAAAGACAAGCAGTCTGATAAAGGCCTGTAATTTCAGATGAACAATGAAGGAGGGAAAGGGGTTTGTTACAGAAATAGGAGGAACTGCGAAAAGTATTGGAATGTATACAACCTGACGGCTCACTCAGAAGCAGAAGAGCCACAAAGTATCAGTTACGCTGGAAGGGAAATTCTGAATCTCCGACTTCAGCTTTGACAGAGGCATTTTTCCTCCTCCCAGGTTAAAATGTAGATAAGCCTTTCCCCTTTCAGAGATACCTGAGTAATGATGGTGAAGTGACTGTAAATATATTAAAAGATTTCCTAATTTTCCACATCATTGACAGATTATAGTGACTTTATTACCACATTTACTTTTACCGTTATAACTGTAATTTTCTAGAGGCATCTAATATGCCCCATATGATGCAAATGGATTGCTCATTTTGTAATAGATTTTTAGCCTACATGCAAAATAAATACACGAAAAATATTTGCCTAAAAAATCTAAAATAAAAATGGCAGTCAACAATATTTAGCTTAAAAATTATGCTATATTCTTATTTTTATCATATTTACTTTCATTACAAAATTGATCAATAATTTTCAATTTTTTATTATGCATGTATGTATGAATATATTTTTGAATACCAAATTTTTTTCATACTTTTTTAACTTATTTACATAAATCACCAAAAATTAATTATCAGTGTGTGTAAAGGTGTAATTCAATATGTAGTGGGAGAAATGGGTATGCAGCTGAAAATCTTTCTTGTGGGTGACATTATGTATGGTATCTGGATATAAATGTGGTCCCCAGAAGTTTTTCTGCATTGGTTGAATACAACTAAGGACTTGCTCTACTACCTTACATACCCTGTACTGGTAGATACATAAACGTCTGGTTTGAATCAGGACAGATTGAATGGAATTTGTTTTAGGTTTTGTATAATTTCTCCAGCATAAGTCATCTGTTTTTCAGCTTGGTCATACATGAATATGCAGAACTATTTAAGTATTTCATTTTGAAATACATTAAATGCTTCTATATGGCATCAATGCCTAATCTCTCTGAACATTTGATTAATTTTATAATAAATTAGGCTGATGAAAGTACAAAGAAATAATAATAAGCATAGTCTCAATGGATCATGATTTTCCACAAAAGAAAATAAAATGTGTAGTTGTCCGTTTAAAACTCAGTGAGAGCATAGTATAATAATTTTACTCTTCTTAAAATGGTACAATTTTTGATACCTTTATTTACTTGTTCATTTGATATAGCAAAATTTTACCTCATAAAAATTTGCTTCACACCCATCGGGATGATGAATAACCTGTAAGCACTGTTTTATGCAGCTCTGTCTGGCGCTGCTGTCATTTACATGCACAGACAGCAGGGAAAAGCATGCAATATGCAGCAGCCCCGCTCGATCGCTATTACTCCCGTTTTCCTTCTTTATCTGTGGAAATCTGCATGCATGTATGAAGCCAAGTGTAGCCATAACTACAGCAGGCCCCTGGGATTCTTTCCTAATAATAAGAAACTTGATCCCCTCCACCAAGCCTAAAGTGGGTAGGGCTGGGCTGTTCCTTTGTGCTCGGTAGCTAAGCTGTGGAATGTGGGTTCCCTAAGAGGGCTATCATGACAATAAGCTGTTCTTCAGTCATATGGGAATTTCTAAACCTGGACTTGAAAGAACTTTCGATATCTTCAGACTAAAATCTCTTCTATGTTCATATTCTCTCTTTTTATATTTTCAAATGTAAAAAAAGTAACATTCTGATCCAAAGTTTCCAATTACTAAAGAATTCATATAATGATATTGGATTGACCTCTAAATGAAAGTCAAGGCTGGGTATTATCACCCCCTGACTTGCTTATAGAGTAGAATATGTACCCAATGAGATTTTTAATTGTATAGGTCTTGTCAGTAGCTTTACAGGACTAATAGCCTTGAGATGTTCAAGGCTTAGAATATTTTAAAAATTAACAAAGTTTAGAATGAGGATAGCCAGAACATCCCTGCTCTTTTACTCTTTTTAGTTATGCCGACCACTTGCCTTGGTTACAAGCACCCAGAAAGTGTATTTCTCTCCTGAATAGTTAGGCATCTGTGTTAGAAATGAAAAATAAAAAAATCATGTTTGTATAATGTGTGATCCTTGTATTTTAAGTGAGAATAAATTTACCAACTAAAGATGCTCATTCCTATGCCCACTGAGATGGTGCATTTAAGTGTACCCATGACATGTAATGGGCAGTGGCAATGATGTGAGGCCAGTTTGGTAGCTGGAGATTTGCATAGAGCACCTGGGTCAAAGGGCTCTCACACTTTCACATATTTCCCCAGTTCTCCAGCTCAGTTCAGGGCCCTTTACTCTAGCTGGTCCAACACTGAACATGAATTGACTCTATGCAAGAAGCAGTAGACACAGAGGTAAATCTAACCCAATCCATGACTTCAAGAGAATTACAGCAGAAGCAAGCATTCACAGAAGTAATTGTAATCAGTCTAATATAATGCATGTCTTAAAAGAGGTGTGCCTTCAATACCAAAGAAGCTTAAAGAAAGAATCTCATTTTCAGGTTAGGCAATAACGAGAAAGCTACCTGGAAGAAGAGACTTTTAGACTTTGAAACTTGGGTATACTCTAATGGGCAGAGAAGCACAGGGGCATTTGAGACAGACAGAATGCCATTAGCTAATGGGGTGGAGGAATGTTTAGGGCTAAAGTGAGTAATCCAATTTGGCTGATGAATAGGGCAAAATATAAGGTAGACTAACATGAATAACCTTGAAATTCCAGATCTGAATAAATTGTTGAGGAACAGGGAAAGATATGTGAGCTGAAGTGTGATGTAACAGTTTTTATTTTTAGAAAACTCAACAGAAGATGATTTTAACATGGGTGAGCAGTTAAGAGACTAGAAATGAGGAGGCCTGGTAAAAGATGAAAAGTGAGAAGGAGAATTATAAGAATGATGCACAGTTAGATAGCCTAACGAACTTAATCAATTAATTATTGCTGGGCACTGGGGGTATGATGTTGAGCAACAATAGCCATATTATAATCTAATACAGTGAGAGAAATTAATCAAGTAATCACATTCATTTGAGCAGAATCATGACAGTGATAAATACCTGACAGAAGAAATTTGGCTCTAGAAGTGATTGACAATATTATGAGTCCCAGACAACACTCTGTTAAGAAATTTGGGTTTTGTCTTTTGGACAATAAAAAAACCACTGAACATTTTTGATCAGAAACTAAGATTAAGAAAGTAGCCTTTTTTATAGTTCTGATCAATGTGTTCTTCTTTCTAGAGATGGGGCATTACATCATATA
Source organism: Pteropus medius (assembly GCF_902729225.1). Taxonomy (NCBI): domain Eukaryota; kingdom Metazoa; phylum Chordata; class Mammalia; order Chiroptera; family Pteropodidae; genus Pteropus; species Pteropus medius. Next base: position 141,145 of record NW_024347838.1, on the reverse strand, counting down.
TACCATGAAATTCTGGAAATTTAATCAAAGATGATAAATAGTATGTATGCCTTTTTCACCTTGAGTCAATGTCCAGTGGTTACTTAAATATATTTTTTAAAAGAATGCTTCTATTAAAACTTCAATAATTCATTCATAACATTATAGAAACTATACTTATGCTGTAGCACCTTGGATAATTAGTGGATTCTGCCTTTCTGACTGAGATGTCTCACTTCTAATGAACTTCCAATCCTCTCAGGTGAGGGTATGTGTGGGGAGGGTGGGCAAAATGTAAGGATGGCATCTCTAGGAACTGGATTTTGTGTACTTTTACCTCTAACCCTCAAAATTTGTGATGACTGCCTTGAATTGCATGTGGATTCAAGATTCAGAAAAGATACACTTTTCATGATGTAGTTTTACCCAGAGAGAGACATGAAACACACTGCAATGCTTTTCATGGAAGTTAATAAAGCCAAATTTCCTTCTTTTATCATTCTATTTATTTTAAACCATGTTATGATTAAAAATACTAGACTGTTGGAAGGGTTTCCATACTCTGAAATACTTTGTTATTTAAATGGCAAAATGACTTTTTCCTTCTTTTCTAATTTTTTCCTTTCTTATCCTTTTTTTCCTCCCTCCTTCCTCCCTCCCTCCTCCCTCCCTCCCTCCCTCCCTCCCTCCCTCCCTCCCTCCCCTTCCTTCCTTCCTTCCTTCTTCTTTCCTTCCTTCCTTCCTTCCCTTCTCTCTTTCTTTTCCTCTTTCTCTCTCCCTTCCTTTTTCCTTCTTTTTCCCTGAAATAGCAATATGTACCACAGACTAGTGGTGGAAGTAATTTTGTCTAGGGATCTCATCTGGCTTCCCTATAAAAGGGATTGTTCTCACAGGTTGTTGTATGATGTGGTAGAGGAAACATTTGATCTGAGTCAGATGTGGAAACCGAGTGTATGTGTAGTTTGGGGAATCTCTCTGTGTCCCAGGGTCTCCCTTTGTTAATTAGGTGACAGTGCTAGAAAAGAGGCCACACTCATTTTTCGATAATGGCTCTTCTTCATGTACCTCTTTCACCTGCTTCCTCCTCATCCCTGCTTCTCCTTTCTTGTCTCTCTTCTTCTTCTTCTCCTCACCTACTGCTTCCCCTAAAGTCCCCAGTAAGTCCCCAGTGAGGGTAGGTTATAGGGTAAGGTGATGGTGAAGGACAGGGTCATCTCTATAAATGAAGGGGAGCAGCACTCAGCAATGCTTTGGCCAAGTTCCAATTCGTTCTTAGACCAAAGAGCTGCGTCATCTACATTTCTTGTTATCAGGGTGAAATAAAGCAATTGTGTTTTCCTATGAAAGATGCTAGCATTTCCTAAATCTTCATCTATTTTGTTGAGAGTCACATTTTATACCTCTTACCACTAAACCATTAAAGATATGGTTTAAGAATATCAGCTTAAACTTTCAAATAGAAAAAGTATCATATTTATGATTGTGAAATGTTGTGGATATGGCTATCTACAGGGAAATGATGATTTATTCTAGTTATTGAATACTATTGATTGAACATTAGAGTGGCCACTTTCTACAGTTCTGTGAATTAATAACAATAAAATATCACAAAGGGAGCAAATTTTAAAAAGTTAATAGCTATGATTTTGTAAAATATTTTGCTGTTTTTTTTCTTAATTAAAACAAATATACACCCACAGACTCCTCACATCAGTTCATTCCTCTCTTCTGAGAGAAAGGACCATGACACTGACACTGGATAACCTGAGATTCTCAACTTGAGTATACTTGATATCTGTTTATTATGTAGATTTTAACATGTCAAGGGAAACAGGATTCTTATGACCAGTGAGAAATGTGTAGTTTCAACTAAGTGCACAATTTGGAAAGAATTAGGTAGACAGCAAGACTTTTATTATTATTATAAACACAGTAATTAAATGTATACTTTCTTTAACAGAACTTAATATGCCAATTCTGAAGTAATTTAATTGAAGTAATGTATATTTCGAGCACTGGTTAAGTGACATATTTTCTAAGACTTCAAAATCATTTTAAGCATGTGTCCTTTTTATAGATGTATAATGAATATAAAATAGAGCTTGACCTCCTAAGTCTTAGAAAATGTGCATTTCTTAGAATTATATAAAACGTGAATTCTTCTAAATAGTCCAGAAATTTAAGCTATCTTCGCTGAACGTTAGGATTTTTTTTTCACTTTCTGGAGACAGGTATAATGCCATCTGAGGGTATTGCCACTTTTTAAAAGCAACATAGTAAACAATATCATTTAATTATTTAATATTAAGCAGTAAGTATAAATATGCCAGAGGAGGTAATAGAAATATTTCCAAAAATCTCTCATTAGTGAAAAAGCTTCATATGTTCGATAGTCTTTTTAAATTTAAAAATGTAAACTTCACAAACCCAATACAAGCTGTTCTGTACTAAATAATGTGCTAGCTGCACAGTCAGACGTGAGAATGAGTTAGATACTTCTTTGCTGGTTCATTTTATGTTAGATCTCACTTGCAAAGTCCTTCTTGCTTCGTGCAAGGACTTGTCCCCAACAAAATAAAAAATGTGACCCCCAATGCCATTTGACTGAACGATTACTAAAATCTGACTAAAAAAATATTTTCCCTCATTAGATGCTTGGCAGAGCTTTGCTCATTTTCAAAGTTTGTCAGTCTCTAAACTGTGGGTCAGAGCTCAAGCTAATGAAAATCTGCGAAGGAAAAGATTTTGCAGATTTACATGTGGAATCCTTGATTCTCTTTTTCAGAAGTGATACAAAAATACAAAAGCATTTTCTCTGGAGGCACAGCTGCAGATACTCCTCCTGTGTTGCCAGTATCACCCAGGTGGCTTGTCATTAGGTGGCTGCTCAGGCTCCGAAGTATGGATGTGAAGACTCTGAGGTCTCTCTGTGGTCTCTGTGAGGCACTGGGAGGCCTCCATGTGGACTGTGGTGTGGATCTGTGTGTGTCTCTGCTGAGACCTCTGACCTCTGAAAGAAGTCTTTGTACGAGGTTCCTGTGGGAGGTCCTTGCATGAGGTCTGTGTGGATCTCTGTCACAGGTCTTTGTGGGTGGTCACGATTTGGTTCTCTGTCAGAGGTCTCTGTCACAGGTCTCTCTGTTAGAGGTCTCTCTGTGTGGGTCTCTCCATGTGGGTCAGTGTAAATCTTCACTTCTTTAAAATGACTATTTCTCCTGTTTCTCTGTGATTCAAACTGGCTTTTGCTCACTTGCTTCTTTTCTTTATCCTTCTGCATAGTGCACGACCACTCCCTTAATCATTAAGCCCCTAGGTCAGCATCAAACAGTCTTTGAAATAAAGCCTCTGGTCTGTTGACCACAGAAACTAAAGTAACATCTTGCAGCTCCACACCCATGAAGGTGGAATGACCCTACCAGCATCCCCTTGAAACCAGACAGAACTATCAGGACCAGAGGCAATGATCAACTACCTCCTACCAATGAAGAGAGCCCATGACCCCTTAGTTACTGAGTTTTTCCCTATATAATCCATCCTGTAGAGGCCATCGGGGAGCCAGGTCTTTACGAGCTAGCTCACCTGTGTCTCCGGGCTTGGTGTCATTTCCTTAAATAAACCTCTACTTTCTTTGCAGCAACCCGTCTGTGTCTTTTGGCTTTGATGCGTGCAGTTGAAATGAACCCCCTAAGTTTGGTAACAGGTCTCTGTGTGAGAAATTACTATGTGAGTTCTCTGTGGGTCTCTGTCACAAATCTCTGTGTGAATCTCTCTGTGGGGGGCTCTCCATGGCTGGTCTTCCTGTATCTTATGGCAGGAGAGGAGCAAAGGGACTTGACTTGCTCCTTGTTTCTTGCTGTTCAGTCAGCATCCCTGTCTGTCTGTGGCACATCTCCTAACAGGAGTGTAGGGTTCATATCCAGCTCTCCCCACTCTCAGAACTTACCTTTTGGACCCCTGTGAGGACCCGGCATCAGCTAGGATCAGGGCCCCTGTTCTGTGCTGCACCCTCCTGAGCTCCTGAGGGCCGAGGGGTGCTCTCTGCCCTGGGTCCCACCTTCCCACACATCTTTGCTGTGCTGTCACTGCTGCATTCACCCTGGAGGTGACTCAAGATTGGGGTCCAGAATCAAGACCTGGGTCCAGGGAGAGATGGCATGAGCAGACCTGTCTCCACTCTGCCCCTCCACCCTGATCCTGGTCCTACATGTTGGGGTCCTGATAGGCATGGGGGCAGGACCATTCCTGCTGTCATCAGATCAGGGCCCCTCCTGGAGCAGGAGTCTCACCATGACAAGAACATCCCTGGAGCTGGGTCCACTGTGCGCCCTGATTGACACAAAGCTCTGAATCACTCCAGAGGAATTGCTCCTGGTCTCCTAGCTTTTTTTATTTGGCCTGGCCTGGGGAAGAGGCCAGCTGGGCTGGAGCAGAGGGCAGGGGGCCTCTCCTGGACTGCACCTGCATTCTGGACATGTCACTTAGGCTTGCTCTGTCACAAATCATGTCTGATGGCCTCTTCTCCCTCAAGGCTCTGGGGTAAGCAAGGCAAGCCAGGCAAGACTTACTACATGATCCCAGGCCAGTCTCTCAGTCTTTTAAGTTCCACTTGTCCCCTAGGAGCCGTCCTTGGGCCACACGTGTAAATAAAAGTCAAAGACTACGTCCTGAGGTCCTCAGTCCTGTGTAAACTGATGAAATATATTGTGGAGAAGTCAACCTTTTCTGCTTGAAGGCTCTGCTGTCTCTGTGAGCCTGGTCTTCTGAGTAGCCGCTATAGGTGGCTTCTCTCATCTTGGCTTTTAGAGCTAGAATGGGATGGACATCCTGGAGTGGGGCCCCCATGAGCTACTGGACCCCTAACTTCTCCTCCCCTCTGGGCCTGTAGATAATAGTGGGATGTCAAGAGCTCCTTGGTCACTGTACAATTTATGGGCATGTCATGTCACTTTGCCTCTTTCTCCCTAATCTCAGTGTCCCACCATCATGTAATGACTGCACACAGTCACATCCTGCTCAATTCTCTGAAAGGGGACTGTGGGCACCCATGAGCAGGCTTGCATACCCTCAGAGCTAGAGTCACTGTCTTTGTCCTCGCTGCTGTTCCAGAGAATGAGAAAGGCAGAGAGAGGGTGACACCGAACTAAGATAAGTTTGTTGGCTCATCTAAATTCAAACTTCATCAGGGAGAGAAGGAGCTCACAGGGGCATGTGTCATTTATTCCCATTAAGAGATCCAGGGAGAGATTTCTCCCACCTCTGGACTCAGAGCTAGCATCACCCGCAAACTCCCTTCCCTACTCTGTGACACTTCCTGGAGACTGGGAGAATTCCAGCCTTTGCAAACCCATCTCCTATAGCTAACAAGTTTCTCTATAGCGAAAGCAGGAGAGGATGGGTTGAGCCAGATCCTGGGATGGGATCTTATAGTTTCACTCATCTTTGCAAGACCTGAATGCTTTTGTTTGTTCTCGTAATGATGGTATCATGGAAACAAGATGCAATGAGGGAATGGGGTGAAGGTCAGTATGCCACGCTGTAGTCACCCTCCCTTCATGGTCCTGTCCCTTCTGGAAGCCAAAGCAAGAACTCAGGATAAACAGACCCTGATCCCTTCTCTTCCCTCTGTAGGGCACAGACAGAGACCATCAGCTCTCATGAGAAAAAAACATGTATTTTGGAAAACAATAAGAATAGTGGAAGGAAGAAGCCATTAGCACATAGAAGATGTGCTAACATGAGAGAAAACAGGTTTTCTCTGCATGTTCTGAATTGTTTCTTGGAGAAAAATTTTCTTATCAGGAAGGTTGTGAGCATACTCTGGTTGACCAGAGGAGAGACATTTTTGAAGATAGCCTGTTGGGTAATGGTGAAGGTGGTCTGAGGCCTCTGCTACTCTTGGCCCATGCTGGCAGGGTTTCCCTGGGGACCCTGGCTCCATGGGTGGGAAGGCCCACTTATTGTCCCTGTCTCCAGTCCACTTGCTCTTGTTAGGAGAGTTGTGTCCATTGGGGGTGACTTGGTGATCATAAGCCATTTTTCTCATCACTCTTCTCTGCTCTGGGGAGGAGAGAACTCTGTGGTAGGAAGAACACCCACCTACTGGGGCCTGGAATTGTTTTTTGTGCTGATTTAACTCTGAGGAAGGAAGTCCTTGGTGAAGTCCCAGTTTCTCCACCAGGATCTGTCCAACAGCTGTCACAATATCCTGAGCTTCCATAGGCCTGTTGTCTATAATGAATTTGCTTTTGACTGGTTCACAGCTCTGGGCAATGGCTGATGCGGGCTGGTCTTTTAGAAGGGGATCTTCCAGTTCTTTGACTATATTGGTGTTAAGATACTGCAGAGAGTGCCTCATCCTTTTTCTAGAGTGGTTTTCTAGAAAAACCTGTTCCTTCTCTGGCAGGAGTTTGAGGTATTTGTTCCTAAGTATGTCTTCCATTCCCTTGACCTGGGGAGCATTGCTCATCCCACTGGCTTGGGAGGTCCTCAGTTCTGCCAACCCTTCTTTGTGCTCTCCTGGGTTGGGCTTCCTATTGTACTCTCTCTCATCAATGGGGACAAACATCTTGCTCTGGCTATTATATGGGTCCTTAACTTTTGGTATCCTGGGCTCCTGCTGATTCTGGCTCCTCTGTCCATTCAATATGAGGTCATATGGCACTTGGGTAGCTGGTGTGTCCCCACTGATCTGTTCCCCTTGGTAACTGGACAGTGACATGTGAGAAGCTAAGATGTCTGCAGCAAGGAGCACATCAGTATGAGTGTCTTGGAAGAGCACACTGGTGGCACAGTCTTGGAGGAGCGTGCCAGTGGCATAGTCTTGAAGGAGGACATCAGTGTGACCGTCTTGAAGGAGCATGCCAGTAGCATGGCCTTGAGGCTGGTTATCTGACTCCATCTTCCTTCGGAGCTCAAACTTCCTAGCAATCTTTGTTTTAACATATGACTCTTCTGGATCCTGGGCAACCGACTTTGTAGGAGGTAAATGGCTTTTACTGGGCCCTGGAGACCCTAATCTCCTCAGATCCGTATTAATGGTTTGGGAGTTGGCTGGAACACTGGGTCTTACAATGACTTCCCAAGTAGGAGTCTCCTCAGCTTCCACTGTCTCCCTGGTCTCTTCAGCCTCTGAAGATTTGGACCCTAAGTTCATTTCCATTATTGCTATCTTATGGCAGGGGTGTCCTGAGGCCTGACCTCCTCTCTCCTCCCTTGGCTCATTTCTGGTTACCGCTGAACTTGGACTCGGCTCTTGGTTCCTTTTCTCAACCCCCACGACGGCTCCAATCTGCTGGGTTCTGTACATGAGGCTGAGCGTGAGGGACTGAGAAGGTAGCCTTCCCTTTTGTCTAGTCAGAAGGGCCTGTGTGGGCCCATGGCCATCGCCAGCTGGGGTCTCTCCCAGTACCCTCTGGATTTCCTCACAAGCAGGTGAGGGGGCAAGAAGACGACTTGCTGAGGTGGGAAATGACTCTTTTGTGTTTACTTTCTCTCTCAGAATGGGCTGAGGAGGTTTTCCCAAGACCTTAGTGAACTTGGTTTTTGAGTAGGTCCCGGATACACAGGTGGCTGAGGGGGGCGGGGGGGATTGTGGAAGGGGAAACTGTTGAGCTTCACTTAGCTTCAGATTTATGGACTCAAAGGCCTGGAGGGGTAGGCCCCACCTCTTCCTCACACGAAACCGTATAATGTGTGCTTCCAGCACCTGTCGAATGTGTGGACTGAGGATGGAAATCTCACAGGTGGTGTTTACGCAGCAATCCCGACCCTTCAAAGATGCTCGATTTCTGGTTTCCATGTGAGTGTGACACTTGAGAAAAGCATTGCTGGTGGCAAGCCAGGACCGACGTACACTCACAGGGATCAAACCCTGGTTGATCTGCTCTGACTTCCTAACCAAGTGTGCTTTCAAGATTTCTTCTAGATGTTTCTTACCTGGGCCCCTGGGTAAGCAACTTCCTAAGATGCTCTCTGAGGGCTTCAAGTATCTTTTCAATTCCTTCTTGGAGTTCATTCTCAGAATCTTCATTGGGAAGCTGGCTGAGCCTCTAGAGGGATCTTTCTGGATCCTCCTCATACGTTTCTGTAGACCCCTGCTGAAGTCCTCAGCTAGCTGTAATGTTAACATACCCTTCTTATGGGATCTTCTAGTGTACCTGGACTTTATCTTCTGTGAGTGGTTGCTCTCACCTGTAAATGCAGAGAACTGCAAGGGCCCCTGCTTTTCCTGTGCCTGACACAATCCTGGGGATTGGCCCTGAGCCTGCATCAGTTCCAGAGACCCTTGGATCCTGAAGTGCAGACCATCCAGGTGTTCATCTTTGATGAGCCTCTTTTGAATATGTTGCTTCTCAAGATTAGGGCTGATAAAGTCCTTATGAAGAATGGAATCTGACCTGTGGGAGGCTCCACTGTCCTGGGAAAGGTTGGGAGTGAGTTGGCTGAAGACTTCCTGAGATCTTTTGGCAGCAAAAGGTAAAGCCCTCTTCTTTTTCAGTTGCTTCTGCAACAAAGGCCAATCTAAATGTTGAATTTCAGTTGGGATGAAAGATTGTGCCTTATTCTGGAGTATCTGGCAGGATACCCCAGAGGGCCTTAACTTGGGCAGAGAAGAAGGTAATTGGATTGGGAGGGAGGAGGTGAAATGGGTCTGGGTCTGGATCTGAGCCAGAGGTTGGAGCTGGGACTGGGTCAAATTTCCAGTCAAAGTTTGGGTTTGGGCCCCAGGGAGGGGCAAGGGTGAGGCCTGGGAAAGCCCTGAAGGTGTTCCAGGCTGAACTGGAACTGAAAAGCAGTTAGAGATTCCATTGAATAAAACAAAAGGAACCTGTAGGTGAGAGGAGCTCCTAGGCACCCAGGCAGTAGCCACCAAGGACTCGCTGTGCAGAGAGGGAAGACCCCAGAAGAGTTGGCTGCATTTCTGCTGTATATCGTCCCCCAAGAAATTGGAATGTGAGAGCTGCTGAGGACCGGGCACCTGCTCTGCTTTGTCCTTCATGCCCCAGAAGGATTGAGGGGTTGTGATGTCCTGCTCAGAATCCAGAGATTTCCACATATTCCCCAAAGAGTTCAGGTGGCAGTCTGAGCTCACTTGTTTTGAAAATGACCCACCCTTTTCCTTCTCTTTCCAAATCTTCACTTCTACTCTCTTGGTGATCAGTATCTCCAACAGCTTCTGGACATCGGGGTTGACAAATGAAGGATTAGTAGTCTCTACTTGCCTATCTGTGAGGTCTCCCCAAAATGATGCCTCTTGTGGGTGACAAGACAGGTGCCCTTGCTGGGACTTATGCTGCAATGAGGTGGGGAAGAACAAGGCCTTGGTAGTCGCCCACCACCAGGACAGGCACTTAATGGGACAACTTGAGCCACCAAGGGCTGAGATGGCTGGAATGGGGGATGCCAGAGAAGAGTTACCTGGAGGTGAGCTCTTTGTGACAGTGCCCAGTGGGATTCTACTCAAGTCAGATTGGTCTTTTTGATGTTCTGCTGACAGGGTGGAGGCCAGAGATAGAGGACGCAGGGTCAGGGGAGCTGGAGAAGTTGATGAGGACATGGCAGGAGTAGCATCTTCCACAGGCTCCCCACAGGGCTGGTGAGCTCCCGTAGGCTTTGCTTTGCACACTTTGCCAGAGAGGTCTTGACATGAGCGCTGACGAAAGCTGCTTTTGTCCGAGAGCCTCTTGAGATGGCTGCAGGAGACAAAGGCACAGGCAACATCCAGGAGCAGGTGGGGTTAGGAAGGCAGGATGGGTAGGGCAAGTTGGGCAGGCCAATGGGGGTGGGGACTTGGGGCCCAGAGTCCTCTCTAGTCCCCATGCTGACTTCAGAGTGCTCCTGCTATCCCTTATCCCAGGGTTATAGCCACGCTCCATTCCCATGCCCCTCCCCTCTTTAGAATAGTCCAAGGTGGCCTGCAGCCATGGGATCTCATCATAGGCTCAGGAGAAAGGCAGACACAGGAGAAAAGAGGAAAATTTTTTACCTTTGCAGAAGAGAAATTAGGCCCCGAACCTCTTCCAGTTCTTGCAGGCAATCTCTGCAAGCTAGAAATCAAGAGACTCGGTCACGTGGTCAAGGCAGGGCCTGGGAGTCTTATAGGAGGCTAGGGCAATGGCCCTTTAGGGAAAATGCCTGAAAGGGAAAACTCTGGAGCTCAAGCATCTGCGTCTAAGGACACATGATTCCTGACAGTGGTGGCAAGGCTGAAGAAGGGTAGAGTGTTGGCATTTACTAAGTGCTTCCACATCCATTACCCACTGCAGACCTTACAACTACTCCATGGGGGAAGAAAGTCAGAGGGCACCTCACAGAAGGATCTGAGTGAAGGTAAACAACTTGTCTATAGTTGGACCTGGAGGTCTCCCACCCTTATGACAGCCCAAATGCCCCTGCTGGGTGACACCCATTTCCAGGCCTTAGAGGCTTCAAGGCTTTGTTCTGAGCATAGAATCTGGGAAGTATCTGGGTTCTGATCTCCACAACTTGTCTATAGTTGGACCTGGAGGTCTCCCACCCTTATGACAGCCCAAATGCCCCTGCTGGGTGACACCCATTTCCAGGCCTTAGAGGCTTCAAGGCTTTGTTCTGAGCATAGAATCTGGGAAGTATCTGGGTTCTGATCTCCTTTCCAGGAGCCTCCCTGAGAGCTCCGTTTTCTGAGAGATGGGTGCTGCTGGTGTCCTTGGAGACCTGGAGCTGGGCCCTCAGGGACAAGAGAGGTGGAGGTGAACCTTTGGGAGCAGGGCTGAGGGGCAGAAGCTCACCTTTCAATGTTCTACTTTTCTTCCTGCTCCTACGCCTCCACTTCGGCTCCACTGGACACTGAGAGACAAGAAAAAACAAGGGGGCTGGGACTTCATTCTCACTCTCCTCTCTCTAGATGAGCTGCAGATGTTCAATGTGAGTAATATGACTTTCCACTTAACTAATGGGACTCTGTGCTTTTCTCCCTTTATTTTTAAAGTGGATAAAAATATTTCTGTTTTTATTTGAAAAACATAAAGAAGGATTTTCTATATGAGACCCATCAATGATTTCTTCCATCACTGTTCCTCTGCTCAAGAAACACAGACATTCTCAGACCTACAGGCCCCTCTGAGCTCCGTCAGGTAGGACTCTGCTTTCTGAGGCCAGAGCCTCACTCCAGCCTCTGCTCAGAAGTGCTTAGGGGCTCCGCATGACCCTGACAGAGGAGAGGCTTGACCCAGACATCTGCCATGGGAAGGCAGCTGGTGAACCAGTTATGCACAGGGGCCTGTCTACCTGCAGAGATCTAACTCTTACTTAGTATCCATCCAGTCCTTGGCCACTGGTCACTGCATCTAGGACTGTGACCTGGAGCCCTCCGACACACTTGGACTCACAGTCTGAGATCTTTGGATAGAAATCCTCGTGTCCACTCTAACCCCTGCCTGGCCTGGCTTGTTCCTAGGATGATGATGATCTATTATTTCCAAGAATTCTCATCTTAGGAGTCTCTCTAGGTGATTTAGAAAAGGGGAAATATAAATAAGAAAAAAGAAAATCTCTGTTGGGTCTAGGCCAAAAGTTCCTTACCTTCTTGATGTTTCTTTGTTTCCTAGGTGGTGATAAAGATAGTTTATTCTCCAATAAGGGAAATAGCAGGAGGAAGAGCCCCAGTCCACACAAGAGGGCAAGGATGGTATCAGTTACCCAGGGAGCAAAACCAGAGCTCAACCAGGTAGCAATAACACTTTTCAGAAAAGAGAGGTAATTCTCCATCATCTGAATCGCACTGTTGCCATCAAGCAACTGAGCATTGGGAGTGGCTTGTGGACTAGAGGCCCAGACCCGCATCACAGAGCTGTAGTCAGGTCACAAAGGGCTCTTGAGTGAGGGGGAGGTGACAGAGGGGAGCAGGCTGGATCATAGCCCCTCCCTTTATCCATCCAGGCTCCTTCCCTCAACTCTCCTGGACTTTCTAGACCTTTATCAATTTTTTATTCATTCCACCTGGAAGCCAAGTATTACCTGGTTTCTGTTTCTCTTGGAGATCTTGGCTTGAACCCACCAATTTCATAGTCTTTGAAAGTTTGAAGGTCTCAGAAATTTTGGCTATTTCACAGAATACTCTCAGTATCTTTTGTCCTCAATTCCATGTTTTTCACCTCACATTTATTTTTTTTGTGAGAACATTTTTTTACTCTCAGTAAATTTCATTTTTACAATACAGTGTTATCAACTATAGTCACCATGTTATGTTAGATCCTCACATCTTCATCTTTTATCTGAAAGTTTGTACTCACGAGCCTTTTTCTATTTCTACCAACCTTTTACTCTTTTTATGAATTTATCTTTTTATTTATTTATTTATTTATTTAATTTTTAAGATTCCACATATAAATGACAATACATTGTATTAGTCTTTCTCTGTCTGGCTTATTTCACTTAGCATAATGCCTTTCAGTTTCATCCATGTTGTTGCAAATCTCAACATATTTTTCCCACGTAATAAGTTTTTTACTTTTATCAACCCCGAAGTAAACTTTATTTTATACTTATTTAATTTTGACAATTTAAGTTGTCATTTTTTAATCAATCTTTACCATCTTCATAACATAAAATTTATACTAATGATTTATTATTTAAGTCACAAAAAATAAGTATAATAAAAATATAAAAAATTCAACCTCCAAATGGTATATTTTATATTAGTAGCATTTATACTTCTGGAGTTAGAAAAGCTTCACAAAGACTTATGTAACATAATATACACAGATATGTACACATGCATACACATATATGTACACACATACATATAAGTACACATGCATACACAAACACATTTTGACAGACAGTATTTTCAAATTCAAGAGTTAAGCATATCCTTATTTTCTTTTAATCTTTTATATGTTGTCAACCTTATTTTTCTTACTCTGTCCCAAATAGACAGTCTCCATTCTCCAGAGTTTAGAAACATGTGTGGTACACTCAGAAGCCAGGAATGGGTTAGTTGAACTAAAATTCTGATCTTTGGAGTGGATATTGGGACCAGAGGACCAAGGCCTGGGTTTGAGTCTAGTCTTAAGCAATCTTTTCTGATATCTCTAGTATGTTCTACATTCATTCTCTTTTTGGAAGGATGCCTTGCCTTTCCTTTCCTGCCTCCTGCGGACCTCTGGAACCTCAAGTCTTGCCTATACTTTATGGAGAGGGTACTTTGAGTCCTATAGGAAATTCCCTTGTGACATCATTGAATGTCCCTTTTGGCAGGGGGAACTGGGGATTCATTTAAGGAATTGTACTTTTTAATTATCACATGGTTAATTTTTCTTAATACTTGAAATATAGGCCTGAAAAAAATGTATATTCTCTGTTGGTCATAGAGTTTTATATAGCTTAAAGTGGAATGAGAGTGTTTTCATTTATTTGACTAAGCTGTCATGAATGAACAGTTCAGGAACACATCTTCAGCATCTGCTATTACTTTTATCTGACTACAGTCTCTTTACCTGTTATGATATTGTCACTTGCACATGATAGTCCACGATGTGGACAATTAGTGTACCTGGGGAGCATGGAGGGACCCAATCTGGATAACTAGGATTGATGAGAAGTAAGGTGGTTCCCAATTTCTGCATCACTTGCAGGAGAATTATGACTGAGATATAGGACTCATCTTGACTGAGAAAAACAAGCTTGGGTGTGCAAGAAATCACTTTTCAATATGACTCTGTGAGATAATAAAATATATATATTGGTCTCTATCCCCAGTTACTGGCACAGAAACCTTTGTAATTTCCTAAGTAATAAAAGCATTAGGAGCATCTTTTACTTTAATATTTGGGTTTTGACCCAGATTTATGACACAGGCTCCTGAAACCCTTGGAATTTCCTGGATGATAGGAGTGTCTTTTGTTTTAATTGGATGGGCTTCTGGATGGCTCCTGGATGGGGGCTAGTCACCAGAAAGACCAAGCCATGATAGAAACTTGGATAATTTAGTTCTGTACCCCATCCTCCTGAGAAGGGAAATGCTGAAAATAGAGTTAATGGTCCATCATGTCTTCATGACAAAGCCTTCATAAAAATCCCCAAAGGACAAGGTTTCAGGAGCTTCCAGGTTAGTAAACACATCCACCTGCCAGGAGATAGAAGCTCCTGCACTTAGGACCTTACCAGACCTACTCAATGTATCTCTCATCTGTATACTCATCTGTATCCTTTGCCATATCCATTAATTAATGTAAGTAAGTGTTTTCATGGATTGTATGAACTGCTCTAGCAAGTTAATGGAACCTGAAGAGAGGGTCATGGGAAACTTGGATTTGTAGCCAAGTTGGAGAGAAATTGTGGGTAATCTGGGGACCTACTATTGGTGACTGGCACCTGAAGTGAGACAGGAGCAGTATTTTGAGGCTGAGCCCTTAACCTGTGGGATCTGATGCTATCTCCTGGCAGATAGTGTCAGAGTTGAATTTAATCATAGAACAGCCAGTTGGCGTTGTAAATTTCTTGGTGTGGGAAAAACATCTCACATGTTTGGTGACCAGAAGTGTCAGAAGTGAAGTGTTCTGTATAAAAGTAAAGGAGAAACACAGAGGAGGAGGAGGATTGGGTTTTTCCCTTTTCAGGAGAGAAAGATTAGGTTTTTCTAACACAGACTCCCATCAGATCTGTCAGACTCCCATGGCTATGTCAGTGGGTGAGCTCTGTGTGAGAGAACAGGAATTGTGGAGCAGAGGGAGCTGGCCACATTAGCTCCACATTTAGGTCAAGGATTTGTTCTGGGACCTGTGCCTCTTCAAAACCTGTGCTTTTTTTTTGGATAAACAAGGGGATCATATGATTCTGGTGGGGTTCTCTGAGACACTGGTTTTCTGTGTGCATGTTTTCATCAATATATATATATATCTTCTTCACAGACTTTACTTTGCTGATACAAGTCTTAACTGCTTTCCATCCAACTGCTCATCTTATTACAAAGACTGAGAGTCATCCTTGTGTTAACCCCTCCTCCATGGCTGCTGCAGATGAAATGAACCTGAGGTGCCTCTTAACCACCACACTTCCCCATAGATCCCTGGTGACTGCTGCAGGCTCTGAAAACCTCTTTGAAAGAATTCTGCATCTGATCCTAGATTGGCAGACCTGGATGCCTCCTTTTGGTTCCCTCTTGTCAGTCCAGATTTTCTACAGTTAATTGCTAATCCTCATAGGGCCTATGAAACCCTTCTTCCTGCATTTAACAGGCCCCTGGTCTGTTAAATGGCATCTCTATGGTCTTAGAAATTTTCCTGGGTTCTGGTGTGGACTTGAGTCACAGCTTTGCTCTCCTGCACATTTCCATTGCTGAAAAGGAGAAGAAAGAAAAATGGACTTGGAAAAGAAGAGTTAATTTCTATTTGGGAATATAGTTGTGTGTGTGTGTGTGTGTGTGTGTGTGTGTGTGTGTGTTTGTGTGTGTGTGTTCTGTGTTCTTTGATTATCCTTTAGTATATAAAACAAAGAAATATACCCACATAGACATTTCACATTATGACATATAAGTTTCTGCAAATAACCCTCACATTGCATACACAAGAAATTCATACAACTTCAGTAGCACAGCTTCTCTGGAGTAAATGAGTGTCTCATGAGAGACCCTGAGTTAAATTTCATAGTGCACTTTGATTGTCAGCCTTTGTGAACCCCATGCCCATCCTCCTTTTCTAATTTCTGTGGAAGGAAGTTAAATACAGGAACATGGCCTGCTAGGACAGTGCTGGGAGCATGAAATCGGTGGACAAAAAGGAGCCATTACCATGTGTGGCTCCTTTGGACTTAATGATCTAAAAATCCACTGGAAGAGCAGAGGCATAATTTCATGAATACAAATGAATGATTCTATGAACCCTTCGGGCACATGTAAGTGCTTAAATGTGCCCACATTACTACACGATTATACATATAGACACTTGTAGCTTATGAAAAAATAATCTTTTACTTAATAAAAAGTTAATATTGGTTATACCAAAAGCAATCTGGTATAAGCTCTTATTACCCTAAGCTGGTAAATTTACTTCCAATTTATGCATATTTTTGATCACAGAATAATTTGCTGCATAGTTAACTCTCTATTAGTCACCAAAATCATGTTTAATGTCTTTCTTGACAGATAAAACAACTTTATACATAATCCGTCAAACAGAGATCTTTTTCTGGAGCTGGGACTGAAATTCAAGTCTGATACTTTATTGCCTCATCATCAAATGATATAGGGACAGATTAAGAAACACATAGAAGCATATCAAGAAAGATGGTAGGCATACTGGGAAGTTATTTTAATTTATATTTAAAAACACATAGTACTTATGAAGTACCAGGCATGGTTCTAAATATTTAAAAATTACTGACCATTTAATAGTTAATAGCTCAAGTGTGGCATAAATAGTGTATCTCTGTGAGACATGAAGCAAAAGGCAGCAACGCATGCATGTCCAAGCAGAGAGTTCCTTAAGTGTAATTCAAAGTCCAGTTCTATAAAAACTTTTAAGAGAATTTCAGAGAACCACGTAAAGTAAATTTTCCCACACACATCATTCCACTTCTTTTAAACTACTTCTTAGCATTTGGTTGGCAGCTAAATTGTTTATGGATATGTCTGACTTTTCCCCTAGATGGCACATTTTTGGAGGGCAGGAACTATATTGGACAGGCTCAAGCAACATGGAAGAACTTTGAAATTCTATGGGCCTAGATCTACCTCTTCCAGACAAAGCCTAGGTACAGTTTGGGCCAGGTGAATTGTCCAAGGTCATATGTTTAGTTTGTAGCTGAGGTAGGCCTATCACATAGTCCCTTGACTCTGAGGTTTTCATTCTTTATATCACACACAGCTCAATCCAATTTTGACCTGATTGTTCTTATGTAATATGGATGGCCTTCCAATAAGCTAACAAGTAGATATTGGGCACTAAAATATGCTTAGCATAGCAACATGGGACTATGAAGGAAATAAGGGAAAACTAAAAAAAAAAAAACCATATGTTTATTAATATTCTTCAAATATAGATTTTTAGTTGTCATCCTTACAATAAAATACTGTATGGAAGAAATATTCTATCTTTCCTCATTTACAAACTGTAAACGATATGGATTATCATTGGATTTGAAAACGATGTAGGTGTTCACTTTAGTATCACAAATTTTTATCTTCACTGTGCTGTATTTTACTTGGTGCATCTATGTTCAGGAAGGAGATTGTGGCTTTTCTTAAAATGGAAAGTTCCCAGTCTCATTAATAGCTAGGCCATGACCCACCACAGTCTTCCAGTGTGTTCTTTTCTCTGGTTTCAGCATTTTCTGCTTTGAAGTGCAATGCTGATGCTTGGATTGTAAAGCATGGTAATTTCCAGCAAGGTGGAATGAAAGAAGATGAAAGAAATCCATCACTGCTACCAAAAAAAAAAGAAATGAAAAATAATAGACACAAAAATCATTACAGAGAGTATATTTTATAAAGGCAAGGTTGTTTTCATATTTAAAAAATACCCAATCATTATTACACATCACATTAATAGAATAAAGGAGAAATACCAATGATCATCTTAATAGATAAAAAGAAATTGGTACAATTCAATATCTTAAATGACTTATTTTCCTGTTGTGTCATATTCTTGATAATCCTAATTTGGTTTACTTATATTTAACAAACTCCAAAACCTAATCCTGTTCAGTGTTTGTTCTAGGCTTACCATTCCATTTATTATGAAGCCCATAGCCCTCTTTTTAAAGACAACCCATAGTAGATTCCCTGCAGATTCTAGTGAGGACTACATATAAACCACTATTTTCTGGGTAAGGGTTTAAGAAAATTTGTCCCCAATTCAGGGCATTACCAAGAATGCCAGCTGTCATTTTTTCTTTTAGATACAGCATGAGACCTTATGTTTCTGCTTAGTAAAGCAGAAACTGAAGAAATAGCACTCTGGTAGCCTGTAGCTGCTCAGAGAAAGAGTCAGCTCTCCTGACTGCCTGGCAGGCTCATCCCACAGGTTGGGAGTTGCATACAAAGAAGCTGCCTTGGGGATTCAAAGACCAGTGGGGAGCTCTTCCTCCAAAAAAGGATGTTAGAGTAAGACTATAGACTGATTGGTGAGTCTTGGTTTCAGGTTGTCTTGCACAAGAGTTCTGGAATGGTCAGGCCCTCACAGTCAGCTTCTCGGCTCAGACATTTTATTGCTTCCTTTTCCAATTCTAGTGATTCTGGTATCATCATTTAGTGTTGTGTTAATATTCAATTGAAAAAAAAAAAGTTCTCTGGTTTTTTTTGACAAATAATTTGAGTCCTCAGCGAGCAAGGTTTTCTTATTAATTCAAGTGATTGACAGGTTATCCAGTTCATTCAGGTCATATGCTCCATAGGTATGAATATCTTTCTAATTAACATTTTCTGGAGAATAAGATAAAAAAGACTTTTCAAAGCTTAAATGTCATTGGTCTCATTGGAATACATTTTTACGATTTTTTATCATAGAAGATGGTGCATTCCATAATACTCAGCATCTATCAGGCACATTAGATAGTAGGTTTTTCTTCAGGTAATTTCTCAAATCTATGATACAGTGTTAGGTTTATTCTCTCTGACCTGTTTCAATCTTTCAACCTCTTTGTGTCCTTAATGCATGTTGCTTTTTTCCCTAGGATCCTGGGAGGTGTGCTCACTTGAAAAATTTTTATTTTTCATTGCCATTGATATTTGCTGTCCTCTCATGAGAGCTGATTGATGGGGAATGAGGGGTGCCTGAACATTTTCCCTGCTTCTTGTCTACATTTTATGGAAGTAACGTAAGCTTTCTGTTTCACATAATTTGCTATGTTTTCCACTGAGGACAGAGCAAGGACAGAGCATATGCTGTAAGGCAAAAGAACATGTGTTGGTTGAGTGGATGTAAAACAGGCCAAGAACTGTGGTCCTCAGGTGTGTGATAGATTCTGTCTAGTGTTGGACAGATGGAAATGATGCGAAGAGAGAGAATGGAAATGACACTAAGAAATAATCTATTTTTATTTTCTTTAATGGAACCAGCCTGGATCAAAAGACTTCAAAACTTATTGAACCAGGGAGTCAGAAATTATATTGCAATTATATATCCATTATTTTCATGTGAACCTTTGGATCATGTTTTACCAGAGATTTTTGTGAGATATCTTTATGTCTTTTCTCAAACCAACCAGAGAACTGAGGTTATAGGATAAACAACGAATGAACTCTAGAGAGTGACAAGCACACCTAGAGGGAAACAGGAACTAGGCATTTGTTTAGAAGACACAGATTGAGTAAATTGTAAGCCCAAACAAAGATTAAATTAGAAAATTTGATCAACAGAACAAACAACCAAGTTCTGGATTATAACTCAAAGAATAAAAAAAGGTCCATGAATCCATACTAATATAAAAAATTGACCATAAAAATAAATTACAGAAAATTTACAAATAATGTATATAAGTATGTAGATATTCCTGTCTCTGAGAGGTGGAATCTAATTCCCCTCCCTTTGAGTGTGTACTGAATTGAGTAATTGGCTTCTGACTAATAGGATTTGAGAGAGAAATAGTAACTTTATGGTAAGAAACTTGGCAACTACCACCTAAGCTGAGTGATAAAGCTAACATCCTTGATAATGTCATGTTGACATCATGTACCCCTGATATACATAAAAAAGGCATGCACCTCTGTTCTACACTTCCACTAAACCATAACCGCAATCTACTCATGAGAAAATATCAGGAAAAACCCAAATGAGAAAACTTTGAAACTGAAAAAGTCATGAAAAACAGGAAAAACCCAAGAAACTATCACAGATTTGGGATAGCTAAACTGTTATACGACTAAACACAATGTGTTATTTTTATTTGATTTGGGAACAGAGAAAGGACATTAATGGAAAAACTGGTGAAATCAGAATAAAGTATGTAGTTTAGTTAATAGCATAGTACCAAAGTTGATTTCTTACATCTGTATTAACAGATATACCATGGTTATAGAAGATGTTAAGATCATGGGAAAAAACTTCCAGAAATCATCACTTCTATCTTTACAATAAGAAAAATCTGAACAAATTGGAAATTAACAACTTTTATTGGACTCCATCAGAGAACTAATGTTGCAAGGCTAACTGCCACCCTGAAATTTGGAGAGATAGGCACATCCAGAGAGATACAGGAACTGAGTTCTGCTTACCTATAGCTCCAGTAAGAAGACTTAAATGATAATTTTGACAAATTTCTGGAGGCTGAGTATGACCCGTTGAGAATGAGGACATCCTGGGGGCCACAGTCTTATGAGCTTTCCTTCCAGGAACCCCCACAGGTTCTTGTGGTGATGATGGAGAAAGGTGCCTTGGTGGCTCTGGAGTAGGATGGGGAGAGGGAGTGACTGTGGGGGAATATAAAACCGTTTTGAAACATGCCCAGAGCTTTTAATATAACAGAAGGATACTCTGAAGGACTTGGGCAGAGTGAAATTCTGAAATTTTATCCAAGCTAGAGGAAATAAATTCTCCCCCACTTCATCCCCCTGCATCCTTTTCTCATGTGAGAGGTGAGTGAGAGGAACATATCAACAGGGGACAGGGCTTCAAGGAGTAGATTGGAAATTCTGCAGCCAGGGAAAAAAATAGGAGCAGGGGAGAGAGGCATATCCCTAGAGGAGAGTCAGAAACACTTATGAAGGCCACAGCCCCAAACATAGTCCCATTAAAGACTGAGACTTCCTGAAAGATTACAGAATGCTTTCTTTCCCCACACACTTCACCATCACATCAACAGTTTTCCAGTATAGTAAAAGTGGGTCACAGACCAAAGACCTGCAAGACACATACTCTCTGAGTAGGAGTACTTAGGGAAACTCCAAAGTCAGGAGGAGAGACAAACAAGAACACTAGAGATATTTGAAGCCTCTGGCCATTACATTGCCACAAACATTAAGCAGGGCCCTACTGATAAAGATTAGAAAGTTGAATCTACTTAAAAGAGGAACTTCCAAAAAGGAATAAATGAAGGTAAAATGAAATCCTTTAGTTTTCTGATTCTTTTTCTTACAATATATTTTTCCAGCTTTATTGAAATATAATAGACAACTAGTTGCTTGTATTTACATTGTACAATTCAATGAGTTTTTTTTTTTCAATTAGAGTTGGCATACAATAATATACCTGTTTCAGTTGTATAGGATAGTGATCGGAGATCTACATAACATGCAAAGTGATCACTCCACTAAATTTAGTGCCCTTCTTCCCCCTTACATATTTATCAAAACATTATTAACCATCGTCCCCATGCTGTACTCTACATCTCCACGTCTAATCTGCAACTATCCATTTGTACCTCTTAATCCCTTTGCCTTTTTTTGCTGTCCCCCAACCTCGTCCCATTTAGTAGCCCTAAAAATATTCTCTGTATCTATGAGTTTATTTACACTTTTGTTGTTGTTGTTGTTTTTGCTTTTTAGATTCCGCATATATGTGAAATCATGTGATATTTACCTCTCTATCTAACCCAATTCATTCAGCACAATACCCTCGAGATCCATCAGAGCAATATCTTTTTTCATTCCCTTCCTTTTAGTCTATGTGTATCTTTTAATCTGAAGCGAGTCTCTTGTAGGCAGAATATGTAGGGGTCTTGTTCTCTTATCCATTCAGCCACTCTATCGTTTGGTTGTAGCACTTAATTCTTTTCCATTTGAGGTACTTGTTGATAGGAATGTAGTTATTACCATTCTTTATTCCTGTTTTTGATACTTTTGATGTTTTCTCTTCTTAAAGAAGTCCCTCCAACATTTCCTGTAATACTGACTTGGTGTTGATAAATTCCTTTAGCTCATTTTTGTCTGGGAAGCTCTTTACCTGTCCTTTGACTCTAAATGATAGCTTGCTGGATAAAATATACTTGGTTGTAGATCCTAGGTTTTCATCACATCGAACATTTTGTGCCAAGCCCTTCTGACCTGCATAGTTTCTTTTGAAAAATCAGCTCCCCGTTTTATGGGTGCTCCCTTGTAGGTAATGAACTGCTTTTCTTGTGCTGCTTTTAAGATTCTATGTATTTAACCCTCAGCATTTTAATTATGGTGTGTCTTTGTGTGGGCCTCTTTGGGTTCTTGTTTTTTGAGACACTCTGAGCTTAATGGGATTGTATGTTTACTTCCTTCACCAGGTGAGGAAAGTTTTCCATTATTATTTCTTCAAAAAGCTCTTCAACATCTTGTTCTCCTTCCAGTACCCTTATGAGATGGATATTTTTACATTTAACTGTGTCCCATACGCTCCTTAAATTATCATAGCCTTGGCTTCTTTTTTCTTGCCATTCTGATTGAATGTCCTTGGCTTCCCCATCCTCTTTATAGGTCATTCAATCCTCTTCTTTATTCATTGTTTACTCCATTTAATATACTTTTAATCTCAGATAATGTGTTATTCATTTCTGACTGGTTCTCTTTTATAATTTCCTTTCCATGTTTATATATATATATATATATATATATATATATATATATATATATATATATATATATATATATTTTATCTCTTTGTTAAAGTTCTCACTGAATTCATCTACACTCCCCTTGCGTTCATTGAGCATCTTTATAATCAATGTTTTGAACTCAGCATCTCTTAGATTGCTTGACTGAATTATTCCCGGATCTCTGTTCTGTTCTCTCATGTTTTTTCTGCTTCTTTGTCTTAGCATTTTGGCTGTCTTTCTGTGTCTCTTTCTATGTACTAAGTAAAGCTCCTAAGTCTCCCAGTCTTATTAGTGCAGCTTTGTGTAGTAGGTGTCCAGTGGCACAGTCTTGAGAGGGGTTCAGCTGCAGGCCAAATTTAGCCCAAGTGTGTTCCTCTCTGAAGCCACCTGTTAAGATTCAGCAAACAATCCATAGATTCTTATAGTTGCTACAAGAGGCCATGCCAGAAACTGTGGTCAGCTGCCACCAAGTGAGTCTAGGTGCTGCACAGCAAGGAGCACCTGACTCGCCGAGGTTACAACTAGATGTGGCTTGGGTGGGGCTGTGAGTTGGAGGAGGTGGAGTTTCAGGGATTCCTGTGGGAAGAGCGATCTCTGTTATACAGTTTGATGACATCTCAGCTATGGCAGCACTGAGTCTGCACACTAGGAGCAGGGAGGGCTCAACAGAGCAACAGTGGATACCACCTGCACTTCTGTACAGAGTGAGCCTTGCTTCTGGCCTTCACCCCCACAATTCAGTGTCCCCTTATCTGTCCCTGGTGCCCCTGGAGCAGCTGATCCAGTGCTGGTGCTCAGAGCGAGCAAGTCCGTTACTGCAAAAGTCTACTTGTGGACTCGGCCCTCTTAAGAGGCATCTGCAGCTGCCGGCTGCCGCACTATGGCCTCTGTCCCACTCGCCGCTCTGGACCATGCAGCCTCATGTCCTCACCCTGTCCTACCATCTCCCATTGCAGGGTGATTTCTTATTTCTCTTCCTAGTTGTATGGCTTGTTCCTCTAGATCCCAGGTGATTTTCCTTGCTGTTTGCTGCTTGTTTCTGTCACAACTTTGATTTGGTCACATGAGGGATGAACAGAGCCTCTTTCATTTACATCATTTTTTTCTTTCCAGTTATCTAATTCTTAATCAGTCTAAAAGGTAACTGTTTAAAGTGACAATAGCAACAATGTGTTATGTAGTTATAGCTCATGGATAAGTGAAATGAATGATAGCAATGCCATAGGGACAGGAGGAAAAAATTGGGAACACTGTTGTAAGGTCCATGCACACTGAAAGGGTGTAGAGTTATTTAAAGGTAGATTTAGATAATTTAAAAATGCATATTTTAAACTCTAAGGAAACCACAAAAATATAAAATATAAGGACAGAAGTGTTAAAAAACAAAATTCAACTGAGTAAATTTGAAGCTCTCATTGGCTTTATTAAACAATTCATGAACCAGGTAGAATCTTATATAGCAACTAGAAGGGCGCTCTGTAGAATTGTGTGAAATGAAAGGTTTTTACAGGAAGAAGGGTAGGGCAAGAAAACTATTATTGAAAGAAAAGGAAGAATAATTTTTGGGCTGGGACATCTTTTTAGGAGGAATAAACTGGGAAGGGATTTTATCAAGTGGTTTGCTCTTTCTTTCTATAGGGGATGGAGATGGCCTATGTGATAGATTACCTTACTGGTGCTGCCAGAAATGAAAAGGAGAAAAATTAATATAAAGTATTATAACAAATAAAGAGACTGCCATCTCTCTGTACCATGTAAAAATTAGAACAGCCATCACTAGGAGTCACCTGAGGTCTGGCTGAACAGAAGTCTTACCACTAGTCAGATTTGAGGTCATCTCAAGACTGATAGGAGGGGCAGAGATGTGAAACAAGCTGGTCCCACAACTGCTGGTGGCGATTGAGAATCGGGAGGGTTATCTTGGCTGCAGAGGCGTCCTTGAAGGAGCAAGAGGTTCCAGTCCCACACTGGGTGCCCCATATCAGGGTTTCAGTGCCGGGAAAAAAAGTACCTACAATCTCTGACTGTGAAAACCAGTGGGGATTATGGTGGAGTGAGAGAGAGGCCTGCAGATGTCCATGTTACAGGGCCTGTACATGGGTGGACTTGCTGAGTGATAGACTGTGGGCCCCAGGCCCAGCTAGTCCCAGGTCTGGGAGTGATCCAGACTCATGGCTTAGGAATAAGAGCTTGGTTTTAGAATGTTACATTAGTGTAGTAGGGCACCTGAGCCTAATATATGTAAGCATGATTCAGCTTATTGTATCATGCATGTGTAGCAGAATGCCACTATTGTTCTCTGACATATAAAAATCCCATGTGGTCCCCTAGAGAACAGAAGAAGAGCAGGAGCAGAAGCGTGTTCCCTGCGATAGAACTGCACTCCCCACAATAGAAGTGCACTCCCTGCAATAAAGTCGTTGCCTGCCATTTCATTCTCATGTCAGCCCCTTGTGCATTCTTTCAACTGGGCATCTCATCACTGAAACCTTCCCTTCTCCATCAGCTTGGCACTGACACATGGTGTAGCTGGCAGGATGAGCTGAGTATGGCCCCCAATGTTCCAGATGGTCCCCGGGTGGAGGAGACCTGGGTGGAGGACATGTGGTCCCCCACCTCCCAGTGGTATCCCATGGCCATATATCTGGTTATGTGGATGCCCCCGGAGGATTGGGATGGAGCGAAGCCACATTTGGAAGATGTCTGGAAAGCGCTGAAGATGGTGGAGTCGAATGTCCTGACTGCTTACTGGGAAGCAGCAGGTTGGGTGGCCAAATGTTCCTGGTGGTGCCGCGGCAAACCAGCCTGGAAGTTCAGAATCAGACTCACAGGGTGCAGCAGCTACGATGCCAGAAAGAAGTGCTGCAAAGGTGGCTGGTGGCAGCGGAATGGATGCTGCATGGTCCTATGGGTTGCTGCCATTGTCCAGGTCTGTGAGCCCACCAGCAATACCTGGGCAGGTGCTGTTGATGACATGGCAGCAGGTTGAAGTGGAACAGCCATTGGCCCTGGGGGCGGGGAAAGCTGGTGGCATCCCTTCACCCCCAGGCAAAAGAGCATATCACCTTGATCCAATTTCCCCCATTGAACTCTAGGACCTGGTGAAACAGGTAGGGCAGAGAGCTGGGGAGATGGTTCTGGAGTGGCTGCTACGGTGGATGATGGGGCCTAAGGGACTGAATTTTTTCCAGAAGAGATGGCTCTGCTGGCCTCCGTAATGGGATACCATCCCTCAGGCAGCGCCTCCAGAATGTGGTGCATACAGCACGGGGTGCAGACAAATACTTCTTGAATAATTGACTCATGTCCGCTGCACGGATAGTGTGGGCTGACCTGGGGGAGCTGTCAGAAACAGTGAGCAAATGGACCACGTACTTAGATCTGGTCCAGATAATTTGGGAAATGGGCCCGTGACGGATGATGTTTCGCTCCCAGTATATAAGCTCTGATGAAGAGGTATTTACAACCTTTATGAAGAACTTGATTTTGACTTCTGGCCCAGCCAGTACTTTTGGCACCATGGCGGCACTGCTGGCCCCTTATGTGGATAGGTGGATCTGTGGAGAGCGGGTTGTAAGCTGACAAGTTCTTTGCAACCTGCGAGGGCAACCAAGGGTTATCTCGCCTCAGCAAACTCCTTCTGAGCCAAATGTAGCCACAGGCAGGCAAATAGGCTGAAGGCCATGAGAAGATATGACTTGAGAAAAGTAGAAGAAACAGTATTGTTATGACTAAGGGAAACTGCTTATGCCAACTAGTATGTTCTTGTATAAAAGCAGCTTGCAAAAATAAAACTGAATCATTGACCACCATCAGTGGGCAGTGAACCACCTGATCCTTGCTTTCTGTCTTCTCTCTTTTCTCATCTCCCATCATTCCCACTCAGGTTTATTTTCCAGGGCCACACTGGACGTGGCAGGTGGTGCCTGAACAAGGACCCTGAGGAAGAGAAAACTTGTACATAAGGTCGGGTGAGGAGACGCTTCCTCGGAAAAGTGCACACAAAGAATAAAGGAGGAGGGAGAATGCAGAGAACAACCTGGTAAAATTCAAGAAAACACGCGTGTTAAGTAGATTTAAGGCATTAAGGAAAATTAAGGAATAGGCTGTCAAAATTAAGAGTAAAATATGGAGCAACTAGGGTCAAAAGACCATAATATTTATGTATAGATGCTTAAAACTATGCTTAGGACTAGGGGATGTAATGTGCGTACTCACCAGATTCAGCAATTTTAGATTTTGTGCAAGAAATTTGTCCTTGGTTCCCAGAGAAGGGAACTATAAATAGTCAGACCTAGGAGGATCAAAGACTCCTGGGAGGAGAAGGTAATGAATTAGCTGCTGCACTGTGAAGGACTTTAGGGGGGCATGAGAACCTTCATGCTCCTCCGCTGCCTTCTGCTCCTCCACCACCATTGCCCCCTGAGTAAGAAATGGAGAGGGAGGCTCACAGAGAACAGCAAGCTAGGGGAAGAAAGGACAGTCAAGAAATGGACTTTGATGGGCTGAGCTGGCACTCCCAGAGGAGTTACAAATACTGATGATGGGAAAATATGAATATGTGCATGACCTCTGATTTATATTTGTCTGTGTTATATGTAATATGGTAATTCAATTAAGAATTCTAATTATTATGGAAAGGAAAATGTATGTTTTTGTTAACAGAAGGTATGAAGTATAGGGATTTATTTTGAAGGAAATTAAAGGAAAGGTGTTTGTCTTGAAGGAATGAGGAAAGTGGTAGAAGGTTTGTGAAGAGAAATCCTGAGAGGAAATTTTGTGTGATTAAGCTAAACAAAATTAGAAATTTAAAAGTCAAAAGTAAGCTAATACAAAATTAAAGTTGTGTTGTAATATTTCTTAGAATATTAGTCTGCTACCTAATGTTATGGAAAAGTTTTCTGAGTAGAAAACAAGGATTTTGTGCTTAATCAAAGTAATTTCTGTGTTTTATGTTGCCTTAACCAGTTTTCTGAGGCTTTTAGAGAATATAACATTAGCCCAAAGTCGGAGGGCCAGACATTCCTAACTATACATTTCATAACTCTGTCTGTGCCCAATATTCAAAGGAAGCTCCAAAAATTGGGCCTAAACCCCAACGCCACAGGCTGCCTTGGTGCCAGAGGTGTTTAAGGTGTCCAATAATTGGGACTGGGCAGAGAAGGAAGCAAAGTACAAGGAGGGTGCATATTTTAGCTGCCGTAATACATCTCGAGGTGACCCTAGGCAATAAAAACTTTGCAGGCCTGGAAGGCCTCGATCTTAATTGGCCATGAGTGGCATTGTTGGGACTGAGGCATAATCAACATTCAAACTGCAGAAGGAAGGGCACTAAAAGGGCGAGTGTCCATCTAGCCCTGGGAAGCTGTGGAGGGGTGGACCTCATAAGCCCTCACCCCACATAGCAAGTCTTTCATAAAGGGGTTGCTCTCTCCTCCAACGACAGAGGCTTAAGCACTTGCAAACTCCAGTCCTAGAAAAACCCACCATGATCATAATAGTGGAACCTCAGGTCACCCTTGACATGGCAAGAAGGAAAAACTGAATTTTTATTGAATACTAAAGCTATTTACTCTGTCCTGACTCATCCCATGGGCCTCCCTCCAATGCTAACTGCGCAGTGACAGAAATAAAAAGTCAGCCCTCAAGGCAAACAGAAAGGGCCCTGTCAAGTTTTGTTAAGTTCCCAACTGCTGTCAAATGACAAGGAATCAACAACTGAACACATTTATCTTGAATTAACCAAGTTTCTTATGAGTCCTCACAGGTTCCTCCAGAGAATAAACTGGAAAGTGCAACCTATTCCCGTGAACCAGTAGAAGATCTTAAGCTCTTGTTCCGGAAACTAGATAAGTCCACGTGTCCCAGGGAATCAGGGAACTTTGTGTATCTTGAATTAACAAACTGCCATGAAAAAGTAACTTCATTGTCAATTACCTCTACTATTAATTTTGACTTGTCTTTTCTATCTTTTTGCTAAGTTTATATCTTCTAGGTTACAAGGCTTCCTACCACTTTTACATGCTGGAACGACCTCACGTTGTCTGCCTCCGGGGCCCTTAGAATAGGCTTTCAGAGATTTGTATTTCTAATGGGCAGGGACTACAGCCCTATCTCAGCTTTGAAGAAATTACAGAAGACAGACCTTCCTCCTTCAATATCCCCTTAAGATTGAGGGAATAAAATCTCTAAAGGGAAATATGTAGGGAGGAGGCAAGAAAATTGAGGTGTTGATCAAACCACATTCAGAGACTACAGTGCCTCTGAATAAAATTAAAATAAAGTTAAATTACATTTACAAGGGATATGGACTGGCAATAATGCCAGTCGATGTGGCTGATCTTCATAAACATATTCTTGATATCCAAAACAGTAGAGTCTCTATTGTAAATCCTGCAAAATTGGCTCAATGAATTTTAGATGATTTGAGAGATTCTGATCCTTTTCATGCTCTCACACATACTGCCTGGTATCTTTTAAGTATTGTGCTGTTGCTGTTAATTCTTTTTTTGTATATTCTCAGTCAGGTGCCAAGTCCTCCAGAGACAGTTGCAAGACATTCGAGTAAACAACTATCATCTGTGCTTAAATAAAAATAAAATAAAAATAAAAAGGGAGAGAATGGCCCCGATGACCACAGACGGTGTATCATCACATTATTGCTCAAAAAGACTAGATGACACCTGGAGGGTACATAGCTTCTTTGATGACCACTCCAAAGGGACACATTCATAAGGACTTTTGGTGAACTTTTGCAGCCTTGGACTTTGTTAATCTGTCTGATTCATCTGCTGCAGGTTTGGACATCAAGCATAGCCATGGGGTTCAAGCCTGAGTTGCTGCTCCCTATGTCTTTCTAGTTGGATAATTACAAACAACTACTTTGAATGGACTTCTTAATATATCTTGTGTCAATTGTAATCTAACTAATTGTGTAAGTCCTCACAACATATTGGTTTTGAATCAACCAAGTTTTATTATGTTACCAACAAAATGAGAAGAGCCTTGGTATGATGATAGTGGTGTTCAAACTCTGTTAGAAATGAAATCTGCCTTGAGTAGAGACAAAAGAATTGTAGGACTGGTTATTGCTGGTTTAGTAGCCTTTGTATCTTTGGTAGCCAAGGCAGTTACTGCAGCGGTCGCATTGTCACAAAGCATTCTGAATGCCAATTTTGTAAATTAATTAGCCCATAATACATCCATGGCCATGAAAAGTCAAGAGGATATTGACTTAAAATTAGAGGTAAAATTAAATACTCTAGAATCAGCTGTTGTTCATATTGGAAATGAGGTTGAGGCCTTGGAGAAAAAGATGAGTTTATGCTGTCATGCTGCCTACAAGGGAATCTGTGTAACTAACATGATTTATAACCAGTCACGATGGAATTGACAAGGATTAAACTTCTTTTACAAGGTATTTGGCATCATAACAATTTGAGCTTGGATTTGTATAATTTGCATCAAGAAATTTTAGACATTCAAAATGCTAAAGATACTATAATCAATCCTCAAGCTTTGGCTAAAGACTTATTGGATAGTTTGCAAGGGTTTAATCCTTTGAATATGCTTAAACATACTTTTTAGATTTTAGCTGGAATTGTATGATTACTTGTTGTATTCTTCTGTGCTTTTTCAGTCAGCTGCTGAATAATCCAATGACAATTAACACAGTCTCAAATTGGTTTGCATGCATTGCAGCTTCAAATTAAAAGAAAAGGGGGAGTTGTAGAGAGCGGGTTGTAAGCTGACAAGGTCCTTGCAGCCTGTGAGGGCAACCAAAGGTTACCTTGCCTCAGCAAACTCCTTCTGAGAACAAGAAAGTATAAACATAGCCACAGGCAGGCAAACAGGCTGAAGGCCATGAGAAGATAAGGCTTGAGAAAAGTAGAAGAAACAATGTTGTTATGACGAAGGGAAACTGGTTATGCCAACTAGTATGGTCTTGTATAAAAGCAGCTTGCAGAAATAAAACTGAATCATTGACCATCATCAGTGGGCAACGAACCTCCTGATCCTTGCTTTCTAGCTTCTTTCTTTTCTCATCTCCTGCCATCCCCACTCAGATTTATTTTCCAAGGCCGTGCTGGATGTGGCATGGATCCACGAGGTGATGTCTGCTATGGCTATGTTGGGGTATGTGGAAGTGAAACGCAAGGAGCTTTCCACCCAAGTCTGCGCCATACTGTCTGCCACACTCCCAGACCGGCTAGTGCACGGACGGAGGCATGGCCGAAAAGGGGAGCAGGGCAGCCCCCAGGGCGTTCAGCTGCGAGAGTGAGGCACAGGCAGATGTGGTTTGATCTCAAGTCAGGGATCACTGCAGAAAAGATTGAGCAGCAACCTTATGAAGTGCTGCTGGTGCTGTGGAATCAGCTACACACTAACCAGCAATTCACTCTTATTCCTGGGAAAGTCACAACCTGTGAGGTATGGCTGGCTGATTATGTTCCTGATTAAGCATTCGGCCAGGGCACCCGGTTAGCAGGGGAGCCAGTTGACCTGAGGCCACATGTGGAACTGACTATACATTGGTCCTCCTGCAATGTGTAGAGAGTATTAGCCCTAGTGGACATGGGTGCTGACAGCATCCTGCTTTATGGGAATCCGGACAAGTTTCCTGGGCCCACTGCAACCACAGAAGACTATTGGGGTCGATCATTCGTGTGAGGCAGGTCCCTGTGACACTGAGTATTGACAGATTGCCTTCTCCATATACCAAGTGTACATATCTCCCATATAGGAGTACATTTTAGGGACTGACGTTTTGAGAGGCTTGACTATGAATATCACTGCTGGTAAATTCTGCCTTCACATCGGGTGGTGAAAACTATTATCCAGCGACATCGACCATGCCCTACTGGTGTTGCCCCAGGCCACCCAGGTAGTGAACACAAAACAGTATCACCTACTGGGTGGCCATGAGAAAACAGGATGTATTATAATGGAACTAGAAAAACTGGTGTTATTCGTCCTGTTCATAGCCTGTACAACTCTCTCGTGTGGCCAGTGAAGAAGCCTGATGGCTCCTGGCACATGATGATTGACTGTCAGAAGCTGAATAAGGTTATGCTGCCTCTGCATGCTGCCTGCCAAATGTCATGGACATTATAGACCGATTATCACATGAACTTGGATAATAATATTTTGTGGTGGACTTGGCAAATGCCTTTTTCTCTATCGCCATAGCCCCAGAAAGTCAAGAACAGTTTGCCTTCACCTGGGAAGGGTGACAGTGGACATTTCTCATCCTTCCCCAGGGCTATCTGCATATCCCTACCCTGTGCCATGGTGTTATGGCTCAAGATTTAGCCACGTAGATACAACTGTCTGCAGTTCACTTGTATTATTGCATTGATGATATAATGTTAACCCTTGATTCTCTTATAGAACTAGAAACAGCAGCGACCAACCTGTGAGAAGCTCTCACCAACTGGGTTTGGGCAGCCAATGAGATGAGGTCCAGGGCCTGTGTTCTCTGTCAAATTCTTGGGAGTTGTCTTGTCGGGTAAAACAAAAGTAATGCCAAAGGTGGTGATTGATAAGATACAAGCATATCCCTGACCTGAGATTGTAAAGCAGCTCCAAACCTATTTGGGACTGCTGGGGTTCTGAAGAATGTTCATTCCCCATTTGGCCTCTTTGATGTGACCCCTGCACTGTCTAGTGCGATGGGATGCCCAGTGGGATTAGATCCCCAAGATAGAAGAAGCCTTTAAGGTTACAAAGCAAGCTGTAGCACAAGCCCAAACTCTACGCATAGTAGATCTAGTCCTCCCATTCCTACTCATGGTGCAGGTGTAGATGCAGGGATTAGATAGGGCTTGTGGCAGAAGCACAGTTCCCAAAAGGTACAAATAGGCTTCTGGTTCCAGTTATGGAAAGACGCGGAAGCGCGGTATTCTCTGATAGAGAAGAAGCTGGTTGCCATATATATGCAGCCCTTCTGGCTAGTGAGGTCATCACTGGCCCTAATCCTGTAACCATGCAGTCCACTTACCCCATGGAGGGGTGGCTGTGGTCTTGGATGAAACCTGTATGGGAATTGCACAGACCTCTACATTGACAAAGTGGGGGGCATACATGGAACAGTGGGCACAGTTCTCTGCAAGCCCCGTCAGGTCAAATGCACTCCCTATTGGGACCAGTGCAGTTTCAAGCAGAGCTCCTGGTGGAGCTTGCTGAGATGGGAGATGTACCAAGTCCCTGTGTAGAGGGCCAGGCTCCCATCCCTGAAGATGCCTGGTACATAGATGGCTTGTGCCACGAGCAGCCCCCATCTTGGGGTGCCATGGCATTGCAGCTGTCCACAAAAACCTTTTGGTATGATACTGGTATTGGGCAGTCCAGCCAATGGGCTGAGCTTCATGCTATGTGATTGGTCCTCATGAATGAAATTGGCCCAGTGCACGTCTGTACCGACAGTTTGGCTATGTGTCGAGGTCTAACTCTATGGCTGCCCTGGTGGGCTGCCCAGGAGTGGATGATATATCTCTGTCCCCTGTGGGGCTGGGGGTTTTGGGAAGACCTCTGGAAGCGGGGTCTTCAGCAAGGGGCCACCATATACCATGTCCCCGGCCACTGGCCGTTACAGGCCCGGGGCAATGATGCAGCTGATGGGCTGGCACAAATTCACTACACCTGTGTACTGCCGGTTCCAGCAGTTATTGGCCCCTGGCTCCACTGAAAACTGGGATATGTAGGGGCCCATACCATGGAACACATAGCAGAAGATGGGGGCTATCATTGACTTGGGAACAAGGACAAGTTGTGGTGTCACAACTTGTGCAGCACCCAGAAAGACAGCAGGTAAAAAGTACCCTGGGGGTGGTGACTTGCGGGGCTAAGACACTCCAAGAATGGCTAGAGGACTATATAGGGCCTTTGATCACAGACTGGGGACACTGCTATGTGTTCACAGGTGTGGACACGGCTACCAGTCTAGGATTTGCTTGGCCTGTAGCAGCTGCTGATCAATACCATACTGTGACTGCATTGGAGCACATTGTAGCCGCCTATGGATGGCCCTTATTAATCATCGGTGGCAGAAGAACTCATTTTACAGGACAGAAGGTACAGACCTGGATGGCACCAATGATGTGTGGTGGCAGTTACATGTTCCTTATCGCCTACAGGCAGCTGGAATGGTAGAGTGGTTCAACAGCTTGATGAAGGACAAACCGCGTGACTTGGGCCCGGGCTAGTGCTGTTGGTACACTAACTTCCCACAGGCTATACACTTTCTGGATGAGCAGTCCAGGTGAACGGGATTGTCTCCCCTTGACAGGGATATAGCAGGCTTGCCTCAAGCTATCAAAGTGTACCTGAGCACCACCGCTAAACAGCTCTTGCCCCCAGCCTACAAGGAGCTTTGCTCTTGCTGGCCCCAGAAACTTTGGCAACAGGTAATTAGGCCACCTGGTCATGGCCCTGGACTATACAGGTAACACAAGAGCCGTGGGTAGCCATGGTGGAGCCCTGGGACAGGGCTTACTTAATGGGTTGTGGGTAGAACCTGGATTTGTATATGGCCCACGCCCTTGCAAGTATCACCCCCAAAGACTATTGAAGGTTCACTGCTAATGGGGAGTTTTGTCCTTGGCATCTGGCCCATTCTTCTCTGGAGTTACAGTGGAGGCCCTTTGGCCTGCTACCCTTGGAGAGAATGTCTGGTACCACAGGCCAGGGGCAGCTCCTCTCTCCGCCACCCTTTTGACTCAAGATGGACAAGTGGTCTATGTCCTCCCATAAGGATGAGACTTGCCCCTAATGGTCTCTTTGAATGCTTTATCCTATCACCCAGGCTGACAGTGGGGAATAGTGTTATGTCCTGGGCTCATGTGTTTGTTGCTGTCCACAATATTTCCCTCTGCTGGGTGTGTACTAAATTGCCAATGGAAGTGGTCGAGGGACTGCTGTAGCGCATTACTCCAGCCATAGCTGAGAGCTGGACATGGCTGCGTACCTAAAACACCACACATGAATTGGACCAGCAACAACGAGCCACAAAAGCGCTATTCCACTGTGACCATTACAACTCCTCATCCCTCATAGGCTATGTCATTTCCAATGGGTGGGGATGACTGGCGGGAGAACATGTGGAACTGTGGGAACAGACCTCCTACAGCATAGAGCAAGTGAGATCTGTACCTACTGTATCGTAGGATGGCTACCTGCCAACTGGGTGCTAATACCACCTTTGCTAATGTTCCCAAGGTCTGGTGGGATGGGTGACATTATGTTGGTACAGAGCCTACCAACTGGCTACCTGTAGGCTATCTCTGGGTCTGCAGGCATTATGGCTGGCCCTACTTGCTTGCTGACTGAACCAGCCATACCTGGGGACATCTGTATTTAGCTGGATACATATTACCCACTTTGTCCCAATTGCATCCTAATTGGGATCTCGTGTAGCACAGCTAGCACCAGCAGAAATGGGTAGCATGGTTGGTGGTTCTACACCCTGGCATTATTCATTCCACGGGTGGAATCCATAGATGTAGAATTGCAAGTAGAACTTTAGCCCAGCACACTGCACAGGCATTGAACACTATGCATCAGGCCATAACCTTTTTAATAGATGAAACCATACAAATGTGGAAACTGTATGGCCCTCGACTTCCTAACTGCTGCCCAGGGCAGCACCTGTGCTCTACTCCATGTGGAATGCTGTGTCTACATTCCTGATCATGCTGAACAGGCACAGGCAAACCTTTAAGAAATAGACGCTGAAGTCCAAGCCATCCATGCCCTGGGGGAAGACCCCCTGACAACTTGGTGGAATTCCTTGGGGTCCTCCTGACGATGGGCAGTAGCCACCCTAACGCTTGTAGCTTGTAGCTTGGTAGTGTTTTGTTGTTCTTTATATTGTTGTTGTGGATTGTGGGCCCAAGGTGCCACCATCCGGATCAGATCCCATGCCACGACCCTGTAGGGGTGGAGTGTGAGCCCCAGGCTTAACTGTTCCCAGATCTGGGAGTGATCCAGGCTCACGGCTAGGAATAAGACCCTGGATTTAGAATGTTACATTAGTATAGTAGGGAAACTGAGCCTAACTTATGTAAGCATGATTCAGCTTATTGTATCATGCATGTGTGGCAGAATGCCACTATTGTTCTCTGACATATAAAAATCTCATGTGGTCCCCTAGAGAACAGAAGAAGAGCAGGAGCAGAAGCACGTTCCCTGTGATAGAATTGCATTCCCTGCATTAGAAGTGTGCTCCCCGCAATAAAGTTGGTGCCTGCCATTTCATTCTCATGTCAGCCCCTCGTGCATTCTTTCAACTGGACATTTCACCACTGAAATCCTCTATTCTAGATCAGCTCAGTGCTGACACAGACACATTCACTCTGAGCTACAGTGCTAGGACAGATGCTTGTGGAGTGCCAGGGACATATGGGGAAGGAGCTGAGTTGTTTGGCTTCAGGATGGGGCTTAAAGGTGAGCTTTCTCCCAGACAGAAATGCTGGCAGAATCCACTCCTTGTTTCTTTGTTGAGCCCTATCTCCCCACTGTGTGTGGACTAGGTGGCTGCCATATCTGAGTCTCCATCAACGTGGTTAACACAGGTGGCTCTACCCAGATGATTCCCTGAGACCCTGCCTCTCCCAACTTGCAGGCCCACGCAAGCTCCCTCCAGTCTTATTTTTTTTTTCTTCATACAAATGGCCTGTCTTTGCTCATGTTGCAGACTATCCTAATCTCTCAAAGGCTCACAAAACACAAAGAAGCAGCAACTGGCCTTGGTGTGCCCCATACATCTTTCTGAGCAGCTGCAAACCTGGCACTAGTGTCTTCTGGCTGTGGTTAGTGGTTTAGCCTCTCAAGGCACTTATAAGCCCAGCATGGTGGTAGCCACCTGTGGATTGCTTGGTGATTCTTACTAGGTGTCCCCAGAAGTGCATAGGCTGTAGTTGAACTTGGCTTGCAGGTGAGTCCCTCCCAGGATGCCCTTGGGCTGGCATACTTGCTGGCCTGCTTTGACAGGTGCTGGAGCTGGAGCTGGAGTACAATCCAGGATTGCACTGAAGGAGGACACACCTGAAGGGCAGACTAGGTATCACCAGAGCCCTGCTAAAGTGAATCCTGCTCACTGGGATTGGCCTGTGACTGGCCAATCATCACAACCAATCAGCTGAAGGGTCAATTCCTCCCACTGATGTTCAAAAAGCAACCAAGGCTCAACTACATCAAGAGGACACACACCACACACAATCCACACAAGGATCACATCTCGAGCACTTAGCTCAAGTGACCAGGAAAAACTGTACCACTGGGACCCCCAGGACACCTACTACATAAATCCACTCTACTAAAACTGGGAGACTTAAGAGTTCTACATAATACATAGAAACCAACATAGGGAGGCAGCCAAAATGGGGAAATAAAGAAAAATGTCCCACATGAAAGAACAGAATAAAGCTCCAGAAAAAGAACTTAACAAAAACAGAGATAAGCAATCTACCAGATGCAGAGTTCAAAACACTGGTTATAAGAATGCTCAATGAACGTAGGGGAAGAGTAGATGAACTCAGTGAAAACTTTAACAAAGAGATAGAAAACATAAAAAATGAGATAGAAAACATAAAAACAACCAGTTGGAAATGAAAAATATAATATCTGAAATAAAGAGTACATGAGAAGGAATCAACATAGGATGAAGCAGAGGATCAAATAACTGATATAGAGGATGGGGTAGTCCAGAACAGCAACAAGATAAAAGAATACAAAAAATAATTTAAGGGGCTTCTAGGACAACATCAAGTGTAACAACAATCGCATCATAGGGGTACCAGAAAGAGAAGAGAGAGAGCAAGGAATTGAAACCTATTTGAAGAAATAATGACAGAAAACTTCCACAACTTGATGAAGGAAATAACATACAACCCCAAGAAGTTCAGAGTGTCCCAAACAAGATGAACCCAAAGAGGCTCACACTAAGACAAATTATAATTAAAACACTAAAAGTTAAGACAAGACAGAATCTTAAAAGCTGCAAGAAAAAAGCAGTTAGTTTCCTACAAGAAATCTCCCATAAGATGGTCAGCTGATTTTTCAACAGAAAAATCAGGCCAGAGGGATTGGCAGGATATATTCAAAGTGATGAAAAATATGGACATACAACCAAGATTACTCTACCTAGAAAAGCTATCGTTGAGAATTGAAGGACAAATTTATTTGGGAGGCTAAAAAGCTTCCCAAATAAAAAAAGAGCTAAAGGAGTTAATCACCACCAAGCTGGTATTGCAAGAAATGTTGGAAGGACTTCTTTAAGAAGAAGAAAAAAATATGTATCAAAAATATGAATAATAAAATGGTAATAACTACAGATCTATCGACGAGTACTTCAAATTAAAATTAATGTAATGCTCCAACCAAAAGATAGGGTGGCTGAATGTTTAAGCAAACAAGACCCTTATACATGCTGTTTACAAGATATTCACTTCAGATCCAAAGACACATAAATTGAAAGTAAAGGGATTGAAAAAGACACTTCATGAAAATGGAATTAAAAAAAAATATCTGTGGTAGCAATTTAAAACAAAGGCTATAATAAGAGAAAAAGAAGGACCCAGTAAAACCACTTCTAAGTATTTACCCAAAGAAACCCAAAATACTACTTTGAAGGGATATGCGCATCCATATGTTCATTGCAGCATTATTTACAATTAGCCAAGAACTGGCGGCAACTAGAATGTCCATCAATGGACGAATGGGTAAAGAAGAGGTGGTACACATATATAATGGACTATTACTCAGCCATAAAAATAAATAAAAAAGTAGATATGTAAATAAATAGATAAATAAGAGAATGAAATCTTTCCACTTGCAGCAACATGGATGGACTCAGAGGGTATTTTGCTGAGTGGAGTAAGTCAGCTAGAGAAAGTCAAATGCCATATAATTTCACTTACATGTAGAATATAAAAAACAATATAAACAAAAAATACCCAGAAACAAACTCATAGTTATAGAGAACATTTTGAGAGTTACCAGATGTGAGAAGATTTGCAGGGGTGGGTAAAAAAGGGGAAGGGATCAAAAGTACAAATTGTAGTTACAAACTAGTCATGGGGATTTAAAGTATAGCACAAGAAATATAGTAAATAATATTATAATAACTATGTACAGTGTCATATGGGTACTAGATTTATCGGGGTGATCACTTTGTAAGTTATATAAATGTCTAATCACTATGTTGTACAGCTGAAACTCATATAATATTGCATGCCAACTATAATTGAAAAATAAAAAATATTTTTTTAAAATATAACTCTTCAATTGTTTATCTTTGAAGAACTAGAATAATAATTAGCATGGTTTACAATATAAATAACTATGCAAATTTTCCATTTTCATACTTACTAGTTGTTTGGCTATGAGCAAGCACATGACATGTTAGTGTCTGGTGAATAAAAAGGACTTAATGAAAACATAGCTATAAAGATGAATTTAAAGAAATTTTTGTATAGAAATCTGAGAATGAAAGGATATCAGTGGAAGCACCATAGCACAATGAAAGCCAATTAATTTCACCAAAGTTATTTTATTGCCACTTAAAAATATCCATTCATGTTTTGTGAAAATAAAATCTTGAATTACAAAAAAAAAGATTAGCGGCAAAAAGCATAAAAACTTAAAATTATTCTTAGTAATTATATTTTAGTATTTTATCTTATTTATAAATGATCTAGGTACCTAATAAATATCTATTAATTAACTCAATTTAGCATCAGTCTGAAGTTTTAATTTACCTAAAGAGGTTGGAAACGATCTTCATATTACAAATAGTAGGTGTTACCAAGCAAGAGCCTGCTGCCTAACATACGTAGGAGCCAATACTATAGCACTCGCTTTTGAGAAAAGAAAACCTTCTATTGCAAAGTTAACCGGCAAGGAGACAAAAGGTGAGGCTCTAATCTGTCTCCTCAGTCCAGAGTTTGGGGTGAATTTTAAGGGGTTAAGGGGAACAGGCTGGTATGCAGAAGTCTGCTTTGATTGGAAAGCTTTGGGACTCGGCAAATGGATCTTCCTGGAGAATGGTCCCTTCATTTCTGAAAAGGTTTCAGTGTTTAAGTTTCAGTCATAGTTCTTCTGTTCTGTAGGAGAAGATGAAACTTTGGTTCTGGGTGCAACTAGAGGTCAAAGTTCTCTCTTCTGCGTATGCTTTGCCTGAATGACCTGCAGTTTTGGACTGTTGTCTCTGAGAAGCAACTTAGTATCTTGTTAGAATCAGGATAGGACCAGTGTGAGCTGGTTCTGCAGTTACATAAGTGTTGTAGAAATAAAGTTAGTCCAATGATTCAATCTGGGTAAAGACAAATGTTCATTTTCATAATTTGAAACATCTGGTAGATACAATGCTAATTTATTGAATCAGAAAACCTTTAAAAGTTTAGGAAGAATAAAGTAGAATAAAAATGAATGCCTGTATTACACTTGACGTTGAAAATAGCTGTTTTTATTAAACCAACAATATTAAACTAGTCTTGTTTGCCAAATATTTACTTAAATTATGTAAACTTTAATTTTAAAAACCTTTGAGTTAGTTTTGTTAAAAATATTCAACCAATTGATTCAACCAGTTCTTGAATCAGACAGCATCCCATCTAGCAACTAAAGGGGACTCCACAGGTTGTACAAATTAGATGTTTTTTATAGGCAGAAAGAGTTGGACTAAAGTGGCTTATTTCAGGGAAGGTCA
Source organism: Pteropus medius (assembly GCF_902729225.1). NCBI lineage: Eukaryota > Metazoa > Chordata > Mammalia > Chiroptera > Pteropodidae > Pteropus > Pteropus medius. Next base: position 100,986 of record NW_024347838.1, on the reverse strand, counting down.
CTTTCCCTTAAGAAAATTAAGGGGTCTTATCAGGCACATTACCTCACTAGTATTGATCAGGAAATTCCAGACTGATATGTCTAATATTACATTCCTGGGAGAGGCTGAAACTGTCATTAGGTTGCTTATTAAGTTTGGTTTGGTGATGTGGCTTAGAAAAAGTGACTCCATTTTGGCTTATTGTTTCTTTTTTTAAAGTTTCTACAAGAATACCTTTTTAAGCATATGAAAATATTGGAAGTTCAATTTCCTTAATTTCTGGGAATTTTAGAACTATGCAATTTGTATAAGTGTTTATCTTTAAGCCAATCAGAATAGAAGTCCCTTCAAGAAATTTTATAGTCTAAGTTCATAATACCATCCCAAATTAGGAAAATACTACCTACTCACAGACAAAAAGCATACAGACAGACACAAATAGAGCACTTCTAACTCTTCAGTCATGGGTCGGGAAAAAGCATAGAAATAACAAAACTTCATGGCTCATACAAAAGACCTGGTTCTCATTCTTGCCAAACCAATATACATAATAGAGATCTTCAATATTTCCTTTGCTCTGATGCATAACCTTATGGAGGCTGTGGGCTAAATTTTGGGCAAGAGACTAAAGAGAGACTAGGTGGCTATCTGGGTGTCTCCAAAACACACCAAGTGGCAAAATATCTAGCCTGTTTCCAATGAGCATTTTTGGCCTCAGGTGTTAGCAGTTGTTGTGCCTTAGGTTTGTTAAGTGAAGTTTCTGTCTCTAAAGAAGGTTGAGCAGGGGAAGTATGAGAGTGGTAGAGGAAAAGTTTTCTTGGACAGTTGCTATTTTAATGTATTTGTTCACCAAGTTTTCTTGGTTTCAGAAGGTCTGGCTTCTATTGTGAACTTTGATTTTGAGAATAGCTGATCCTTTGGTTTATAGTAAGTCTTCCAATAGGTTAGTGATGTGGGTTCCATTTTTGATGGGTGTCCCTGCAACTGTCATTGAATACTTTGCTTCCATTAAGGGGATTCAAAGATCTTGAGAGGAGCAAGAAAACTCAGGCAATCAGGGCAAAGGTGCACAGGTGTGGGTCAGAGGACTGGGGGTGAGGTGTCGGGAGAGCAAAGAATACTGATATTCCAAATGGAAAGTTATTCTCTTCCCAGAAGGTTTACTGTGGTCTTGTGGATAAGCAGAAAATCATGGTGAGTAGTAAAAAGTTCTAGTGAGACAGAAAGAGGTTTAGAAAGAGGCACATCACATGATGGACAGCACAGATACATAATATCTCTAGAGTTCTCTGCACCTCATTGGACTACTTGGCCTCTGTTAGAGAAGACTTCTGTAGTGATCCATCTTTCTATTCTCCCACACAGATAGCCAAACCAATACTAAATGTAGTACCCTTGCTCTAATTGACTAATTTTTCTTCTCTGCTTAATTCTGTTCTTGAGTCATTTTATCCTTTTCCTTTTGTAAGTTAGAAAAGCTGAGCATTAGAAACAAAATAAGAGATAAATAATGAATGTCTTGGTTAAGCTTGGCCTCTTTTATATGGGTCCAGTTTCTGTGTTTTTTTGCTTTAATGAGATGTAGTATTAATAGGAATAAAGTCAATAAGACAAACAAATCTGAGAGGTCTGAGAATCATATAATAAACACTGAAAGAGGGCTGGTTTCCACAACTGTATATCCACATCACTGGGTCAGGGAGAGCAACCACTGTGTGTGAAGTTCCAAATACATGATTAATATGTGTTCATGCAGAAGAAACTCTATTCACAGTAAACCACTTAAGAGTGCCTGAGGATAGAAACACAAAAGAAAATTACCGTACTTATAGATAAATAGAAAAAGGAGACTACAGAATACTAATATATGCCTCTGTGTTGACATAATTTGTAAATTTTACTAAATATTGTGAAGTTTTAAATTCGTTTATAAACAAAGCAAAGTCCTTTAAAATAATCTCTTAGGTCAGATCAATAATTCTTTATTTCTTTTTGATATCATTAGAAAAATCACTGAGATATTCCCATATATCATAACTGATAGGTCAGCATATTGACCAGAAGCCCAAATTTTTTCACCATATTTTGTTCTTATACAAACATTGAACTCTGCAAGCATCTTGATATCGCAAGTTTAATATATGTATTTTCTAAGTCAGGCAGCTGGGGAGGTATAGTTTTCAGCTCTTCCTTCAAAAGAGCCAGACAATTGTGAGGGCTAGGGGAAAGTGATAGCCTCTCAAAGGGCTGTTGTACCTTGGGGACCTTTGAGACTTGCTATAGCCTTTATACTCTAGGCCATGCTCTCCCAAGGCTGCTTCAGCCAATGCCTGAATGATGTATAGGCCTGCCCTGCCCATGTAGGATCCTCTGGCTGCAACCTTTGCTCTGGGCCTCACCATTGGCCTGCCCAAGACTTTTTCAGAGCTGCACTCAAGTCTGAGGCTCTTCTTCCACAGTCTTTCCTCTTTCCCTGTCTCCTTTTGCAGGTGTCAGAACTGCATCACAGTTTGAATGCTTGCCCCTTCTACTTCTACTCCACTGCTTCTTTACCTTCCATAGGCATTTCTCTGACAAATCATTTGAGAGATTCTATCTTGGCATTTGCTTTCCAGTTAACCAAAGTGACCCACTAAGTAAAACAAGAAAAGTTTCCCTTGGATTTCTCTTGTCCCTCTTGTCTCAACTGTCCGCGGGAGACCTCCCCTGATTGTTCTTCTGAAATAACCCCTTCCATTTTTTCCTTTGTGGTTTTTTTAATTTTTCATGGCATTTATTACTAATTAAAATTGTTTTCCGTTGTTTTTTGCTTAGTAATTAAGGAAACCCAAACTAAAACACATTGAGATACCATTTTCCAACCACCAAATTGGACACATTTAAAAAGAGTCATACTGTCAACTTTAAGTCATAACGTGGAATTCCTGAATCTTTCAACTGTTCATAGGGATGTGAATTGGTACAAACCCTTCGAAAAACAGTTCATCATCACTTAAGAGATTTGAAGAGGTGCAAACTGTTTGACACAGCAATTCCACTGTATATGCCCTAGAGGAATTTCAGGCCCTGTATCCAGAAAACCTATCTAGAATATTTACATGTTTTTATTATATTATAAAAAACGGAGAAAATTCAAATAAACTAAAATGGATATATTTACTTAATATAGCTTTATGATGAGATACAATAAAGCAATGACAGATATGAATGAATATTACAAACATAATACTTATCAAAAAAGCAAGTTTCAGAATATACACTATGCTTGTATTTATTTGAAGTTTAAAAATATGCAAATCAAAGCTATATCTTATCTAGCAGTATATTCATATCCATGACACTGTAAAGAAAAACAGAAGAATAATAAACATGTTGGTACTAGAGAAGAAACAATAGAGCTCTTTGAGGTTGTGGGTAAGTTTTCCTTCTTAGACTGAGTGGTTAAACATGAGTGTACATCTTCTGTACAATTTATACACATAATTTGCAAGTTTTAAAGATAAAATAAAATAATAATGCCAACAAACAATTGAGAAAAAAGAACAGAGCGATAACAACACCAAAAACTGAGCCCTATCTGCTAGAAAGTGTAACATAGGATACAGAAAGAATATTTTTTTGAGCTAAAGGTAATTTTAGCTTTAGGCTGAAGAGAACCTTCTGCTTCTCCTTTTAACTACCTAGAAGAACATGAATTAAGGGCCTTTTCCATAAGAGATTAGCAGTGATAGGCTCTTTTCGACCACCCTAAATGGCAAGGCAAACTTCTATTTACTAAACATCTGCTCTTCCTGTTATTCTGCAACGACCCGTTGAAATCCCTAAGGTACTTTACCTCATCCCTAGCTCAGAATGTCTTATATATCCATTTTCCTTTTCTATCTCTGAATCGCTCTCCTGCTTTTGGTGTTTCTAACTTTTTCATATATGCAGAGTTCCCATACACGTATGGGTTAAATTTGGTAATTTTCTCTTGCTAATCTATCTCATATTTCATTTGATTATTAGATCAACCAGAAGAACCTTGAGGGCCGAGGAAAGTTTGCTTCTCCTTCACAATACAGTAGCCAAGAGAAGGTACTTTTGAGGAGATAAAACATACACTACTGAAAAGGATGAAAATTAGTATACATATATGGTCGTACAAATTTAAATACAATTCTCATACATACGGTTTTGCTTATATAGTTGTAATAAAATAATCTTGAATATACTTATGTATAACATGTTACTTTTTATAAGACAACCATGAAGATCGTAGGTACTTATATGGAATACTAAGAATGATAGCATTTTGTAATTGGCATTGACACTCCCCCCACCTCCACCTCACACAATGAATGAAGAAATGAATGATCAGAGAGATCAGGTCATTTATTTACAGTCAGGCACTAAGCTAAGACCAGAGCCCAGATTCTCCTGACTCAGTGCTTATCCTTCCTCTTTACTGTACGGCCCTGTCAGAAAAGGTTTAGGACTTGTGGCAATATCGTATATTGTATGTCATAACATCTTGCTCTCTGTGATTAATGCTATTATTTATGAAGCTTACTCAAGGGTCCAAGATGCAATTTCTCACAATTTTTGAATGCCTGTACATCATTTACCAAATCCACAAGATGGCAAACTAAGAACATTCCTCAAACTCTGGACTTTAGTGGTAGAAATCCCAGGCTGTATAACATGTCCTGTTATAAAGAAGTTTTTATAATTTATACCTGACTGCTATGGCCTTGTTGGATTCCCTACAATCTTAAGTTTCATATTCTTAAAATTTTTTTAAAAATTATAACTAACATACAATATTATATTAATTTTAAGTATACACTATAGTAATTCAACATTTATATATCTAAAGAAGTGGTCACTATGAAAAGTCTGGGAACCATCTGACACTGTACAATGCTATCACAATATTATTCACTATATTCCCTATACAGTACATTACATCCCCATGACTTATTCGTTTTATACCTGAATATTTAAACCTCTTATATCCCTTTACCTCCCCCCTTTTTAAATTTTTTAATTACAACGTACATTCAATATTATTTTATATTAGTTTCAGGCATATAGCATAGTTGTTAGACATTTATATAATTTATAAAGTGATCCCCTGACTAGTCTAGTACCCACCTGACACCATACATAGTTATTACCATATTACTGACTATATTCCTCATACTTTACTTTACATTCCCATGACTGTTTCATAACTACCAATTTGTACTTCTTAATCCCTTCACCTTTTTAACCCTGTCCCCAAACCCTTTCTCATCTGGCAACCATTAGCTTGTTCCCTGAATTTACAAGTATGCTTCTGTTTTGTTTGTTTGTTTATTTTGTTCTTTAGATTCCATTTATAAGTGAGACCATTTGGTATTTTTCTTTCTCTGTCTGACTTATTTCATGTAGTATAGTACCTTCCCGGTCCATCCATGTTGTTGCAAATGGTAAGATTTCATTCATCTTTTTTTTTTATGGCTGAGAATTAGTCCATTGTACATATGTCTTCTTAATGAAAGCCTCTGTAAAGCAGTTTAGAAAAGTGTAAAGATTTTTGTAAGTTAAGACAGTTTAGCATACTCTTCAGTGTTTTCGTCCATCCATTTTCTGTTCATTGAATGTTCTTGCTGCAAATAAATCATATCCCTTTATTTTGCTATGAATATCAATGCTATCCAAGAATTCTGGAATCAGATAATCCAGGTATTGGCATCTAGTGAATGCCTTTTCTCATATATGTTATAATTGTCTTGGTTCTTATTGTGATGAGTGATTTTCAACAAAAATCTGGATGTTTTGGGTATTGTGTTATGTGATTCTGTTTAACTGGCCTCTTCTGACACTCTAGCAGGAGAAGAGCATGCCACTTCATTTCACTTGTCTGGTGGAAGTGGGAGTCCAGGTCTTGGTCTCTAGGTTTTGGTTTTGTCTCTCTTGACACACAAGGGCAAGGGGCTCCTTGTTACTGCTCAGTGAGTTTGGGAGTCCTGGCTCACACAAGGCCTTCACTGATGCCACCCTGGTGGGAAGGTCAGGAGTGTCTTGTTCCTGTTCCCAATGTAGCCTACTGTGATGCCATGAGGAAACCTTGTTAAATCTAGATGATGATGAGAGTCTTGACTCTGAAACCACCTCAGCAGGGAAGGGTGGGTGCCTTGTTCCTTCTAGGTGGAGGTAGAAGTCCAGGGTTTCTGTAGCCTTCAGGGACACTGCCAGGAGGACTGCTGATTACAACCTGCATTAATACCTGAGGATGAATATCCTGACTTTTTACTCAAGCCTTCTCTGACACCAGGTATGGAGGGCTGGTGTTGGGCTGCTTCTTTCTAGTCTGATGAGGTTAGAAGTCTAGTTCCCCACTTGGCCTTTACTGATGGGGCTGGGAAAAGGGCTGCTGTTTTCCCTGTAATGTTTGGCTGGAGTAGAGCAGTTACTGTCTAAAACTTTTCTGTTTCCTTAGGCCTTTCCTTTTCTGGTCCTTTAGGTGGAGAGAACAGGCATTTTTTTTCTTTGCTTACACCAACTGGCATTTACTATGGGTGTTGACTTCAAAAGTACCAAGTCTGGCATACTAGAGACAAAAAGAAAAAAAACAAAACAAAACAAGGTACTCACTGTCACCTATAAAATTCTAGCACTTTATCAATCCCAAGAGAATGTGACCGAAATATTACTTGCTTTTCACAGCGATTTTCAATGCAGAAATATTTACTCTGAGTAAAAACAGATTTATTCAGCATGATCACAACCCCTCAGTCACTACTTAACATGTATGGTGGGGAAATTTCTATTTATCAGGTACTAAACGACATTTTAGAATATAGCTTCCAGATGCTGCTATCTCAATTAGCAACATATCATTTGTTGATAGCCCAGTGACCTATAGCAAATGTATGTGAATCATGGCTTGCAACCTCAAGTACCTCCAACCATTTGTAATTCACTAGAAGGGCAAAAGAATTTGGGAAAGAGAAGGATTCGACTGGACAGAAGTCACGAAAGAGACTTTAAAGATGAGAAAATAAATCACTAGCTTTTAAGCAAGTGTAGAGATTACATAAATGTAAGGAGGAGGGCTAACATTTCACATTGAAGAATAACATGAGCAGATATGTGGAGGAGACAAAGAGCATAGTATGAGCAAGAAGCTGGGGGCCTCCCTGTCTATGATGGACATGGTATGTGCAGGAGCAGTAGGCAAACATTTGAATAAACAGAGATAGGCAAGAGCATGGCAGGTTTCAGGATCCAGTCATTAGCATTTCAAAGAGATTCCTAAGGCAAAGGAAACTGTTATAACTATTGGAAATGAGACAAAGCCAAGAGATCCATTATTAGGAATAAAAGAGAATCTAGAATCTATAGAAGTGGTAGATGATGAGATTAAGTTCAGTAGTAAGGTTAGTTAGAAGCAGAAGAATCTTGAAGAAAGAACCAGGTGGAGCCAGCCTGGAAATAAAGTTGAGAAGGAAGCAGGAAGCAGGACCTTGAATGGTCCTTTTTAGAGGTTCTTCTCTGAAATATTGCTCAAAGCCTCCTTCCCCAATTCAGTGGTGCTTCCCAAGACTCGGTCCTTACTGAACTCCTCCTGACATCTTGCTCCATGGTCTCTGCTTCTGTGGTGGTCTGGGGATGGTAAGGCCAGGGTAAACACAACCATCAAACTTAGGACAGTTGAAGAAAGGAGATGAGTATGGGGAAGGAGCCAAATGTCTCTATTCTAGAAATCCAGGAGAAAGGGGCCGTCTCTGACCATAACACAGTGAGGATTGCAGTACAGGGAGAAGAGAGAGATGGATTAAAGATGTCAAACTCGAAGGGAGAGAAAAAAACCCCAGCCTAGAGCAAATAGAGCCTCTATTTCAGAGACCAGGGAAACTCCTTCATGACCGAATTGAAAGATATTAAGATGAGCTAGCAGGGCTGAATTTGGCAGATCAATCTGTGCAATAGCCTTCCTACCTAGTTCCTCCTCCTTTATTTATTTATTTTTTCAGTTAACAGTTTTATCAGATAGAAAAAGTTGTTCTTGCTGCATAGATTATAAAAAAATACTCAAAATGTTTTCAGTAACATGAAGAATATTTTGGAGGGACTCACAACCTCTCTGAGGAGATAAAGAAAAATTGTTTTAATTCTCTCCTTTCCTTCTAGGACTATTCATAAAGTCTTCTGAATCCCGAATCATCAGAATTAATCCCCCACACCCTCATCCCCCTCCACATCCTTGAACTCAAGACAAGGATGTACCTAACCTTCATCCCTATTCTCTCTTGCTTCAAATCCTCTAAAACTTGGGGACAAGGAAAACTCCCAGACAGTACCACTTCTCTTAACAGGGGCAAAGAAATTTCATTTTTGGACACACCTAATCATAAAGAATCGTGGATGTTATAAATGGGATTAAACCTACTGTAAAAAAAAAAGGAAAAATATAAATAGGTTTTAAATCTCCTATCTAAGCTTCTTCAATTTCTTTCTTCAATTTCAATATTTCTTGATGATGTGAAAAGAAAATACTTTAAAAACCTCATTTGCTGTTTTTTTTTTCCTGCTAGATGCATGATCTCATGCTTAACTATACCTATTAGCCCAATTCTTCCTTCCAAATCTGGACTCTCAGTAAACAACATCTTTCACCAGTCTTGTGATGTGTTTTGATAACAAAGTGTCATTCTTGAAAAACTGTAAAATATCCAACTATTTTCTTGTGCAGGGGTTTTACAACTGGATTTCTAAAATACATAGTAAAATTGCTTTCATCAGTAAACTCTAATAATTGCTCTTAAGTTATAAATACAAATTATGAATAACCATTAATTAGCCCAGTGGTTTACTAACATCTAATCCTCAGCAATAATAAAATCTAAGAATATAGACTCACACATTAAATTTTGGTGTCAATTTTTAGCCAGTCTTGAAGATTTTCTTGGTTCCAGCACAAGGCCACATTTTGAAAACAAATACTTTAGAGCAGAGCTTCTCAAACTTTAAAGAACATAAGAATTGCTAAAAGGGTTCCCAGCCCCAGAGATTTTGATCTAGTAGTTTAAGGCTGGGGACAATTAGTTAGCTTTTCTAAGATGATGAGGCTGCAGATTGTCAAACCACACTTTGAGTGATGTTGCTTTATAAGATTCTCTGCTTATTTCTATCTTCATTATTGTTATGCCTTCCATACCTAATCATTAGAATTATTCATGATAATATAAAGAGAGGTAAGTTATAAGAAATGTTGCTCCCTTTAATTATTTGACTTTGAATTGCATCCGTTGCTAAACTATTGGTCATAAGAATATAAAATAAATTCCTTAATTCTAGTAGTTAGAGTATCAAGAAATAAGAATGTGCAGTTTGGACAAGCAAGAAATCCTTGGTACCTCAATGCAGCCCTCAAGTAGAGAAAATGCCAGGTACTGGTTTCATGGCAGTGTCAGAGCTCACTCACTCCCTGCAGTGGTTAGTGCTCTGGCTGCTGACAGCATTTATCTCGTTAATCCTTACCCCTAATGTGTTTGGATAATAGAGGGATACTTAAAATGATCTCACTCTCTCCTCATTTGATCAATTTCTGCTTAATTAGTTTATCTAAAAATCTATCGATTTAAAGGATATTTGTACTTTTTATGTATGTGCGAAGGAATCTTTTTTAAATTAAAAATTATTGGATTTCTCTCTCTATAAAATACCTGGGAATCAATTTAGCCAAGGAGGTAAAAGACCTGTTCTCAGAAAATTATGTTATGGAAAAAAGGAATTGAAGAAAATACAAGTAAATGGAAGCATATACCCTGTTCATGGGTAGGAAGAATCAGCATCAACAAAATGGTCATACTACTCAAAGCAATCTATAGATTCAGTGAAATCACTATAAAAATACCAATAGTATTTTTCAGAGAGCTAGAACAAATAATCCTGAAATTTATATGGAACCATAAAAGACCCCAAGTAGCCACAGCAATCTTGAGAAAGAAGAACAAAATTAGAGTTATCACACTACCTGATATCAAATTATACTACAAGCCTACAGTAATCAAAGCAGCATGGTACTGGCATAAAAACAGATACACTGATCAATGGAACAGAATAGAGAGCTCAGAAATAAATCCACACCTGTACGCTAATTTAATATATGACAAAGGTGATAAGAATATACAATGGGGTAAAGAAAGTCTCTTCAATAAATAGTGCTGGGAAAATTGGACAGATACATGCAAAAAAAGAAAGAAAGAAAGAAAGAAAAAGAAAGAAAGAAAGAAAAGAAAGAAACTGGACCATCTCCTTACACTATATATAAGAATGGACTCAAAATGGATTAAAGACTTAAATGTAACACCTGAAACCATAAAACTTCTAGAAGAAAACATAAGCAGAAAACTCTCTGATATTGCTAACAGTAATTTCTTTTCAGATATATCTCCCCAGGCAAGGGAAACAAAAGAAAAAGTAAACAAATGGGACTATATCAAACTAAAAAGTTTTTATACTGCAAAAGAAACCAACAACAAAACAAAAAGACAACCGTCTGATTGGGAGAAGATATTTGCTTACGGTATATCTGATAAGAGGTTAATATTTAAAATATCTAAAGAACTCATACAACTCAACAACAAAAAGAAACAAACAATCCAAATAAAAAATGGACAGAAGATCTGAACAGATATTTCTCCAAAGAGGAAATACAGATGGCTGATAGACATATGAAAAGATGCTCAAGGTCGCTAATCATCAGAAAAATGCAAATTAAAACTACAATGAGATATCACTTCACACCTGTCAGAATGGCTATCATCAATAAATCAAAGAATGACAAGTGCTGGTGAGGATGCAGAGAAAAGGGAATCCTAATACATTGTTGGTGGGATTGTAAATTGTTACAGCTTGGAAAACAGTATGGAGGTTTCTCAAAATACTAAAAATGGGTATACCTTTTGACCCAGCAATTGAACTTCTGGGTATTATCCAAAGAAAATCAAAACAATAATTCATAAATATATGCACCCCAATATTCATGGCAGCACAATTTACAATAGCCAAGATATGGAAGCAACCTAAATGCTTGTCAACAGACAATTGGATAAAGAAGTTATGGTTCATACATACAATGAAATATTACTCAGCCATTAAAAAATTGAAATCCTACCGTTTGCAATGACATAGATGGACCTAGACATTATTATGCTGAGTGAAATAAGTCAGACAAAGAAAGATAAACACCATATGATTTCACTTATATAAGGAATCTGAGGAACAAAAAGAACAAACTAATCAAAAACAGACTCGCAAATATAGAGGACAATCTGGTGATGGCCAGAGGTGAGCAGGGTTGGAGGAGTTGGGAGAATGGGTGAAGGGTTAAAGAAGTACAAATTATTAGTTGATAGATGGTCACGGGGATAGGGGCACAGTATAGGGAATGCAGTTAGCATTATTATATTGGCTAGGTGGAAAACCAGAGAAGAGAAGGAGCAATTAGGGGGATCATTTTATAAACTACATAAATGTCTAACCAATGTACTGTATACTTGAAACTAATAAAAAAAAAAAAGAAAAAAGAAAATGTTAAAAAATTATAAGGGTGACATTGATTAACAAAATTAAATAAGTTTCAAGTGTATCATTCAACAGAAAATGGTATATATGTTGTATTGTGTGTTCACCACCCAAAGTTCGATGTCCTTCTGTCACTGAATATTTCAACCCTTTTACCCCTATCTACCTCCCCCACCCTTCTCTCTGGGAACCACTAATCTACTGTCCGTGTCCATGAGTCTTTGTTTTGTTTGTCATGTTTCTTTGTTGCTTTCAATTTTATATCCCACATATTAGTAAAATCATATGGTTTTCAACTTTTTATGTCTGACTTATTTTGCTTAGCATGATTATCTCATGATCCATCTGTGTAACACATGGCAATATTTCATCTTTTCTTATGGCCGAGTAATATTACGTTGTATATATGTACCACAACTTCTTTATCTAATCATGTATCATAGGACGCTTTGGTTGCTTCCATGTCCAGGCCACCGTGAATAATGTTGCTATGAACATCAGATGTGTATATCTACAGATAATAGTTTTCAAAATTTTTAGGTAAATACCCAGAAGAGGGACTGCTGGATCATACAGTAATTCAATTCTTAGTTTTTTAAACTGCCATACTGTTTTTTGTAGTGATTGTACCAATTTGCATTCCCACCAGCAGTGTATGAGGGTTCATTTTGCCTATGACCTCTCCAACACTTGTTATTACTCATCCTGTTGATGACAGCTATTTTAATGGGTGTGAGGTGGTTTCTCATTATGGCTTTGATATACATTTCTCTATTAGCTAGTAAAATTGAGCATCTTTTCATATATCTGTTGGCCATTTGTATATCTTCTTGGGAGAAGCGTCTGTTCAGGTCCTCTGCCCATATTTTATTTGGCTTTATTTTTAATTATTGAGTTTTATGAGTTCTTTATATATTTTGGATATTAGGTTCTTATCGGAGGCTTTGTTTGTAAATACATTCTCCTATTTGGTTGGCTGCCTCTTTGCCTCGTTGATAGTTTCTTTTGCTTTGCAGAAGCTTTTTTAGTTTGATATAGTTCCATTCATTTATTTTTGCTTTTACTTTCCTCATTTTTGTGGTCAAATTCATAAAATCTTCTTTAAGTCCAAGGTCCATGAGTTCAATACCTATGTTATCTTCTATGCAGTTTTTGTTTCAGGTCTTATATTCAGGGCCTTGATTCATTTTGAGTTAATTTTGGTATATGATGATAGACAATAGTCTAGTTTCATTATTTTGCAGGTGATTTTCCAGTTTTCCTAGCACCATTTATTAAAGAGGCTTTCCTTTCTCCATTGTATGTTTTTGACTCATCTGTCAAAAATTATTTGTGCATATATATATGGCGATTTACTACTGGACTCTCAATTTGTTCCACTGGTCTGTGTGTCTGTTTTTCTGCCAATACAATGCTGTTTTCATTATTGTCACTTTGTAGTATAATTTGAAATCAAGCAGAGTGATACCTTCAGCCTTATTCTTTTTTTTCTCAGAATTGCTTTGGCTATTTGGTGTCTTTTGTGCTTCCATACAAATCTGATGGTTTTTTTTTTGTTCAATTTCTCTCAAAAATGCTGATGGTATTTTGATGTGACTGCATTAAATCTGTATAATGGTTTAGGTAATAAGGTGATTTTAACTATGTTGATTTTCCAATCCAAGAACATAGAATGTCTTTCAATTTCTTTGTGTCTTCTTCAATTTCTTTTAATAGCGTCTTATAGTTTTCAGTGTACAGGTTCTTCACATGTTTCATTAGATTTATTGTTAGGTAATTTATGCTTTTTATTGCAATTGCAAAAAGAATTTTTTAAAAATTTCTTTTCCTGAAAGTTCATTATCAGAGTATAGGAATGCTTGGGTTTTTGTACATTGATTTTGTATCTTGAAACTTTACTGTATTTGTTTATTATTTCTAATAGTGCTTTAGTGGAATCTTTAGAGTTTTCAATATAGCCATTCATGTTACCTGCAGAAAGTGACGATTTGACTTCTTCATTCATACTTGAATACCTTTTATTTCTTTCTCTTGCCTGATTGCTCTCACTAGGACTTCCAAAATTATATTGAATAATAGTGTTGATAGTAGACAGCCTTGTCTCATTCCTAATTTTAGAAAGAAGGTTTTTATTTTTTCACCATTAAGTATATTAGCTGAGGGTTTGTCATATATGACCTTTATTATATTGAGGTACTTTCCTTTAATGCTTATCTTATTAAGTGTTTTAATCATAAATGAATTGTCAAAGGTTTTTTTCTGCATCTGTTGATATAGTCATATGATTCTTATTTTTTAATTTGTTTATGTGGTATATCACATTAATTTAATTGTGTATGTTGAACCATCCCTGTGCCCCTGGGATGAAGCCCACTTCATCGTGGTGTATGATCTTTTTAATATATTGCTGTATTCGGTTTGCTAGTATCTTATTTAAGATTTCTGCATCTGTGTTCATGAGAGATATTGGTCTGTAGTTTTTTTTTGTGTGTGTGTTATCTTTGCCAAGTTTTGGTATCAGAGTAATATTGGCCTCATAAAATATGTTGGGAAATACTGGCTTCTCTTCGACTTTTTGGAAGAGTTTAAGGAGAATAGGTATTAAATCTTTGAATGTTTGGTAGAGTTCACTGGTGAAGCCATCTGGTCCTGGACTTTTACTTTTTGTTAAGTTTTTGATGATTGTTTCAATTTTCTTACTGTTGATCAGTCTATTTATATTTTTCAATCCTTCATTATTCAGTCTAGAAAGATCGTATCTTTCTAAGAACTTGTCAATTTCTTCTAGGTTATTAAATTTGGTATCATATATTTTTTCATAATATTCTTGCATGATCCTTTGTTTTTGGTGGCATCTGTCGTAATTTCTCCTCTTTCATCCCCGATTTTGTTTATTTGTGTTTTTTCTCTTATTTCTTTAGTGAGTCTAGCTAGGGGTTTGTCAATTTATTAAACTTCTCAAAGAAGCGGCTTTTTGTCACATTAATTTTTTCTATTATCTTTTTGTTTTCAATTTAATTTAATTCTGCTCTAATTTTAGTTATTTCTTTCCTTCTGCTGACTTTGGGCTTCATTTGTTCTTCTTTTTCAAGTTTTCTAAGATGTAATGTTCAGTTGTTTATTTGGGCTCGTTCTTGTTTCTTGAGATAGCCCTTTAATGATATGAACTTTCCTCTTATTACTGCTTTTGCTGTGTGCCAAAAGTTTTGATGTATTGTACTTTCATTCTCATTTGTTTCTATGTATCTCTTGATTTCTGTTTTTATTTCTTCTATAACCCTGTCATTCTTCAGCAGCATTTTGTTTAATTCCCACGAACTTGTGGTTCTTCCTGCTTTTTTTTTTAACAATTAATCTCCATTTTCAAAGCATTATAATCAGAGAATATATTTGATATGATTTCATTCTTAAATATGTTGAGGCTAGTTTTGTGTCCCTACTTATGGTTTATCCTCACGAATGTTCCATGTACCCTAGAAAAGTATGTATAAGCTGCTGCTTTGGCATGAAAGGCTCTAAGTGTCTATTATGTCCAATTAGTCTAATGTATCATTTAAGGATGTTATTTCCTTATTGATTTCCTATTTGGATGACCTATTCATCTCTAACAGTGGGATATTTAGGTCTCCTACTATGATTGTCTTTTTGTCAGTTTCTCCCTTTAGTTCTGTTAGTAAATGTTTTATTTATTTTGGTGTTCCCTGATTGAGAGCACAAATATTAATAAGTGTTAAGTCTTCTTGATGTATGGTTCCCTTTATCATTATGAAGTGTTTATCATTTTATCATTATGAAGTGCTTATCATTGTCTCTCATTACCTTTTTTATCTTGAAGTCTATTTCATTAGATACAAGTACAGCTACACCGCTTTTCTTTGGATGCCATTTGCTAAGAGTATCATTTTCCACTCATTCACTTTGTGTCTATATCATCCTTGCAGCTAAGATGTTTCTCTTGAAGGGAGCATGTAGTTAGGTTTTGTTTTTTGATCCAGTCTGCTACTCTGTCCCTTTTTATTGGTGAGTTCAGTTCCTTTACATTTAGGATGGTTATTGAAATATGAGGTTTCCTTATAGCCATTTTTTGTTTTGTTTTCTGGTAGCTCGATGTCTCCACTGTTTTTTTGTCCTTGTGTTTCTATCTGTTATTTTAATTTGGTTGGGTTTGGTGGATTTTCCTTCTATTCCCTCGTGTTTTATGCTATGTGTCTCAGTTCTGGATTTATAGAGTGTGGTTACCATTAAGTTTATGTAAGGAATAGTTATATATAAACAGTAGTCCATTTTCTTCTGTGTGTACCTTATCTCCATTCCCATTTGAGAATTTGGATCTTCCTCCACTTTTCTGTTTTTGTTGTCTCAAATTCTCTGAACATTCATACAGGCTGAACATTCATTTTTAAGTTTCAGTAGCTGTTATCTTCTCTTTTTAGAGTGTTTCTTTTTTTAGCCTTTAACCATTATGTAATATTTAAGATTTTAATACCCTGTTCTTAATAAGGGCTGCACTTTCCTGCTTCTGTCTGCTTTAGTCATCTTACTCATCCTTATGTATTTTTGTCATTTTGTTTCAGGTAGAATGACCTCCTTCAGTATATCTTGTAATGCAGGTCTTTTGTTGGAGTATTCCTTCAGCTTTTATATGTCTGGAAAGGTCTTTATTTCTCCTTCATATTTAAAGGAGAGCTTTGCTTGATATATTATTCTTGACTGGTAATTTCTTTTTTCAATATTTTGAATATTTGGTTCCACTCCTTCCTTGCTTGTAGGGCTTGTGCTGAGAAGTCTAATAATAGTTTAATGGGTTTTCCTTCATAAGTTCCTGTCATCTTTTCCCTGGCTTCCTTGAGAATTCTTTCTTCTTCATTAATTTTTGACAATTTTAATATAATGTGTCTTGAAGAAAACCTTTTTGGGTTGAGATAATTGGGTGTTCTCTTGGTTCTTGGATTTGAAAATTCAGCTTTTTCATTAGATTTGGGGAATTTTCATTGATCATTTATTTGAATATGCTTTCTGCTCCCTTCTCTCTCTCTTCTCCTTCTGGCATACCCATTATTCTCCACCCCCCATCTTTATTGAAATATAATAGACAATTCATTGCTTGTATTTACATTGTACAACTGAATGAGTTTTTTTCAATTAGAATTGGCATACAATAATATACCAGTTTCAGTTGTATAGCATAGTGATCAGAGATCCACATGACTCACAAAGTGATCACGCCACTAAATCTAGTATCCCTCTTCTCTCTTACATATTTATCAAAACGTTATTAACCATCTTCCTCATGCTATACTCTACATCTCCACATCTAATCAGCAACTATCCATTTGTACCTATTAATCCTTTTTTTTTGCTGTCTTCCAATCCTGTCCCATTTAGTAGCCCTCAAAATATTCTCTGTATCTATGAGTTTATTTCCACTTTCATTGTTGTTGTTATTTTGTTCTTTAGATTCCACATGTACGTGAAATCATGTGATATTTGTCTTTATCTATCTAACCCATTTCATTCAGTGCAATACCCTCGAGATCAATCAAGGCAACACCTTTTTCCATTTCCTTCTTTTTAGTCTCTGTGTGTCTTTTAATCTGAAGTGAGTCTCTTGTAGGCAACATATGTAGGGGTCTTGTTTTCTTATCTATTCAGCCACTCTGTCTTTTGGTTGGAGTACTTGGTTGATAGAAATGTAATTATTACCATTCTTTTAATTTTTTTTTACACCTACGGCACCCGGTCTTCCTAGGTGCTCTCCCATCCAAGTACTAACCAGGCCTGACCCTGTTTAGCTTCCGAGATCAGACGAGATTGGGAGTGTTCAGGGAGGCCAGGCCATAGATAATTATTACCATTCTTTATTCCTGTGTTTGATACATGTTTTTTTCTTCTTAAAGAAGGCCTTCCAACATTTCCCGTAATACTGGCTTGGTGTTGATAAATTCCTTTAGCTTATTTTTGTCTGGGAAGCTCTTTATCTGTTCTTTGGCTCTAAATGATAGTTTTGTTGGATAAAGTATACTTGGTTGTAGATTCTGGGTTTTCATCATGTCGAATATTTTGTGCCAAGCCCTTCTGTCCTGCATAGTTTCTTTTGAGAAATCAGCTCCTGGTCTTATGGGTGCTCCCTTGTAGGTAACGAACTGCTTTTCTCTTGCTGCTTTTAAGATTCTTTGTATTTAACCTTTGATATTTTAATCATGATGTGTCTTGGTGTGGGCCTCTTTGGGTTCTTGTTTTTTAGGACTCTCTGAACTTCATGGAGTTGTATGTCTATTTCCTTCACCAGGTGAGGGAAGTTTTCCGTCATCATTTCTTCAAATAGCTCTTCAACATCTTGTTTTCCTTCCGGTACCCCTATGAGATGGATATATGTACATTTAATAGTATCCAATAGGCTCCTTAAATTATTAGTATAGTCTTGCCTTCCTTTTTCTTGCCATTCTGATTGATTATTCTTGGCTTCCCCATCCTCTATATAGGTCGTTTGATCTTCTTCTTTATTCACTCTGTTTATTCCATTTAATATACTTTTCATCTCAGATAACGTGTTATTCATTTCTGACTGGTTTCCTTTTATAATTTCCATTTTTATGTTTTTTTTAATCTCTTTGTTAAAGCTCTCACTGAGTTCATCTACATTTCCCCTAAGTTCACTGAGCATCTTTATGAACAATGTTTTGAACTCTGCACCTCTTAGATTACTTGACTATATTATTCCTGGATCTCTGTTCTGTTCTCTTATATGGTTTCTGTTTTTCCGTCTTCTCATTTTGGCTGCTTTTCTGTGTCTCTTTTTATGTACTCAGCAAAGCTCCTAAGTCTTCTGGTCTTATTAGTGAGGCTTTGTGTAGTAGGTGTTCAGTGGCACAGTACTGAGAGAGTTTCAGCTGCAGGCCAAGTTTAGCTCCAGCCTGTGACCCTCCATGGCCAACTGTTATGATTTAGCAAGCCATCCACAGATGCCGTGCTTATAGTTGCTTCAAGGGGCCATGCCAGACATCATGGTCTGCTGTCACCATTGTGTCTTGGTACTGCTCAGCAAGGAGCACCTGACTCGCCAAGGATACACTTGAATGTGGCTTGTGTGGGGTGGTGAGTTGGGGGAGGTGGAATTTCAGGGAATACTATGGGAAGAACGACCTCTATTATCCGGTTTGACGATGTCTCAGCTATAGTGGTGCTGAGTCTTCACACTGGGATGGGGAGAGCTCAACAATGGAACAGTGGATACTGCCTGCATTTCTGTACAGAGTGAGCCTTGCCTCCAGCCCTCACTCCCACAACTCAGTGTCCCCCTGTAAGTTCCTGGTTCCCCTGTGCAACTTACTTGGCGCTGGTGCTCAGAGTGAGCAGGTAAGACACGACAAAAGTCTGCTCAGGGACACAGTCCCTTTAAGAGGCATCTTCAGCTACCTGTTGCCACTACTACAGCTTCTGTCTTATCCAGCCACTTGGTACCAGGCAGTGTTGCATCTTCACCCCCTCCTACCTTCTACAGTTACAGGTTGATTAATTTTTTCTCTCTCTAGTTGTAGTGCTTCTGTTTCTCTAGATTCTGGGCAACTTTCTTTGCTGTTTGCTCCATGTTTCTGTCACAACTTTGATTTGGTTGCAAGAGGGATGAACAGAGCCTCTATCATCTATGTCAATTTTTTTTTTTTTTAGCTAGCAGTATTGCTGTTTTGATTTCTGATTCTTCTTTGTCATCATTTTAACTTCTTAACTATTATGCAAGATTATTATCCTGAGAACTATCTTGCATGTATCCTCAAAAAATGGAGTAATAATCCATAACTTTTTCCATATTTTTGTGCCATTTAGATTAAAAAAATGAATATGAAGAATGTATATCATCCTCTACTGAAGGAATTATGTCCGTGATTTAGCTATACCTTATTATTTGAAAGTATTTTTCTTAAATTCTAATCCATAAACTAAAGCTCATTTCTCTAAAAGTTTTTACTTTATAGTGAAACCAAATTATTTAATAATATTTGCATCAATTGAATCTTGGAAAGCCATTAATGTTTTTTAAAATTTGGTAGTTCTCTTTTATAATGTTCATATGAAATATAAAAAAATCCTTTTAGCTTACAGTCTATAATTAGGAAAAGAGAATAAAAACTGAAATCCCAATAGCAAAATGAATTTTTCAGGCTAATTAGACTCTTCGAGAGCTTCAAATTTTAATTAACACTTTACATTTGTAAATTAGCTGTTTAAAACTTGCATTTTTTGTCCTGTCTGAAAGAAGCATACTTTAAGAAGTGAATGTTAAACCAAAATAAGAAAAATGCCACCAGTTATGAAAATATTTTTCTTTTCTTAATGTATTCTCAAGTGTCTCCTTTAGACTTTATGTGGTTTCTTTTTATTATTACAAGGTAATTTTCCACTAGAGTGGAGAAAAGCAATAAGAAAACACCAGTAAAAACAACTTTTTGAAAACAATTTTAACGAGAAAAGTAACACTAAGTAACTAGAATTTTGTTTCATTACTTAGCTCATGTTACACAAAGGTTGGAAATCATCATGTTCTTCAGATTTCAGAATATGCTATAATGGTTTTGGGAGCAGACAAAAAAATTCCCAATTTGCTGAAAATCTTTTTTTTTTTTTCTGTTTTACTTAGATAAACCCCTGGATCATCTGTGATTTTAAGAAAGAAAATATGCTCCAAATATAACAATTCAGTAAATCAAAACAACAGGAAAATATACTACATTGCAAGAGGCAATGGGCAAAATTCAGAGCAATGTGCCCATTTAGGAGCAGGAAAAAGAAGAGAGTGGAAATGAGGAGGAGTTGTTTACTTCCTGCTGACATAAGAAACATTCATGAGTTTAGTTCTGAAGCTCTCCTGGGAGAGGAAGAGGAGACCAATGGGTCCTCAGGTCATTTGGTAACAATGACTTACAATAGCTATTCTCCACCCTCCCACCAAACCAAGGTCTATTCTAAGGAACCGTCCCACAGGCTAACACACTGTAAGAACATGTAACTCACCCTTTCTTCTGGGTGGTGGTACTGTCTTATTTTTGTGTTTTTTTTTTTTTTTTCTGGAAATTTATCGACCTATCTGTCTAGTGTTCTTTTATAGGGAGAAACTTTCTACTCTTCTCATCTATGAATTTCCTGTTTACTTTCTGCCACTCCTTTCCACATGATATCCACAGAAGGTGCCATGTTCTTAGCTGACACACCTTTAGCTGTATTATCCAGGGATGAGCATCTGACCTAGAGTGGGATGATTAGAATTCTTGCCTATGGATTTGAAATGGAATGAAAACGTTTCCCATTCCCATCTTGTTTACGTCCTGGACAACAACAACAAAAACAACATAAACTTAGGTGGGCACATTCATTGAAGGAATAAGAAAGCCATTCCACCCAGAAGGATAAAGAATAAAGCACACTCACAGAAGAAAACAGAGGAAAAAAACAATCTTTTAGTTTGTTTGTTTTAGCATATTTAAGTTGGTTTTCTAAAATGTTTTTGATGAGATTATTATCTGACATCTTTCTAATACTAAGATTATAGTCGTAGTAAATGACCTTTGGGCCCCTCTTTCTTGTAGATAGAAGATACTTTAAGTTTAAAACTTAAACTGTGTTCTCTTCATTTAAATATTCAAACCAATTTCATGTTGAAGCACACACTTTTCTTTACTGCTATTGAGATGTTACATGGCTTCATACACTGAAGAACAAAGCTCTCGGAGAATAATTTTTGGACAAATGTCACACTTCGCAATGACAGATAACATTTAAAAATATCACTGGACATCAAATCTTTTCTCATCAATTGAAGGAAGTCTTGCTTCCTTGCACTTGCCAACCTGTGTTTGATATATCCTGTCAATAAAAAATAACCTTTGTTTAAACTGCTAAGATTTTATTTTTTTTAAAAAACCCACAGCATAAACTTACTTTTCACTGGCATGAATATTTATTTAGTTTTTATATATTTTTGACTTTTAATTACATAAAACTTATTTTATTAATGTTTTATATGAGAATATAAACTATGTGGCTTCATATGACTATTTTAAATAAAATTGCATTTCATCACACAATTATGCAATTATGCTGGCTGGAAAATTACTTCTTGACTATCACCCATGGGAACATAGGCTATCACCCATGGGAACATAACATTCTAACAATATGCTTTCTGCTTCTGTACTCCTGCTTGCACACCTGACCTGTGGGTTGACAGGTAGTGAATAGGAGAAAAATAGACCTTTGCGTTTAAGACAGAATGAGGAATGGGATTTAGGGCTTAAAAACCCTGTACCTCTACATTTCGGGGCTGCTTAATTTGGGATCCACGTACCCCTGGCAGACCCAGTTGGCTGAATAAAGAGTGTGTTTCCTATAACTCACTGATTTCTGGTGGTCCGTGTGTCTTTCAGGGGCTGGCGGTTACAACACAATGTGAAGTTGATTGATTTTATCTATATATATCTCAAGAAGAATAAGAACAAAATTATGTTGAGATTTTCAGGAATTGTTATGTACCTTAAGAACTATTCTTGGAAGAAAAGCAAGAATGTGAGAAAATTAATTAGAAGCTGTGTTAAATTGCAAGAAATAGTAGCCCCCAAACAAATTAGATATTTGTTTTTTCTCTCATGTATCCTAAATGTAAAAAGCCAGCAGTGGCAACTTATGATAGGGTTTGTGCCTCATGATATGATTGCTAGAGTCTTTCTAACAACTCTTTTACCAACTCAAATACAAAGCAAAACTAGAACCACTATTTTTGCTATAATTTTCATATATATCTGTGATGTACAAATATTGTAGCTTAGGATCCTATAGTAGTTACATTAAACTTTTATATTTTACTTTATTTATTGCTCTATCAATTGCACTCTATTTCATATCTTCTCCCAACTTTCATCAAAATTGACCACATATACTTTGTTCATGAATCAAACACAGTTGATACTGCTTTTATGGAAATAGGAAGATTTATACCAAACCCTATCTTCAGGGATTTTCACATAGATGATTATTGATTGTAATATATATTATCGAATAACACATGGCTCTGGACAAGGTGATAACAGCCTGTTATGGGATAAAAGAACAGAATTCTGTAACTATGGAAGCAGAATGTTGTATACCACTTGTGGCTGCATTTTGATTTGTGTATGTACATGGTCAGATAGAATGTTAAAGAGAGGGAGTAAATGAACTTGGTCCCAAAGTTGCTTATTTACTCTTGTAAGTAAGTCTTGTGCTAGCTAATTACTGCTTGGCTATCGCCCATGGGAACATAGGTCATCACCCATGGGAACATAACATTCTAACAATAAGCTTTCTGCTTCTGGACCCCCGCTTGCACATCCGACCTGTGGGTTGACAGTTAGTAAATAGAAGAAAAATAGACCTTTGTGTTTAAGACAGAATGAGGAATGGGATTTAGGGCTTAAAAACCCTGTACCTCTACAAATCGGGGCTGCTTAATTTGGGATCCGCGTACCCCTGGCAGACCCAGTTGGCTGAATAAAGAGTGTGTTTCCTATAACTCACTGATTTCTGGTGGTCTGTGTGTCTTTCGGGGGCTGGCGGCTACAACAGTCTCATACAACTGATCTTGTATCAGAAAACAAAACCACCACGACATTAACATTAGTAATAGGTAGAACAATACAGTAAGATGCAATCTGTGATATTGGAAACATTTCAAAACACCATTTAACTTCTTATTTAATAAAAAGTGGAGAAATTGCAGGTTAAAAAGAAATCTATAGTGAGGCTACACGTGTTATGTTAGACCTCATAAGAAGGTCTAATCTGAGGAGAAACAGACAAGAAGAGGAGAAACAGACAATTCGCTTTAGCGAACTGTTCAATTATATTAGCATCACGTAACTGAGAAAGCGATGTACGGCCATTCTGTATTCCACAGAGACTGAGAGAGAGAGAAATTAGAGTGTATACATTAATGAAAATACAACAAGTTGGTAGAATGAGCTGGAGTTCAGGAAATAATAATAATAGAAGTAATTGAAAAACATGGTGTGAAAATATTAATAAACTTGCAGCAAAGATTCCTGAGAAAATCATAGAACCCCCTCAGGAGTCCATAAGTCTGATGTATAAAACAATGTCTATATGTTCTAAGTACCAAAATGAATTGTGAAGTTATTACTTTAGAAGTGAGACAAATCAAAAAGAAAATTCAGTGCTGGTTGCATAATGAGACAGAAGTTCTAATTTACTTGACAGAAAAGAAGGATCAGTTCAAATCACTGTGTGTATAACATTACTTTAAAATGACTCAAAACAGCCTAGAAAAGTTCACTCAGAAAATTTCAGCAAGAAAAAGATGCCCTAATACTATCCCGAATGAGCAAGCTCTGGACAAATTTATGTTTTTGTTTTTATTTTTTAAACTAATAGTTTTCTTGAAGTATAATTAACTGTAGTGTCATATCCAAATTCATGTTCTTCACAAACTTCAGAATATGGCCATATTTGAAAATAGGTCAAGCTGCACAGTATGACCTTATTTGGCAATAGGATCTTTGCAGATATAATTAAGGTAAAGATCAAGATGAGATCCTATTAGATTATATGGGCTGTAAATTAAATGAGATTGTTCTTATAAGAAACAGAAAAAGACACTCAGAGAGACACAAAGGAGAATGCTATGTGAAGACAGAGGCAGAGATTATATAAATGCCAAGGATTGCCGGCAACCATCAGAAACTAGGAGAGAGATATATATGGAACTAATAATCCCTCAGATCCTCCAGAAGGAACCATCCCCTTCAAAACTTTGATTTCAGACTTATGCCATTCTCTCTCCCTGCTCTCAAACTGTTGACAGAAGACATTTCTGTTATTTTAAGCCACTGAGTTTGTGATAATTTATTATGGAAGCCCTGGGAAACAAATACAGATTTTGGTAGCAGGAACTGAGGTGCCACTGTAACAGATAACTAAAAATGTGGAAGTGACTATTGAATTGGGTAATGAGTAAAGGTTGGAAGAGATTTTAGGCTGATGGAAAGAAAGGCCTACATAGTCTTGTTGAGAAGGTTGAAATATGAATGTGAGAGGTGATTCTGGTAAGAGCTCAGAAAGAAATGAAAAATACTATAGAGAAAGTTTCTCATCATGAGCTTTTTGTTGTTCATGAACAGAATCTTGGTAGAAATGTGAATGTTAAAGGTAATTCTTGTGAGATCTTAAAAGGAAGTGAGGAGCATATTATTAGAAATTAGAGAAAAGGTAACCTTTGTTATAAAGTGGCATAAAATTTGGCTAGATGTGTCTTTTTGTTCAGTGGTAAATAGAATTTACAAGTGATGAACTTGGATATTTAGTTGAGATTTCCAAGCAAAGCTCCCTGCTACCTTAGTATAATGTATGAGGCAAGGTAAAGTGAGAAAGGAGCTACAAGGCAAAAAAAAAAAAAAAAAAAAAATCCAGCACTTGATTATTTGGAATTTTGCAAGCCTATCCAGATTACAAAGGATGAAAAAATGAGAAAATACACTGTTAGGAAAGTGTGCTTGAGAGAGAAGCCCAAGGGTGTAGCTTTTGCTGAAGAGATTAGGTAGGTGACTTATGGATCCATTTAACTATCTCAGCAGAGCCAGGAATAGAGATGGGGTTGTGCAGAAAGGATCTGTGGAGAAGGCTTTGTCTAATGATGATGTATACCAAAGACCAAGAGGTTTTTGAGAATGTCGTATCAGCAGAAACACTGTCAGTTTCTCAGTCTCTGAAAGGACAGAGAGAGGAAGAAATAAATAAAGGCTTTAAACTTCTGAGATTCTACAACCAGAAAATGGACTGATAGAACTATTTGGCTACAAACATGAGCTGTCTTTCAGGAAAAAGAAAGAACAACTCCAAAGATAAAACTATAGCCAGAGAGATGGAGTTAGGGTCAGGAGTCAACAGGAGCACCACTGTGGGGCTCAGAGAACAGAACCATTGAGAACCCAGAAGACAGAGCATTAATACCCAGAGGATCTTCCCAGCCTTGAAATCCAATGGGATTTGCCTTGCTGGATTTGGATTTTCTTGGTGATCCCTTTATTCCTTCCAATTTCTGTCTATGGAAATGCAAATGTCTATTCTATAACTGTCCCATTATTCTATTCTGAAAGGAGATAAGGTGTTTTCTAGTTTCGCGGGTCCACAGATGGAAAATTTTCGTGGGCATGTACCAAACCCAGAGTCTCACCCATGCCTGATTTAGATGATTTAGATGATGAGATTTGGGACTTTTTGCGTTGATAATAAGTAGATGAGATTTTGGATTTAGAGTTGACATTGGAATGGGTTAAGACTTTTGGCAATATTGGGATGAGGTAAATGTATTTTTCACATGGGAGGGATGTGGATGTTTGTTTCCTGGTAGTTGTCAGTCTTTATTGTTCTCTTATTCAGAGTTTTACTTATATTTTTTTATTATTTATTTTTCCATGTGAACTCTAGAATTGGCTTGAATACAGCATTTACCATAAGCCAAAACAAAAATTAAAAACAAAATTATTGATATTTTAATTAGGAGCACATTAAATGTATAAATTAACAGGAATAAATGATACTTTAATGATACTAAGTCTACTTAAGACCAGTTGTTTAAGACATATATTTACCTGGCCAATTTATTATTGATTCCCTTTTCCCTTCTACCCATATTCCTTGAAAGCCTTCTTCATTTATATGTCAAGTCTGTTTATTTATTATCTCAGTTCTAGGTATTCTAAGAGATATAAAGTGGGGTTAGTGATTCTGCTCTCAAACTATCTGTAATTTCTTAATGAAGATACGATGTCTGAATTTATAATTCAAATCTGAGAGATAGAGCAGTAAGTGTCCAACAAAAACAGAAAAACTTCAGGCTCTAAATAACCTAGAAGGAAAAGTAAAGTTCTACACTCTCTTTTCCAATTTACTGGACTATTTATTAGATTAATTCACTAATAGGCAGTGAAAATGGGAAGTGTATAAACTTTGGAACAGGCAGACTTGAATTCATTGCCTAGGGACAGGGCCCGGGTAGGGGAATCTGCCTCAAAATTTGAAACTAGCTTTCTTGATTGCATAATGAAAATACTTATCTCTTCTTTTTAGGCTGTTATGGAGATTAAAAAACATAGTCTTTGTAAAATATTTGTTAAATAATGCATGCCCTTTACATCGTACTGCCTCTTCTGATATACTTCTGGTCTAAAGTTCAATTAACACATTGGGTAGTGGACACAACCCATCAAGGAAAAATATTTAACTGGAATGAATCTTGAAAGTTGTATGTCTTATTTCAAGTTTATTACAAATGAGAATTGTATATCCTTCTTTAAAATGAGTCAATATCACTTGAAATTTTAAAGGATTACATGTCGTGACTAATAATAAATCAAATAAATAGAACAAAAAACTTATCTTGTATCACATGCAAGTTTTCTTCATGTAGGTTTTATATATTTAAAAATTCTTTTCATGCTTTTTGATTTTTTTTGTTAGTCTTGTTATGCAAAGGAGGTAGTCTCTTCCATGCATCTTCTCAATGGTTTTTGATTACAGATATATCTTTTTATAGTGCAATTCAGTCTAGAATAGAATTCTGCAAAACACACAAAAGTGACACAATTATAAATGCAGATTTTCTTGTGCAGCTCAGCCTAAGTTTGCGTGGTAATTTCTTATCAGAAATGCATTAGGGAGTATATGTCTAGAATATAATTATACTGCAACTCTGTTAATAATTATATAACTATCTTCATTTTATTTTATCTTCCTAAATTTTTATGGATTTAACCATAAATCCATGGTTTTCCAAAAGAGAAATTATTTATTGCTGTGTAGTAACTCCATAATAAACTGTTTCCGAGAACTTCAGAATTTTTGAGGCTTGATTTGCTAAAGTGACAGATGGAAAGATAGCATATCTTTTAAATATTACTTGCTAGTTGGAGAGGCAAGATTAAAATCATCATGTTTAACGTGTGAAGGATAGGGGCTCTTTTTAACAGCTTTATTGAGATATAATTCACATACTATGAAGTTCACCCACTTAAAGTGTACAATTAAATGTTTTCCAAGTACAGTAACAGAGGGTGCCAACATCATGACAATTGAATTTTAGAACATTTTCATCACTCTCCCAAAGAAATCTATACTCATTAGCAACTACTCATATCTGCTGCTCCTTGCCCCACCTTGTCCCTATCACTACTAATTAGTAACAATAATAAACTTTCTGTTTCTAGACATTTATATTTCCTGGAAATTTAATATATATAGAATCATATAATATGTGATCTTTTGCAACTGGATTATTTTACTTAGCATAGTATTTTCAAGGGTACATCCATGTTGTAGGATATGTCAGTACTTTCTTCTTGTGCCTAATGTTTCATTGTATGACGTTTTATTATTGATTGGTCAGTTGAGAGACATTTGATTCTTTTCACTTTTTGGCTCTTATGAATAATACTGATATGAACGTTCACATGTAAATTTTTTATGGACATTTGTTCTCACTTCTCTTGGGAATATATTTATGGATGTAATTTCTAGATCACATGATAACTCTGCGTTTAACCATTTTAGGAACTGTCAAACTGTTTTCTAAAGCAGATGCATTATTTAACATTCCTGACAGCAATGTAAGAGAATTCTGATTTCTTCACAACCTCACCAAAATCTGCTTTTGTATGTCTTTTTATTTTAACCATGTTAGTGGATGTAAAGTGGTATCTCATGGTTTTGATTTGTATTTTCCTAAAGACTAAGGATTTTGAATATTTTTTTTGTGTGTGCTATTTGCCATTTGTATGTTTTCTTTGGGGAACTGTCTTTACAAATCCTTAGCCCATTTTTCAATTGGGTCGTTTATCTTATTGAGTTATATGAGATCTTTATATGCTTTGGATATGTCTCTTATCAGATCTATACTTTTTAAGTATTTTCTCCCATTTTGTGGTTTGTTTCTTTACTTTTTTGATAGTATTAAATTTTTAGCACAAAGGTTTTTAATTTTGATGAAGTCCAATTTATCCATTTTTTCCCATGTTTTTTGGTGTCATAGCTAAGAAGTCATTGCCTAACTCAGTGATGAAGATATACTTCAATGTTTTCTACTAGGATGAGAAACTCTTTTTGAAAAAAAACCCAAAAATTTATATGTAAATATTAAAATAAATAGCATTCAAATTTTATGATGGATATTTTTGAAGTAGGAATTTGAAGTTTACTGTTATTTCCTTAACATTTGTTGAGCAAAGACAAATTTTCTATGTTTAAATTTTAAAAAGTTGTCCAAATTTTCTAATAAACTTAGGATGTGAAGTTATTCTTATTGATAAAGTAGACTGGTGAGAGGAATTATCAATATATAAATGACAACAGAAATAACGTACTACATATAAATTTATTTGGAAAAGTCAGTATAAGGAAGTCAAATTTGTAAAGTACTGTACAAATGTTACTCAAATCTCTATTTTATTAAAAATTTAAAATGCTTTCAGTTACAGTTGACATACAATATTATATTAGTTTCAGGTGTACAACATAGTGATTAGACATTTATATAACTTATGAAATGATCACCCTGTTTAGTTTAGTACCCACTTGACATCATACCTAGTTATTATAATGTTATTGGCTATATTCCCTACGCTGTACTTTACATCCCTGTGACTGTTTTTATATCTGGCAATTTGTGGATCTTAATCCCTTTCCCCTTTTCACCTATCCCTCAAACCCCCTTTCATTTGGCAAACCTCAATTTGTTCTCTGTATCTGAGTTTGTTTCTGTTTCAATCATTTATTTATTTATTTATTTATTTATTTCCATGTATAAGTAAAATCATATAGTATTTGTCTTTGTCTGACTTATCTCTCTTATATAATACCCTCTAGGTTCATTCATGTTGTCACAAAGAGTAAGCTCTCATTCTTTCTATGGCTGTGTAGTTTTCCACTGTATGTATATATGTATGTATATATGTATGTATGTATGTATGTATGTATGTATGTAGGTATGTATGTATGTATGTATATATCTTCTTTGTCCATTCATCTGTTGATGGACACTTAGGTAACTTCTTTATATCGACTTTTGTAAATAATGCTTTAATGAACATAGAGGTACACATGTCTTGTGAAATAGTGTTCTCATATTATTCAGATAGATATCCAGAAGAGAAATTGCTGGATCATATGGTAGTTCTATTTTTATTTTTAAAGGAACCTCCATACTGTATTCCATAGTAGCTGTACCAATTTACAATCCCACCAACAGTGCACGAAGGTTCTCTTTTCTCTCCAACACTTGCTATTTCTTGAATTTTTGATAATTGCTATTTTAACACATGTGAGTTGATATCTTCTTGTGGTTTTGATTTGCATTTCTCTAGTAATTAGTGATGTTGAGCATCTTTTCATGTGCCTGTTGGCCATCTGTATGTCTATTTAGATACTCTGCCGTGTTTTAATCTGATTATTTGTGAGTTTTTGTTCTTGAGTTGTTTGAATTCCTTACATATTCTAAATATTAACCCCCATCAGATGCATCATAAGCAAATATCTTCTCCCATTCAGTAGGTTGTTTGTTCATTTTATTGATGGTTTCCTTTGTTATGCAAAACTTTTTAGTTTGATGTAGTCCCACTTATTATTTTTTCTTTTTTTCTGTGGCCCAAAGAAACATATCCAAAAAAAAATACATATTACTAAGAGTCGTATCAGAGTTTACTGCCTCTGTTTTCTTCTAGGAGTTTTATAGTTTCAGGTCTTACATTTAAGTCTTTATCCATTTTGAGTTTATTATTGTATATGGTGTAAGAAAGTGATCCAATTTCATTCCTTTACATGTTTCCAGTTTTCTCAACACCATTTATTGAGGAGACTGTCTTTACTCCATTGTATAGTCTTGCCCTCTTTGTCATAGATTAACTGATCACATAGGCATGGGTTTATTTCTGGATTCTCTATTCTGTTTCATTGATCTATATGTCTGTTTTTATGCCAGTGTCATGCTGTTTTGATCACTATGGCCTTGTAGTATAGTTTGATATCAGGTACCATGATACCGCCAACTTTGTTCTTCTTTCTCAAGATTGCTTTGGCTATTTGGGATCTTTTCTGGTTCCACAGAAATTTTAGAGTATTTGTTCTAGTTCTTTGTAAAATATTATTGGTATTTAGTAGTGATTTTATTGAATCTGTATATTGCTTTGGATAATATGGACATTTTAACAATGTTAATTCTTCCTGTTCATGAGCACAGTATATTCTTCCATTTATTTGTATCTTCTTCAACTTCTTTCTTCAAATTTTTTTATAATTTTCTGAGTACAGATTTTTTACCTCCTTGGTTAAATTTATTCATAGGTTTTTTTTTCTTTTTGATGCAATTGTAAATGGAATTGTTTCCTTTATTTCTCTTTCTGATAGTTTGTTATTGGTGTATAAAAATGCAACTGATTTATCAATATTAATTTTGTATCCTATTTTACTGAATTCATTTATTAGTTTTATAAGTTTTTAGTGGAATCTGTAGGGTTCACTTGATATAGTGTATCATCTGCAAATAATGACAGTTTTACTTCTTCCTTTCCAATTTGAATGCCTTTTATTATTATTATTTTTTGTCTGATTTCTGTGACTAGGACTTCTAATATGATGTTGAATAAAAGTGGTGAAAGTGGACATTTTTGTCTTTTCTTTCTCTTAAAGAAAAAGCTTTCAGCTTTTCTCCGTTGATTATGATATTAGCTGTGGGTTTATCATGGCCTTTATTTTGTTGGGGTATTTTCCCTCTATTTCCACTTTGCTGATCATAAATCAATGTTGGATATTGTTAAATGCTTTTCTGGATCTATCAAAATCATTATAGAATATTTATCTTTCATTTTATTTTTCTGGTTTTAGTATCAGGGTAATACTGGCCTTATAAAATGAGTGTGGGAGTCTTCCCTCCTCTTTAATTTTTTAGAACAGTTTGTGAAGGATGGGAAGGAAGAAAGGATTCTTCTTTGAATGTTTGGTAAAATTTATTTGTGAAGCCATCTGGTTTTGCTTATATGGAATATTTTAATTACTGATTCAATTTTGTCAGTAGTTATCAATCTGTGCAGATTTTCTGTTTCTTTCTGATTCAATCTTAGAAGATTGTATATTTCTAGGAATTTATCCATTTCTTCCAGGTTGTCTAACTTGTATTTCCTTATAATTCTTTGTATTTTTGTGATGTCAGTTGTCACTTCTTTTTTTTCATTTCTGTTTTTATTTATTTGGACCCTCTCTCTTTTTTCTTCGATGAGTGTGGCTAATGGTTTTTAAATTTTATATTTTTAAGAAACCAGCTTAGTTTCATTGGTCTTTTCTATTGTTTTTAAAGATTTTATTTCATTTATTTCAGCTCAGATTTTTATTATTTCTTTCTTTCTACTTACTACTTTAGGCTTTGTTTGTTCTTTTTCTCGTTCTTTTTGGTTTAAGGTTAGATTGTTTATTTGAGATTTTTTGTTTGTTTGTTTCTTGATGTAAACCTGTATTGATATAGATTTTTCACTCAAAACTGCTTTGGTTATGTCTCACTGATTTTGGGTTACTGTGTTTTCATTTTCATTTGTTTCAAGGTATCTTTTGATATCTTCCTTGATCTCATTGTTAACCCATTCATTGCTTAGTAGCATGTTATTTAGCCTCCATTTGTATGTGTGTTTTTAGTTTTCTTCTTGTAATTGATTTCTAATTTCATAACATTGTGATTGGAGAAGATGCTTGATAAGTTTTCAATGTTAAATTTATTGAGACTAGTTTTGTGGCCTAACATGTGGTCCATCCTGAAAAATGTTCCATTTGCTACTTTTAGGTGAAATGTCCTAAGCATATCAAATAAGTCCATCTGGACTTATCTGTTTATTATGGTCACTGTTTGCTTGTTACTTTTCTGTCTTGATGATTTATCCATTGATATCAATGGGGTTTTAAAATCCCCAACTATGAATGTTGATCTCTCAATGTTTGTTAATATTTGCTTTATATTTTTAAGTGCTCTTGTGTTGGGTGCATAGATGTTTACAAAACTTATGCTTTCTTATTGAATCGATCCCTTCATCATTATGAAATGTGCTGCTTTGTGTCTTATTAGAGCCCTTCTCTTAAAGTCTTTTTTTTCTGTTATAAGTATTGCTATCTCTGTTTTTTTTTTTTCATTTTCATTTGCATGTAATATCTTTTTCCATTGCTTTGCTTCAGTCTGTATGTGTCTTCCAATCTGAAGTGGGTCTTTTGTAGGCAGCGCATGTTTGGGTCTTGTTATTTTTTTTTATTCATTCATCTACCCTATGCCTTTCAATCGGAACATTTAGTCCATTTACATTTAAAGCAATTATTGATAGCTACGTAGTTATAGTGATTTTATTAATTATTTTCTGATTATTTTTGTAGTTCTCTATTTCTTTCTTATTCTCTTGTTCTCTACTGTCAGGGTAACACTGGTCTCATAAAATGGGTGGGAGTCTTCTATACTGATAGTGCTGTATTTGAATTTTTTTTTCTCTTTATTTTTTGTATGTGTCTTATAAGTTTTTGGTCTGTGGTTACTATGTGATTCATATATACCAAGCTGTGTTTATTTTAAATTATTTGTATTTTAAGTTAATTTTCACTTAAGTTCAAACACAAACTAAAATCACTACAATATTTACTCATCCCACCCATGTTTATGTTTTTGCCTTTAGTTTTTGTTTCTTCTGTGTGTGTTTGTGTATATCCTTTAATTTATTGTTGTAATTACACACAATATTCCTACTTTTGAATTTTAACTTTTGTACTAGCTTTATAGTTTAATCCACTCCTGTTTTTATGTGTTTGCCTTTGTCAGTGAGAATTCTCTTCTTTCCTGTATCTTATTCATGGTTTTGATCTTTTTTTGTTCTTAAAGAAGTCCCTTCAACATTTCTTGTAATAATGGTTTAATGGTGATAAACTCCTTTAGTTTCTCCTTGTCTGGGAAACTCTTTATCTCT
Source organism: Pteropus medius (assembly GCF_902729225.1). Lineage (NCBI taxonomy): Eukaryota > Metazoa > Chordata > Mammalia > Chiroptera > Pteropodidae > Pteropus > Pteropus medius. Next base: position 67,429 of record NW_024347838.1, on the reverse strand, counting down.
ACTTCAATTCTAAATGATAGCCTTGCTGGGTAGAGTAAGCTTGGTTGTAAGTCCTTGCTTTTTTTTTTTTATCACTTTTGGCCTGCAAAGTTTCTGTTGAGCAATCATTTGACAGTTTATGGGATTTACCTTGTAGGTAACTTACTGCTTTTCTCTTGCTGCTTTTAAGAGTCTCTCTGTATTTAAACTTTGGCATTTTAATTATGATGTGCTTGTTGTGGACCTCTTTGGGTTCCTCTTTCTTGGGACTCTCTGTGCTTCCTAGGCTTGTATGTCTATTTCCTTCACTGGGCTAGGGAAGTTTTCTGTCATTATTTCTTCAAACAGGTTTTCAATACTTTGCTCCCTCTCTTTTCCTTCTGGTACCCTATCATGCAAATATTGTTATGCTTGATATTGTGCAAGAGGTCTTTTAAGTTATAATCATTTAAAAGAACTTTTTTTTTTTGCTACTCAGAATGTTTTCCACTACCTTGTCTTTCAGATTGCTAATTCAACTCTCTGCTTTATCTAATCTACTGTTGATTCCTTCTAATATATTCTTAATTTGTTATTGTATTCTTCATTTCTGACTGGTTCTCTTTTATGTTTTCTATCTCTAATATTATAATTCTTATCTCTTTGTGTAAGTTCTCACAGAGTTCATCTATTTTTTTCCTAGGTTTATTTAGCATCTTTATAACCATTGTTTTGAACTTTACCTCTGGTAAATCATTAGTTTCCATTTTGTTTAGTTCTTTTTCCTGGAGTTTTATCCTGTACTTTCATTAGGAACATGTTTCTTTGTCTCCTCATTTTGGCTGCTTCCCTGTGTTTGTTTCTATTTATTAGATTAGTCTGCTACTTCTGCCAGTTTTGGCATGATGATCTTATGTAAAAGGTGTCCTTTGTGGACAAGTACCACAGTTTCTCTGGTCACCTGAGCCAGGTGCTTCAGGGGTGTCTCTTGTGTGGGTTGTATGTGCACTTTTGTATTTAATCAGAGACTCCGGGATGAGAAAGACTTTGGAGGAGTATGAGGATCTTCATGCTTCTCCACTGCTTTCTGCTCCTATACCACCATTGCCTCCTGAGTATGAGCAAGACTTAGAGAGGGAGGCTCACAGAGATCAGCAGGCTAGGGGAGGAGAGGACAGTCAGGAATGGACTTTGATGGGCTAAATCAGTACCTCCAGGAAAGTTATAAATACTGATGATGGGGAAATATGAGTATGTGTATGACCTCTGATCTATATTTGTCTGTGTTATATGTAATATGGTGTTTCAGTTAAGAATTCTACTTATGATGGAAAGGAAAACGTATGTTTTTTGGTAACAGAAGGTATAAAATATGGAGATTTATTTTGAAAGAAATTAAGGGAAAGGTATTTGTCTTAAAGTTGGTTATTTCTGATTAAAGGAAAAGAGGCAAACTGAAGGAATAGCAGGTTTGTGACAAAAAATCCTGAGAGGAAATTTTATGTGATTAAGTTAAAAAAAATGAAAATTTAAATGCCAAAAGTAAGCTAATGCACAATTAAAGTTGTATTTTTCATGTTGTCTGCCTCTGGGGCCCTTAGAATAGGCTTTCAGAGATTTTTATTCCCAGTAGGCAGGGACTACAGCCCTATCTCAGCTTTGAAGAAGTTACAGAAGACAGACCTTCCTCCCTCAACATCCCCTTAAAAGTTTGGGAATACAATCTCTGAAAGAAAATAGTTGTAGAGAGCAGATCTGTGTTGCAGATCCTGCAGCTGAAGCATCTGCAAAGCTATGCTTGACTATGTTGCACTCTGCCAAGGGCAGAGAAGCAAAGAACAGACAGCTGCTTGTAGTTTAGCACAGATAACTGGTGGGTACAGACAGGCCTTATGGAGATTATTGTTGCCAGCAAGTTTCAATTCTCAAGAAGGAGACTCCCGCCCCCTCCTTCTGCTATCCCTAACTCAGGAGAAGTTATCTGCAGCCCAGGAGTAGTTAAAGAAGAACTTGAGGCAGGGCACATTGAGCCTTTTATTAGTCCCTGGAATACTCCAATTTTTGTCATTAAAAAGAAATCAGGGAACTGGAGATTATTATAGGACCTCCGAGCAGTTAATTTGACTATGGAAATCACAGGTGCCACTCAACTTGGCCTCCCTACTCTTACTATGATTCCTTGGAATTTTCATCTTATTATTGTAGATTTGAAGGACTCTTTCTTTACTATACCATTAGATCCTGAATACAAGAAGAGCTTTGCTTTTAGCGTTCCTCCACTTAATTTTAAGAAACTCATGAAGTGGTATCAGTGGAAGGTTCTTCCACAAGGTATGGCTAATAGTCCCACAGTGTGTTAAAATTTTGTTGCTCAAGCAGTATTGCCAATTAGAGAAAAGTTTCCAAACTCCTATCATTTTGCTTGCGTGTGCAGAGAAAAGAGTACTACTGCAAGCATATGCTGAATTGCAGGTATCTTTACAGAACTATGGTCTTTGCATTGTACCAGAGAAAGTGCAGGGGTCTGCATCTTTTTCATATTTGGGAACTATGATTTTGCAATGTACAGTTAAACCACAAAAAGTTCAAATTCGATTTGACTCATTAAAAATGTTTAATGATTTTCAAAAAGTACTTAGAGATAGTAATTGGCTTAGGACACAGTTAGGAATCACCACAGGACAACTGCAGCCTCTTTTTGATATATTGAGAAGGGATTCACATCCTTCTTCTCCCAGAAAGTTAACTCTTGCTGCTAAACAGGCTTTACAATTAGTAAATGAAACAATACAAAAACACAGGTCTATTGTATAGACCCCTCTCTGCCTTTGTTACTAATAATCTGTCCAACTAAGTCCCTACCAACTGGGATTATTTGGCAGAGATCAGGCCCAATAGAGTGGCTGCATTTACCAAATTCTGGTCCAAAGGTTCTTAACTCATATTATGAATTAATTGTTATTTTTATAGTAAGGGTTGAACCCGGATGTGACGGCTTTTGAGAAGAGATACTAATACTATAATTATTGCTTACAATCAAAAGCAGCAAGCATGGTTACATCAATATTCTAATTCATGGTCGTTATCATTAGCTCAATGTAATGCAATCATTGATTGTCATTATCCACCTGATAAACTGATACAGTTTTTGCTACAAACACCTGTAATATTTCCAAAGATGATTTCCCAGATACCTATCCCTAAGGCCATTACTGTCTTCACAGATGGCTCCAGCAATGGTATTGCTGCAGTACATACTCCTACTTAGACTTATTCAAAACAGACTAACATGACGTCAGCTCAGAGAACTGAATTATTGGCTTTAATCTGGGCTTTAGAGCTATTTCTGCAACAACCTATAAATATTTATTCAGACAGCGCTTATTTATATACTGTAAGTCAAGTTATTGAAACTGCCTTTATTGGACATATGGCAGATGAGAGCCTCTTCCATTTATTCATACAGCTCCAAAAGCTTATTCAAGCTAGGAAAGACCTATGCTTCATTGGACATATACAAGTACTCTTGCAGCTCCCAGGGCCACTAGCTGAAGGAAATGAAAATGCCGATCGCACTACCTGTGCTGATGGAGCTATTCCTATTTATTATTTGCTGGTAGCTGTGCTCTCTGCCCCTATGCAGTTAGTGATAGAAAGTCATCAATTACACCATCAGAATGCATCTGCCCTATGGAAGCAATTTAGACTGACTTGGGAAAGTGCTTGTCAAATTGTTAAACAGTTTCATCAATGTCATACTCATCTGCCTGTTCCTCACTATGGAGTGAATCCAAGAGGACTGTTACCTAATCACATATGTCAGATGGATGTTAGTCATGTAAGATCCTTCTGCAATACTCCCTATGCATATATTACTGTAGATACCAGTTCAGGATTTATTTTCACCATTTCTTATTCAGGGGCAGGCACTAATCATGTAATTAGTCATTGCTTGCAAACATTTGGAGTCCTAGGCCTTCCTAAGCAAATTAAGACTGACGATGGACCTGGGTATACTAGTAAGACATTTCAACAATTCCGTCATAAATTCCAGATCACACATGTCACAGGTATACCCTATAATCCTCAAGGATAAGGCATTGTGGAATGAGCTCATTGCACTCTCAAACTTCAAATACAAAAACAAAAAGGCAGAGTTAACCTCAGGACTCCTCAAAATGTATTAAATCATGTATTTTATACTTTAAAATTTTTAAACATAGATGATGATGGTCAAACAGCTGTAGAAAGGTTTTGGTCACCTTCAGGGAATCCATAAACAGTAGTTCGTTGTAAAGACTCATTAACTAATGAATGGCATGGCCTGGACCCTGTTTTAGTATGGGGCTGGGGGCATGTCTGTGTTTTTCCTGAAGGTGCTGAGGGACCTCGTTGGCTGCCTGAAAGGCTGGTTAAACATTGTGGAGATGGTGAATAAATCAGACCCAGAGAAGCTCATCCCTCCTCTGAAGCATCTGAAGATTACTCCTCCAATATTCCTTCCACAGTCCAGAGGGACTCAGAGGGCACGTAATCCCACATGGGGGGATATTAAACATTTGACATCAGAAGGACAGGACACATGGTTCAATGCCAAGGTTTGCCTGTCACACCTCACCGACTGTTTGTGGCCATGTTAGCTTTACTCACAGTACAAATAAGTATAGTTAAAGGAGAAAACTATTGGACATATTATCCCAATCCTCCTGTGTTACATCCAGTTACATGGGAAGATGTTAATGTACCTGCGCTTGTTAATGACATGCAGGTTCTTGGAGGCCATCCTGATGGCCGTATAAAGCCACAATGGGTGAATTTTAATCATTCAGGGGTATCATTTTAATTATACAGTTGCACCACTGTATGTGGGGACTCATGCTGGGATTACAGGATGTTTGAAAATTGAATCTTACCTAAAGACTGCCATGGGAGTGGGGGCGGGACCATGCGACACGTTTAAGTACTTGCAGCAATTATCTATTCTCGAACTTTCTAACAATACCATAGTGGTGCCAGCAACGCATCCTCCTGGGATACCTTTTTGTCCCAATACTACATCAGTGAAGCCGAAAGGATGGATGAATTGGCTAGAATGTCCTCATCCTCTACCTTCAGAATATAATACAACTGGATGGTCACAGACAATGTATGATTGGTCTCATCGTCTTGTTGCTCATAAAGACTGGATGACACCTGGAAGGTACATAGCTTCTTTGATGACCACCCCAAAGGGACACATTCAAAAGGACCTGTGGTGTGCCTTTGCAGCCTTGAACTTCATTAATCTGTCTGATTCATCTACTGCAGATTTGATTTTTTTTTTCAAATGCCTACAGCACCTGGTATTCTTAAGTGGTCTCCCATCCCAGTACTAACCAGGCTTGTCCCTGATTAGTTTCTGAGATTGGATGAGATCGGGCATGTTCAGGGTGGCATGGCTATAGACTCATCTACTGCAGATTTGAATATCAAGCATAGCTATGCAGTTCGAGCCTGCATTGCCACCCCTTATTGTCTTTCTAGTTGGACAATTACAAACAAATGCTTCGAATGGACTTCTTAATATATCTTGTGTCAACTGTAATCTAACTAATTGTATAAGTCCTCACAACAAAATGTCAGCTCTACTGGTTTTGAATCAACCTAGTTTTATAATGTTACCAACAAAATTGGAAGAGCCTTGGTATGATGATAGTGGTGTTCAAACTCTGTTAGAAATAAAATCTGCCTTGAGTAGGGACAAAAGAATTATAGGACTGGTTATTGCTGGTTTAGTAGCCTTTGTGTCTTTAGTAGCCACGGCAGTTACTGCAGTGGTCGCATTGTCACAAAGCATTCTGAATGCCAATTTTGTAAATGAATTAGCCCATAATATGTCCATGGCCATGGAAAGTCAAGATTTAAAACTGATTTAAAATTTGAGGTAAAATTAAATGCTCTTAAATCAGTTGTTCAGATTGGAAATGAAGTTGAGGCCTCGAAGAGGATGAGTTTATGCTAGCATGCTTCCTATAAGGGATTGCTGCTTATAAGCAAATGTCTCACATTTCTGTTATTGTTTAGGCATGAGTACTGAGGAAAGGAGACTGAACACTGCTTGTAAAAACATAAAGCGAGGCTATATTTTAGAAATCAAGAGTGTCAGCCCTACACTGGTCAATAAGTGCTGACCCCAAGAATGTTTAGCATTTAGAATTGATAAATTTTGATTCAATAAATTGAGTGAATTGGCTGAATAAACATGAATTAGGCTCCCTGCATTGACTGTGTTGGATGCAGGTTTGCCATTGAGAGAAGACCCAAGATAAGGTGATGAACCAGCCCTGTGATGGGAGCTACATCAGTGGGGAGGAAAGCCTATTCACTGACAGGAGCAGAAGCAGGTTGAAAAGAAGATGACTAGGCTGGTCACAGGTCAGAACCACCATTGGGCACAGCCTCAAATTTCACGAAGGAGGGATTTGAGGGCTACACTGCTGACTCAACATTTGTTGAGTAGCCTGAAATTCCCTAATTATAATAATGTACTGAGACTCATCTTGGTTAGTTTTCCCTTTAATATGCAACTGAAGCAAAAACATTAGCACCTTTGTCAGTGGCAGGGAGTGCCCACCGAAGGGTCCAGAGTATGAGAACTAGGAGCTCAAGCATGCAGTGCCCCCACATCCTTCACTACTTACTAGGTACTCAGTACATGGCTGTCTTCTTTGTGCTCCACGAGACTGTTTTTGGCCCAGATGCTTAGGCAAGGGAGCATTGGGACAGTTGGTCTCCTGAGTCCCCTTAGTTCTCTAGTTAATACAGAGGCCCACCTGCACAAAATCAAATCACTGATTTTTACTTTCCAAACGCTGTCACATTGAGACTTTAGTGTTGTTGATTATGAATATGCCTCATATAGAAAGCTGTGTTAGAATGATGTAAAGAAATGAACCTGAAGCACTTTGGAGGTAAATGTACTAAAACATTAACCTCATTTATAGGTGTGGAGATTGCAAAGAACATCTATTTCCTTCTAAATAAATTTTTTATTTTCTAAAAATTAAAAGATTATTATATTTTAATAATTATATTTAGCACGTAATATAATTAGTATCTGTAATGAAATTATAGATACTAATTATAATTAGTATAATTAGGAAATGTTAGTTTTTAAAATAGACAAGGAAATTCTATATTATTTAAAATTTCTGACCTTTTAGCATAGAATAACCCATGTGATCAAGTTTTCACCTAAGGCTGAATTAGGTGCATGTTTCAACATTTGCAACATTTCACCGTTAGTAGTCCCAGTCTCTACATTGTACAAGATGGTATAATTAGTAAACTGCAAAACTGGAACTCAAGCCCTATCTTCTGATTCCAGATACCATTTGATAAGTTTTCCTGAGTCAATGCTTGTATCCCAACTCAAATGTGTTTTATTTATTTGTAGGGATAGGCTGTAAAACTGCTGCTGGTGATGGGACTTTATTTAATTACTTAGCGACATGCAGGTACCTGTGACAACAGACATTTTTGAGTCAAGAATGACTGAAAGTCAGGTGATGCTGATATTCTATGAAGAGTAAATGCAGGAAATTGCTCTGTGTTGATTGCATCTTGTGGAGACACAGCTTGCTTTACAATTTCAAATTTCATTCATGTTTGCCGTTGCTGAAACAAGACTCCAGTTCTTTAGTGCTCTACAACTCACTAGATATGTTTTAACCAGGAGACTATTCAAGCATCTCACAGGCAGGACTGTTATCTGCTGCAGTTTTAAATAATGAACGCATAAATGGTTTTATTTTCCCATTTGTTAAAGGTTTTATGGTATTACAAAGACATACAAATTGGTAAATACAAAGGCATAATTTTTTCGCACTTTGTAGCATAAAAATAAGTCACTATGTAACAGATATCAAAATATTTGTAGTATTGGTCTCAATTCTTATTATTTGATATTTGCTTTTAAACTAGCAGTCTTTTACTAATCAATGTACATGATATCTGAGATAGATAAGTTATTTTGGCTTATATTATTTGCTGTAGCACTTTAATAGATATAATTGGAATTGAGAGCAGCTTATATTATACTTTTAATATTCTGCTTTTTTCTCACTCAAACACCTAGATTTCTAATTCTTTAACTAATTTAGAGAATTTATGCCATTTTCAAAATGCATTAATAAGTGACTGTCAATCACTTTATTTACTTATTTTTTTATTTATTTGTTTATTTATTTATTTTTATTATGGTGACATTGCTTTATGAAATCCAATAAGTTTCAAGTGTACAATCTGGTAGATTGCTAGTCTTCATTTCACTTAGTTCTTTTTCTGGAGCTCTGTTCTGTCCTTTCATTTGGGACATGTTTCTTTGTCTCCACATTTTGACTGTCTCCCTGTGTTTGTTTCTGAGTATTAGGTTGGGATGCTATGTCTCCTGGTCTTAGTAGAGTGGCTTTATGTAGTAAGCGTCCTGTGGGGCCCAGTGGCACAGTTTCCCTGGTAACCTGAGCTGGGTGATCCAGGTGTGTGCCTTGTGTGGGTTGTGTGTGGCCTCCTATTGTAGTTGATCCCCGGTTGCTGTTTGCATGTCGGTGAAAGGGATTGACTCCCTGGCTGATTGGTTGTGAAAACTGGCTGGTGACTGCAGTGGAGCTGTTGTATAGGGGCTGACCCCACAGAACAGGATTTGCTGCAGCAGGGATTTGGTGCCTACACTTTCGGTATGTCATCCTCAGATGTGGTCCTAGGTGGTGCTCCAGCTTAGTCCAAAGTCAGCCACCAGGCACGCTGGCCCTGGGGCCTCTTGGGAGGAGCTCTACTATAGCCAACTTCAGCCACAGCCTGTGCCCTACCCAAGTCCACCTGCATGAGCCACCAAGCAATCTGTAGATGGCTGCCACCTGTGTCAGACTTGGAGGTGCCTCAAGAGGCCACACCATGAACCAAGGTCAGCTGCCACTAGTGCCAGGCTTGGGGCTGCTCAGCAAGAGGTATGGGGCATAGTGAAGCCAGATGCTGTTAGTTTGGGTTTTGTAAACCTTTGAGAAATTTTAGGAAATTTTGCAGCATGAACCAAGACAATGCTGTTTGAATAGAAAAACCATGGAGGCAACTTAGGTGGACTTGCAAGTTGGGTGGGGTGGGGTCTCAGGGAGTCGCCAGGGGAGGGTGATCGGTGTCAGCTGGGTTGATGGAGAATCAGATACGGCTCTGCATGCTGGATTGAGGGAGGGCTCAACGCTGTCAACAGATCTTTAACTATTGCCAATTTTTAAGTCTTCTGTTATTTACAGTTACTGTTTTACTCTGATTCTGTTGCAAAAATGTCCCTACAAAGCATTTCATCTTCAAGAAGATCCATGGAAATTACTTTGACAGATACAAATGTTTGATAACTTTAAGATTATTACACTAGACTGGGTAAGAATTTCTAAAGTTTTAATTAAAAACAGATTGATTCATAAAGGTGCTAACCCAAGACGAAACAAAATAGAAGTTAGTTACAGGGAACAGAATAAACTTGTAAAAAAGATCATAATTTTTATGACTTAATTTAAAATATTGCTGGTTCTTTAATGTTTTGTTTTTCCATATTTAAGGAAAACTTTTTCTCTTTTCTTTGAAGCTACTTATGACTTAGAACAAGAGAAAACAATTACTTTTCTCTCTGCTTCATTCCTCCAGAATTTAGAAGCTCTTATTATTTTTATTTTTCATGACAAAATACGTATTTACATAAGTTCAGTAAGAATCTCTTCTCCTTGTAACAACACAACTAGACAAATTCCTGGCTTGGATTCTTAGCCTAAAGATGCTTTAAAAGTCTAATCTGAGATTCTTTGTGAAAAGCTGCAGCAAAGCAGATTGAAAAGAGCCTATATGATCAGTCACTATTCCTGCTGCACTTAGGTAATAATCAGTCAAGCTTTTAAAAACTGGACTTAATTTACAAACAAATTAGTATTGTTATTATTATCTTTGATAGAAATGTGGATGATTATAAAGAAAAAAATCATGTTTCAATAATACATCTATATGAATGTCAGATTCTAATACTGTTAATTATCTGTTTTCTATCTGAACACTGGACTGAAGCTTTCCCTTGAAGACAGGCTACCGCTTTCTCTATGGCTAAAGTCCTATTGGAAAAAAAATTATTCCTACTTGGGAAACCCATTTTACTGGTCAAACATTACAAAAGGGAGAAATCTTTCAATGATGTAAAGGCCTAATTGCTTTTGTTGAAAATAACTATGCTTTAGTAGAACAATCTTTCCATAACATGCTCATTGAAAATTAAGATATTAAGCATCACACCTTACAACCTGGTTGTCAAGTCCACACTGAGGGAAAGTGCATAAAGATCAAAAACCATCGAGGCTACATTTGATGAGTAACGAGACAGGTTAGGAGTAAGACCTCTCAGGCACTTTCCATCTAAAGTGTTTTATTTTTTAAATTTTATTAAGATCATATCCCTTGGAGATAATCTCAAAGTGCTGAGCTAGCATTACCCTATTGGGTACCTCCCCTAATAAAAGCTGACCTTCTCTTTGTCTCTTTGGACTTGCCTGTAGCTTGCTACAGTTTGTGTGTCCTGAATTTCAATGCTCTGCTATTCCTGAAAAAACTCATTTCGCTGGTAAAATAACTGACTATTTTGTTTTTGAGGTTGATAACAGGCAGTTATTCCCTTTCATTGGAGTTTGGGCAAGCAAAGGGCTGGGCTTCTGTTGGAGAAAAGAAAAGCTAACAAAGATTTTAGCAATCACATGGAATTGGAATCACAAAATTGGAGACTCCAGAGGACCTCAAACATATGGCCGCTTTTCCCCACAAAATATTGCTGATTTTACATGAAAGACTAAAAGATATATTCTAAAAACTTCTGAAGGGCCAAGTAAAATCTCCATTAGTCTCACAATCTTTGCCCCTACGCCCCACTCCCGCCTCTGCCCAGCTTGGTAAAGGTAAAGAGGACCAGAAAATAAAACAGATCTGACAAGAAAGTTCTAGGGAAAATGATGAATTGACACTGAGGAACACAGCTATGTTTTAATTGGACGTATTTTGTGCTTTTGTCAGAAGGCATCTGCTGAGGGACAAAGAAATTGGGAGAGATTTTGACACTTAACAAAATGCATTTAAGATTCATCCATGTTATTTTGTGAATCAACAACTCATTGCTTTTTATATGTAAGCAGTATTCCATTTTACAGGTGTACCACAGTTCGTTTATCCTTTCATCTTTTCAAGGACATCTTGATTGTTTACAATTTTTGGCAAATATGATAGCAATTATAACCATTCATGTATAGGCCATTTTTATGTGAATAAAAGTTTTCAGTTAACTTGGGTAAGTGCATGAAAGTAAGATTACTAGGTTGTAAAGTGATTTTATAAGGAACTGTCTTCCAAAGTGGTTGTGCCATTTTGCATTCACATAAGCAATGAATGAGGATGCATGTTATTTTGCATTTTATTTAACATTTAGTATAATCATTTTTCTATTCTAATTTTAACCATTTGAATTGTTGTAATTTGCATTTCCCTAAAGACCAATGATGTTGAGGTCTCTGCTGTATTCCATCGATATTTTTGTTCCAGGTGGTTAGTGTGGTGCTGAGGATGGAGGTTAGGAGATGATGTCATTCTCTGCTTATCTAATGACATCTCAGTTTTAGGCAATCACTCTAAATCTAGATCTTGGAGGTATGGACCTCACTAGTGTTCTTGCCTTTCCTTCAGACATTGAGTTTCATTTTCTCCTTCTTCAGCTTCAGTACCTTCAGTCTATTGTTTGGCTACTCTTCCCTCTGCAGACTGAGGCTTTTTTTTTTTTTTTTTTTTTTACTTTGAAATAAAAAGAAGTTGGATCTGGGTAGATTTTCAGTGGTGACCTCCATTTCCCTTTCTCACTGCCCCAGACTATAAGTTTAACTATTCTTTCTGAAGATTAAGACTTTCATTCTTTAGGAGAAATAAGAGGAGATAGATCTGGGTGAGGTTTGGCAGTGGCTGCTGTTCCCTCTGCCAGTTAGTATCTTTCTCAGGATTCTCCCCATCTTCTCTGTGATTGTCTGCTGAGGTTCTTTGAAGAAAAACCTGCGAGGGGGTGTGTGACCCCTCCCTCTCATCAGTAGATCTCAGGGGCTTCATACTATTAATACAGCTCATGCATCAACAGTATTTAAAAATATCTTGTTTAATATTTCTACCTGTTTATATGGTATTTGGCTACTTCTATGCCAGGTAAGTAAATGTTTCAGTGCTATTTTCCCTGTAGGTGTCTGTCTCTCTTTAGCTGTGACATTAGTTCTTTCATGGTCTCATAAATATTAGTTAACTTCCAATTTTAAAATTTTCCCTTAAATGTTTTAAGGATGGAGGCAATCCTCTTTCTAGCTCTCTACATTGTCAATCTAAAATCAAAAGTCCAGTTATTGAATACTGAAGCTGCTGACTGATAGAATAAAGAACTAAGCTAAAAATCTTTAAAAAATCCAAACGAGTCTCTCTTAAGCCCATCTTTTATGTTTTAATTCCAGATATTGTAGTTTTTAAATTCTAAAATCTTCACTTTAGGAGTGTGGTGTTTAGAAGACCTATGACTCTTTCAATTTGCATAACTCGAAATACAAGCAAGAAAGCAGAAGAAACTGCTTGTAAAAGCCAGAAGGATACAGAAATTTACTCATGCCTGGATAAAGAGATTATAGGTGGAGATATAGAATAGTCTATCTAAGGCCCAGAAAAGCTGAGGTGAAACTCTTTTGAAAATTAGGACATTCAAAAGCAATCATGTATATGGGGGAAATTTAAAAAAACATGTGCATATCAGACAAAACGCATGCTCAGAAAAGACCTGAGAAAACCTTAATCTTTCATCTCTGGCTTATTGCTGAGTATTAAGTAAGTTTAGAGAAAGCTTAGTTAAGTGGTAAGGGAATGCCCCAGCACAGAGTCAATCTGGAATAGCAGGGAGAGGTGGTTGTTCTCTGTTGGACATGTATTGTTTTGGTGTGTTTTTCTTTGTTTCATCTCAAGGCATTCAAAGAAATCTGTTTCTGTAGAACTGAACATTAGCTAAACAGACTTCAGCAATCACAATGACAATGAAGTCTTTGGAAATTAATTGAGACAAATATCAAACAAATAAACTATTACAACTTTCAACAATCAAAGAAAAAAAAATGCAAACTCAGGAATAATCCCAGAGGAAATCCAAATATCAGACTTATTAGACAAAAATTAAAAACAAAACAAAAAATTGTCCTAAATATGCTCAAAGAACTGAGTGAAAATATGGACAAAGAAATCAAGAAATCAAAAAATGGATGTCAAGAAAATAGCATATGAGTAAAATGAGAATTTTGATAAAGAGATAGAAACTATTAAAAAGAACCAGAAAACATTCTGGACCCAAAAAGTTAAATAATTAAAATTAAAAAATGTATTAGAGATATTCAACATCATATTTGAGCATGCAGAAGAAAGAATCTGTAAACATGAAGGAAACACAATTGAAATTATGAAGTCTGAGGAAGAGGAAGAAAAAAAAATTAGCAAAGACATAAAAATATGTGGGATACCATCAAGCAGGCCAACATATGCATTATGTGAGTCCCAGAAGGAGACAACAGAGAAAGGAACAGAAAGAATACTTGAGAAAATAATGGCCAAAAATCTCCCTAATTTGATTAAATACATGAATATCCATGTCTAAGAAGTTCATTAGTTTCCAAGTAGAATAAAACCAAAGAGACTCACACTGAAACACATTATAATAAAATTATTAAACAAAGCCAAGGAGATTCCTTTCAAAGCAGCAAAAGAGAAGTAACTCATCACATACACGGATTTTCAGTAAGATTATCAGTCAGTTTCTTATTAGAAACCTTGGAGGTTTGAAGGCAAAATGATTATATATTCAAAGTGCAAAAGGAAAAAGCTGTTAACTTAAAATTTTATATCCAGCAAAACTGTTCTTCCAAAAAAGAGGGTAAAATTAAAGAAATTAAGGTATTTCTAGATAAACAAAGATGATAGAGATTATTACCATGATATCTATCCCTCAAGAAATGCTTAAGGGCATCCTTTAGATTGACATGAAAGGACTATATGATAACTAGAAACCATATGAAGATATAAAGATCTCTGACGAAAGTAGATACATGAACAAATAAAAGTCATTATTATTGTAATTTTGGTTTATAAGTCCACTTTTAATTTTCAACAGGACTTAAAAGACAAATGTATGAAAATACTTATAAATCCATGTTACATATACTATATTATATATATTACATTATATATATAATATATAAATATATAAAATACATTTATATATATATAAATATATAAAACATGTCACCCCATACCAACAGAATATACACTTTCCTCAAATGCTCACTGGATGTTCTTCAGGATAAACCATATATTAAGATACAAAATACATCTTAATAAATTTGAAAAATTGAAATTATGTAAAATATTTCTGACTATAATGAAATGAAATGAGAAGTCAATAAGAGAAGAAAACAAGAAAAAATCACAAATATGTAGACATTAACACATTTTTAAAATAAAATTTATTGGGGGTGATATTGGTTAATAAAATTATATAGGTTTCAAGGATACAGTTCAATAAGACATCATATGTATATTCATTGTGTGTTCACCACCCAAAGTTCAGTTTCCTTCTGGTAAACAACATACTCTTAACCCATAGGTCAAAGATGCAGTCACAAAGAAAATTAGAAAATATATTCAGACAAAAGTGAAAATACAACATAAATACAACATATCCAGACCTATGCAATGCAGGAAAAGCAGTGCTAAGTGAAAAATGTATAGCTATAAATGCATTAACAAAGAAAGATCTCAAATCAACAATGTAAATTTTTACCTTAAGAAATTAGAAAAAGAAGAAAAAATAAGGAGCATAATTTAGCGAAGATTAGAACAGAGATAAATAAAACAGAGATTAGAAAAACAATATAAAATCAGCAGAATCAGGAGTTGTTTCTTTGAAAAAACTGAAGAAAATTGTCAAACATTTAGCTAAATACTAAAAAAAAAGAGAAGACTCACATTATTAAAATCAGAAATGAAAACAGGTATATTACTACCAATTTTACAGAAATAGAAAAGAGAATACTATAAACAACTGTAATAAAACAAATTAGAAAATGGAATAAATGGACATATTTCTAGAAACATGTAACTACCAAAAGGGAGCCATGGAGAAGTAGAAAAACTGAATAGACCTATAAAAGTAAGGAGATAGAAGCAGTCATCAAAAACCTTCAAACAAAGAAAAGCCCTAGACTAGACGGCTTCACTGGTGAATTCTAGCAAACATTTAAAGAAGAATGAACATCAATTGTTTTCAAATTATTCGGAAAAAAAAAATAGAAGTAAAGAACTATTTATATTTGGCTAATATTACCCTCATAACAAAGACACTACTACTACAGACCAACGTCCTTTATGAATATTGAAGTAAAATTCTCAAGAAAACATTAGTAAACTAAATTCAGCACATATTAAAAGGACTAACTGGGATTTATCCCCAGATTTCAAAGATGGTTCTGTTTCTCTAAGTTTGAAGATTTTTAGAAGTTCATCAATGTAATACATCATATTAACAGAATGAAAGAAAAAAAATACATAATTATTTCAATTGACGCAGATTTTTTTAAAACAAAATTGAACATTCATCAAAAACCACAATAAACAAAGTAGAAGAAAGAAGGAAAAAATTCTCAACATAATAAAGGCCTTATATGAAAAATGTACAGTTAATATCATACTCAATGGTGAAAAAGTAAAAGATACCCTTAATATTAATATAAGAACTGGATGCTCACTATTTTTTTACCTGTTTTACAGCTTCATTGAAATATAATAGACAATTAGCTGCTCACATTTACAGTGTATAATTCAATAAGTTTTTTTCCAATTATAGTTGACATATAATATTAGTTTCACTGTACAGCATAATGATTAGAGGTCTACATAACTAAAAAAGTAATCACCTCACTAAATCTAGTATCCCTCTTCCCCTTACATATTTATTATGACATTACTATTTTCTTTATACTGTACTTTATATCTCCATGATTATTTTGCAACTATCCATTTTTACTTCTTAATCCCTTTGTCTTTTTCACCAACCTCCCCAATCCCATCTAGTAGCCTTCAAATTATTCTCTGTATCTATGAGTTTGTTTCTGTTTTAGTTGTTGTTGTTGTTGTGTCTTTTAATCTGAAGTGAGTCTCTTGTAGTCTTGTAGGCAGCATATATAGGGGTCTTGTTTTCTTATCCATTCAGCCACACTATCTTTTGGTTGGGGCACTTAATTATTTTCCATTTGAGGTACTTGTTCATAGATAGGTAGTTATTGCCATTCTTTATTCATGTTTTTGACATATGTTTTTTATTTTTCTTAAAGAAGACCTTCCAACATTTCCTGTAATGTTAGTTTGGTGATGATGAACTCCTTTAGCTTTTTCTTGTCTGAGGAACTCTTTATCTGTCCTTTGACTCTAAATGATAGCTTTGCTGGGTAAAGTAATCTTGGTTGTAGATCTTGGGTTTTCATCACTTTGAATATTTTATGCCAAGCCCTCTGTCCTGCAAAGTTTCTTTTGAGAAATTAGCTGTCAGCTTTGTGGGTGTTCCCTTGCAGGTAACTAAGTGCTTTCTCTGTCGCTGCTTTTAAAACTCTCTCTGTGTCTTTAACCTTTGGCATTTGAATTATGATGTGTCTTGGTGTGGGCCTCTTTGGGTTCATCTTTCTTGGGACTCTCTGAGCTTCCTGGGGTTGTATGTCTATTTCCTTCACCCGGTTAGGGAAGTTTTCTGTCATTATTTCTTCAAATACCTTTTCAACTTCTTGCTCTCTCTCTTCTCCTTTAGGCACTCCATGATGCAGATATGGTTACATTGAATTTTGTCCCATAGGCTCCTTAAATAATTTTTATATTTTTGGATTCTTTTTTCTTGTTGCCATTATGATTGGATGTCCTCTGCTACCCCGTCCTCTGTGTTGGTGATTCAATCTTCCACTTTATCCACTCTGTTGATTCCCTCTAATATACTCTTCATCCTAGATAATGTAGTCTTAATTTCTGACTGGTTCCCTTTTATAATTTCCATTTCCATTTTTATGTATTTTATCTCTTTGTTAAAGTTCTTACTGAATTCATTTACTTTTCCCCTAAGTTCACTGAGCATTTTTATAACCAGTGTTTTGAATTCTGCATCTGGTAGATTGCTTGGCTCCAGCTCTGTTCTGTTCTTTCATATGGGACTTGCTTCTTTGTCTTCACATTTGGGCTGCTTTTCTGTGTCTGTTTCTACATATTAAGCAAAGGTCTTAAGTCTCTCAGTCTTATTAGTGTGGCTTTGCGTAGTAGCTGTCCAGTGGCACAATCCTGAGAGGGTTCTGCTGCAGGCCAAGTTTGGCCTCAGCCTGTGCTCCTTTGGGGACACCTGGTAAGATTCAACAAGTAATCCACAGATGCTATGCTTATAGTTGCCTCAAGAGGCCACACCAGAAACTGAGGCCAGGTGCTACCAGCGTGGGGCTTGGAGCTGCTCAGCAAGGGGCATGGGACACGCTGAGGACACAACTAGGTATGGCTTGGGAGAGGCAGAGTTTCAGGGAATCCTCTGGGGGGAGCAACCTCTGTTATCCAGTTCCATGATGCCGGCTATGGCAGCGCTGTATCTGCACACTGGGAGTGGGAAGGGCTCAACAGAGGAACAGTGGCTACTGCCAGCCCTTCTTTCTGGGAGAAAGCCTTGTCTCTGGCCCTCGCTCCAACAGCTCAGTGCCCCCTGTAAGTCCCTGGTGCCCCTGAGCAGCCGACCTGGTGCTGGTACTCAGGGCAAACGAGTCCATCACTGTGCAAGTTTGATGGTGGATACAGGCCCTTAAGAGGCATCTGCAGCTGCTGCTGCTGCAGCCTCTGTCCCACTCAGCCACTAGAATCAGCAGCCTCGTGTCTTCGTCCCCTCCTACTTCCTACCATTGGAGGGTGATTTCTTATTTCTCTTCTTGGTTGTAGGGCTTCTGTTTATTCAGACTCCAGGTGACTCTGCTTGCTGTTTGCTCTGTGTTTCTGTCACACCTTTGGTGTAGTCGCAATAGGATACAAAGCCTCTATTATCTATATCATTTTACCCATTCTCTGGATGCTCACTTTCATTACTTCTATCAACATAGTATTAGAAATTCTAGCCATAACAAACAAGAAAAAGAAATAAAACACTCAAATAGAAAATAAAAAAGTATAGTAATCTCTGTTCATAATTGATATGATCTTACATTTAGAAAATCCAAAGGTTTCTACAAAAAAATTAGAATAAATGAATTCAAGAAAGTTACAGATAAAAAATCAACATACAAAAATCAGTTGCATATCTATATATTAACAATAAATAATAAGAAAAGGAAATTAAGAAGATAATTCCATTTTCAGTGCATCAAAAAAATAAAACAATTAAAAACATGCTTAAACTTAGAAGCAAAGTGTTGTGCACTGAAAACTATAAATACTCCTGAAAGAAATAAAATAGGATATAAATAGAAAGACATCCCATGTTCATGGATTAAAAAGATAATTTTGTTAAGATGTCACTACTACTCAAAGTAATGCACATATTCAGTTGTATTTTTGTCACAGTCTCAGTGATGATTTTTAAAGAAATAGAAAAACTTATCCTGGAGTTCATATGGAATAACAATAAAACCAGAAAAGCCAAAATAATCCAGAAAAAAGAAAAACATGATTGGAAGATTAACATTTCCTGATTTTAAAACTTACTACAAGTCCACAATAATCTAAATAGTATGGGATTTGCATAAAGACAGAAATGTAAACAAATGGAATAGAGAGCTTAAAAACAAAGCCTTACCTATATGGTCAAATAAGTTGCTACAAGGTGCCATGATCATTCAATGGGGGAAAGAACAGCCTTTTCAATAAACAGTCCTGTGAAAACTGAATATCCACCTGCAAAAGAATGATGTTGGACTTTTATATTACACCATATACAAAATAAACTCAAAATATATCAAAGACTTGAATGTAAGAACTAAAACTACAAACTCATAAAAGAAAACATAGGGGAGATTCTTCAACACATTAGATTTGATGAGTACTTCATGGATATGACACAAAAAACACAGGCAACAAAAAGATTGTTTGGACTTCATCAAAATTAAAAACTTTGTGCATCAAATAACATTAGCAAGAGAATGGAAAAATAACCCACAAAATGGGAGAAAATATTTGCAAATTATGTATCAGATAAAGGGTTCTAAAATATACATGTACTACAATTCAGCAACATAAAATCCAAGTGCCCAAATCAAAGGCAAAGTACTTGAAAAGATATTTCACCAATGAAGGTAACACAAATAGCCAATAAACATACGAAAAAGGCTCACTATTACTCTCCATTAGGGAAATGCAAGCAAACCTAAATGAGACACCACTTCACATGGTGTGACTACTATCAGAAAACCTGAAAACATACTCAGCCAAAAAAAAAACAGATGAAATATTGTCATTTGAAAAAACATGGATGGATCTTAGAGTATTCATGCTAAATGAAATAAGTCAGATAGAAAAATATAAGAACTGTATGATTTCACTCACATGTGAGATACAAAACAAGAAGCAACACATGAACAAACAAAACAAACATACAAACAAAGAAAAAACAAATTCATAGATACAGACAATGGAATGGTGGTTACCAGAGGGAAAGCAGGGTGGGGGAGAACGGAGAGGAGAAAGGGGGGAGAATGGAGAGGAGAAAGGGGGTCAAATGTGTTGTGATAGAAAGACACTAGACTTCTGGTGGTGACTCATAATAGATTATACAGATGTCATATTATAAAGTTGTATACCTGAAATTGATAATGTAATTAAACAATGTTACCTCCCAAAATTTAAAAACCTGAAAACAATAAGTACTGATGAGGACATGAAAAAATTGAAATCCTTGTGAATTTTTTAAATTAAAATTATTGGGGGGGGGACATTGGTTAATAAAATCAAATAATTTTAAAGTGTAAAATTTAACAATATGTCATATGTATATTGCATTATATGTTCACCAACCCAAAGTTAAATTTCCTTCTGTCATTATATATTTGACCCCCTTTACCCTTATCTACCTCCGTCACCCTTCCCTCTGGTGACCTCTAATCCATTGTTCGTGTCCATAAGTCTCTTGTTTGTCATATTTCTTTGTTGCTTTCAATTTTGTATCCCATATATGAGTGAAATAATACAGTTCTCAACATTTTCTGTCTGACTTATTTGCTTAGCATGATGATTTTCTCAAGATTCATCCATGTTATCTCAAATGGCAGAATTAAATCTTCCCTTATGGCTGAGTAATATTCCATTGTATATATGTACCACAGCGTCTTTATCCAATCATCTATCATAGCACACTTTGGTTGCTTCCATGTCCTGGCCACCATGAATAATGGTGCTATGAACATCGGGGTGCATTATCTTTGCAGATAAATGTTTTCAAGGTTTTTGGATAAATATCTAGAAGAGGGATTGCTGGATCATAGGGTAATTCAATTTTTAGGTTTTTTTTTTAGGAACTTCCATACTGTTTTCCATAGTGGTTGTACCAATTTGTGTTCCTGCCAGCATTGTATGAGGGTTTCTTTTCCCTCACAGCCTCTCCAACACTTGTTATTACTTGTCCTGTTGATGATAGTCATTCTAACAGATGTGAGGTGGTAGGTATCTCGTCATGGTTTTGATTTGCATTTCCCTAATACCTAGTGAAGCTGAGCATCTTTTCATAAGTCTGTTGGCCATTTGTATGTCTTCTTAGGAGAAGTACCTGTTCAGGTCCTCCACCATTTTTTAAATTGGATTTTAAAAATTTTTTAACGTTAAGTTGTGAGTCTTTGTATGTTTTGGATATCAGGCCCTTATCAGAGGTGTTGTTCGCAAATGTATTTTCCCATTTGGATGGTTGTATTTTTGACTTTTTGATGGTTTCTTTTGCTGTATGGAAGCTTTTTAGTTTGATATGGTCCTATTTATTTATATTTGTATTTCCTCCCTTTGCCTTTGATGTCCTAGTTAAATCCTAGCTAAATCCAAGGTCCATGAGTTTAGTCCCTGTGTTTTCTTTTATGTAATTTATTGTTTCAGGTCTATTTTCAGGACCTGAACCATTTTGAGTTAATTTGATTGTATAGTGATAGACAACAGTCTAGTTTCATTCTTTTGCATGTGACTTTCCAATTTTCCCAGAACCATTTCTTGAAGAGGATTTCCTTTCTCCATTGTATATTTTTAGCTCCTTTGTAAAAAAAATATTTGCCCATATATACAAGGGTTTTACTTCTGAACTCTCAATTCTGTTCCACTGGTCTGTGTGTCTGTTTTTCTGGCAATACCATGCTGTTTTTATCATTTTCGCTTTATAATATAATTTGAATTCAGGCAGAATGATCCTTCTAAACTTGTTCTTTTTTCTCAGAATGGCCTTTGTTATTCAGGGTCTTTTGTGCTTCCATAGAAATCTAATGATTTTTTTTTTTGTTCTATTTCTTTAAAAAGTGCCAATGGGATTTTTATGGGGATTGCATTAAATCTGTATAATGGTTTATGGAATAAGGTTATTTTAACTATGTCGATTTTTCCAATCCAAGAACACAGAATACCTTTCCATTTCTTTGTGTCTTCTTCAATTTCTTTTAATAGGGTCTTATAGTCTTCATAATATAGGTCCTTTACTTGTTTTGTTAGGTTTATTACTAGGTATTTTATTCTTTTCATTGCAATTGCAAGAGAATTGTTTTTTTCATATCTTTTTCTACAAGTTAATTGTTAGAGTATAGGAACATTATAGATTTTTGTACTTTGATTCTATATCCTGAAACTTTACTGTATTTATTATTTCTAATAGTTTTTTTTTGTGTGTGGAGTCTTCAATGTTTTCTATATGGAGAATCATGTCATCTGCAAAAAGTGACAATTTGACTTTTGGATGCCTTTTATTTATTTTTCTTACCCAATTGCTCTAGCTAGAACTTCCAACACAATATTGAATAAGTGGTGATAGTGGACAGCCTTGTCTTGTTCCCAGTCTTAACGGGAAGGGTTTTAGTTTTTCACATTAAGCATAATGTTAGCTGAGGGTTTGTCGTATATGGCCTTTATTATGTTGACATACTTTCCTTCTATGCCCATCGTATTAAGTGTATTAATCATAAATGTATGCTTTATCTTGTCAAAAGTATGGGTTTTTTTGTATCTATTGATATGATCATATGATTTTTATTCTTTATTTTGTTTATGTGGGATATCACACTAATCAATTTGCATATGTTAAACCACCCCTTTGCCACTGGATGAAGCCCACTTGATCATGGTGTATAATCTTTTTAATGTGTTGCTGTATTCAATTTGCTAGTATTTTGTTTAGGATTTTTGTATCTGTGCTCATAAGAGATACTGGTCTGCAGTTTTTTTTTTTTTGTGTGTGTTATCTTTACCAAGTTTTGGTAGCAGGGTAATCTTGGCTTCATAAAATGAGTTAGAAGTATTGCCTCTTGTTTAATTTTTTTCAAAAGTTTGAGAAGAACAGTACTAAATTTTTGAATGCTTGGTAGAATTCACTAGTTAAGCCACCTGGTCTTGAATCTTTTCTTTTTGGTAGGTTTTTGATGATTGCTTCAATTTTTATACTGTTGATCAGTCTATTTAGATTTTCCAGTTCTTCATAATTCAGTCTAGGAAGGCTGTATATTTCTAAGACTTGTTAATTTCTTCTAGGTTATTGAATTTGGTGGCATATAATATTTCATAATATTCTTGTATGATCTTTAGTATTTTGGTGGTATCTGTATAATTTCTTTTCTTTCATATCTGATTTTGTTTATTTGTGTCCTTTTTCTTTTTTCCTTAGCTAATCTAGCCAGAGGTTTGTTGATTTTATTAATCTCAAGAACCAGCTCTTTATTGCATTAATTTTTTCTATTGTCTTTTTCTCTCAATTTTATTTAATTCTACTTAATTTTAGTTATTTCTTTCCTTCTGCTGACTTTAGGTTTCATTTGTTCTTCTTTTTCTAGTTTTTTAAAGATGTAATGATTTAGGTTATTAATTTGGAATCTTTCTCATTTTTGAGCTAGATCTGTAATGATATGAACTTCCTCTTATTACTACTTTTTCTGTGTCCAAAAAGTTTTGATATGATGTTGTATTTTCATTCCTGTTAGTTTCTATGTATCTCTTGATCTCTCCTTTTATTCCTTCTATGACCCAGTCATTCTTTAGTAGCATGTTGTTTAATCTCTACATATTTGCGGTTCTTCCCTCTTTATTTTTACAGCTTATCTCATTTCAAAGCATTGTGGTAAGAGAATATGCTTGGTATAATTTCAATCTTCTTAAGTATGTTGAAGCTAGTTTTGTGTCCCAACATAGCTATCCTTGAGAATGTTCCATGTGCACTAGAGAAGAATGTATAATGTTTTGGGATGAAGACTCTGTAAATGTGGATTATGTCCAATTGGTCTATATGTCATTAAGTGTTGATTATTTCCTAATTGATTTTCTGTTTGGGTAATTTACCCATCTCTGACAGTGGAGTGTTTAGGTCCCGAACTTGTGTTTTTATCAGTTCTCCCTTGAGTTCTCTTAGTAGTTGCTTTATATATTTTTGTACTTCCTGATTGTGTGCGTGTGTGTGTGTGTGTGTGTGTGTGTGTGTGTGTGTATTCAAATTCTTGAATTCTCTGTTGATTAAAGCACATGTATATATTATGTCTTCTTGATGTATGGTCTCTTCATCATTGTCTCTCTTTACCTTTTTTTATCTTGAAGTCTATTTCATCCGATATAAGTACGGCTACACTCATTTTTTTTCTGGATGCCATTTACTTGGATTATCATTTGTCCATGCAGCTGAGATGTATTTCTTGAAAGCAGCATATGGTTGGGTTTTGTTTTTGATCCACTCTGCTACTATGCGCCTTTTTATTGGTGAGTTCAGTCCATTTATATTTAGGGTGATTAGTGAAATATGTGATTTTCCTGTAACAGTTTTAGCTTTTTTTTTTTTTTTGTAGCTGTCTCCATTGTTTCCTTGTCCTTGTGTTTCTGTTATTTTGATCTGGTGGTATTTTGTGGATATTTCCTCTGTTCCTTCATGCTTTATGCTATATGTCTCAGTTCTGGATTTTTCATGTGTGGTTACCTTAAGTTTACGTAAAGCAACGTTATATATATACGCAGTAGTCCTTTTTTATACTATATATCTTCATTCTCCTTTGCAGATTCAGATTTTTAATCCCTCTTCCTCATTACTGTTTTTTTTTTTTTTGAGAGGGATCTCAAATTATCCCTATTTATGCTGTACATTCATTGCTAGGTTGCAGTGGCTGTTATCTTGCTTATAATACTCAGTTCTTAATAAAGCTTGTACATTCCTCTTTCTGTCTTCCTGTTAGTCATCTTACTCATAGTTATGCTTTTTTTGTTTGTTTGTTTTGTTTTGTTTTGTTTTGTTTCAGTAGAATGACCCCATTCAGTATTTTGTGTAATGCAGGCTTTGTGGTGGAAAATTCACTCAGCTTTTTTATGTCTGAAAAGGTCTTTATTTCTTCTTTGCATTTAAAGAAGAACTTTGCTGGATATAGTATTCTTGAGTGGTATTTTCTCTCTTTTAATAGTTTGAATATTTGGTTCCTAGCTTGTGAAGTTTGTGCTATAAAGTCCTATGATAATCTAATGGGTTTTCCTTTATAAGTCACCATTTTCTTTTCCCTGGGTGACTTGAGAATTCTTTCTTTGTCATTGTGTTTTGACAACTTTACTATAATGTATCTTAGAGAAAGCCTTTTTTGGGTTGAGATAATTAGGTGTTCTCTTTTGCTTCCTGGATTTGAAGATCCAGTTTTTTCCATAGGTTTGAGAAATTCTTGTTGACTGTTTGAGTAGGGTCTCTGTTCCCTTTCCCTTTCTTTTCTTCCGGTTATACCCATTATTCCTACATTGTTTTTCTAATGGCATCAGCTAGTTCTTGTAGAGAACTTTCTTTTTTCAATTTTTTTTTTTTTTGGTCTCAAGTCTCTCTCTTCTTCCGACTGCATCATTTCCAGGTTTCTGACTTCGATATCACTAATCCTTTCCTTCATTTAGTCAGCTCTATTTCCCAGGCTTGCTATTTCATTCTTCATCATTTTTTATGTTCTTCATCTCTGAAAGTTCTATTTGGTTCTTTTTTAGCTTTTCAGTTTCCTAGAAAAGTATTCCTGCTGTTCATGATTTTGTTTCTAAGTTCTTTAGACTGTTGGTCAGAGTTTTCTTGCATCTTGTTGAGTTTTTTTCAGAAGTGCAATCTTGAATTCTCAGTCATTTAAATCACAGATTTCTATATCTTTAAGCTTATTTTCTGGAGATTTAAAATTTTCTTTGTGAGCTGCCTTGTCACCTGGTTGTTCATGGTGTTTGAAGGACTATTTCTCTGCCTGGGCATTAATGGGAATGTACTCTACATTTTTTTTTTTTAAGATAATTTATTGTATGGTGACTTCTCTTCAGCAGGTTGATAAGAAGAGGTTTTTCTTTGAAGTTCCAACAGGTGGTGCATACACCTCCTGGATCTCTGCTTTGAGTTTAAAACTGCCTTTTATAATCTGGAGTGGGGTGTGTTTTTTCTGTGACCAGGTCGCCCAGATCCCAGGAATCTAGCCCCATGGGAGGATGTTAAGGGGCATGGTGGTCCAAGCCTCTGAAAAGGTCCTGAAGTCCCTTTACTGCCCCAACAGTCAGATGCAATACTCTACTGCTTCCTTCTGAATTAGCGTGATTGGGTATAGGTAGGGTGGATTGGGAAAGGCCAGCAGTGCCTGCAGCTGTTTTTCTTCCGGTAATATTGTCCCTCAGATTTCAGCTGTCTTGCTTCTATATCACCTCCCCTGTTACGGGGACTGGCTGCCGTGTGTGTTTCAGTATTGTTTGTGCAGAGTCCCCTGGTGCTGGTTTCTAGCTGTGGGAAGACATGGGATAGGGGAGGGTGGGGGGCACTCTCTGGGATGGTAAGGGGGCGTGGCCAGGCTCCATGACTCAGCTTGCTGCCTGGCAATGGTGGTTGCTAAGACAGAGTTTTGCCCATCCACTCTCAGTTTCTGCCCTTTTCTCTGCCCTCATTGCTTCCCTGTGTGAAATATACTGATCATTGTTTGGGGCTTCAAAGAGCCAAGAAATCACTGCATAATTTCCCCTTTCCTTCAAAATCAAGGAGCTTTGTGCTGCTGCATTTTCTAGTGCCTTTGTTCCTCTTTCCTATTCTACCTCCCTGGCTTGCACAATTGGCCCACTTTCAGATGCTCTAATGCACAGATCTCTCAGACATGCTTGTATGCAGGTTGGGTGTTATTTGTTGGATTGTAGGTGTTCAACTCATTGTAATTTCAAAGGGAGAGATCATGGGAGCTCCTTCTGGCTGCCATGGTTCTGACATCACCCTAATTCCTTGTGCATTTAAAAAAGGTGCAGCTGCTGTGGAAAATAGTTTGGCAGTTCCTCAAAAAGCTACTATAATATGATCCAACAATTTTACTTTCAAGTATATATCCCCAAGAATTGAAAGCACTGATTCAAACAGATACTTGTATACCATGATTCATAGTAGCATTATTCACATTATTGAAAAGGTGAAAACAACTCAAATGTCCATCAAAAAATGAATAGATAAACAAAATGTGACATACAAATAAAAGGGAATATCATTCAGCCTTAAAAAGAAATGAAATTTTGACATATTACATGTATGAACCTTGAGAATATTGTTCTAAGTGTAGTAAGCCAAACACAAAAGGACAAATATTTTGTGATCAAGAGTGGGTCCTTTGGAGATATCTACCTGGGTGCCAGCATCGTTTCTGGTGAAGAAGTTGCCATCAAGCTCCAATGTGTGAAAATGGAGCACACCCCCAGCTGTACATCGAGAGCAAGTTCTACAAGATGATGTAGCGGGGTAGTGGGAATCCCATCCATCAAGTGTTGCTGGGCTGAGAAGCTGGTCTTGGAGCTGCTGGGACCCAGCCTAGAGGACCTCTTCAACTTCTGCTCCCGCAAGTTCAATCTCAAGACAGTACTGTTCCTGGCTGACCAGATGATCAGCCACATTGAGTACATCCACTCCGAGAACTTCATACACTGGGATATCAAGCCCAACAACTTTCTCATGGGGCTGGGGAAGAAGGGAGATCTGGTGTACATCATCGACTTCAGCCTGGCAAAGAAGTACCGGTACGCCTGCACCCACCAGCACATTCCCTACTGGGAAAACAAGAACTTGACTGGCCCGCTACGCCTCCATAAACACCCACCTGGACATTGATCAAAGCCCTCTTGACGACCTGGAGAGTCTGGGCTATGTGCTCATGTACTTCAACCTGGGCTTGCTGCCCTGGCAGGGCCTCAAAGAGGCCACCAAGAGCCCGATGTATGAGCAGATAAGTGAGAAAATGTCAACGCCCACCGAGGTCCTCTGAAAGGCTGCCGCTCTGAGTTCTCAACATACCTCAGCTTCAGCCGCTCCCTTCTGTTCGATGACAAGCCCGACTATTCATTCGTACCTGCGCCTGCTCTTCCGCAACCTCTTCCACCCGCAGGGATTCTCCTACGACTACGTCTTCAATTGGAACATACTCAAATTCGGTGCAGCCGGGAATCCCGAGAACGTGGACAGGGAGTGGCGATAGCACAAGAGCGAGGAGAGGATGGGGCAGCTCCAAGTGTCCACGACCCGAGCCCTGCCCCTCGGCCGGTCCACGGGGGCCACTGCCAGCCGGCTCCACAGTGCTGTCGAGCCTGTGGCTTCTACTCCAGCCTTCTGCATCCAGCTAGCTGGCAATACTTCTCCCAGAGCGATCTCACGGATCGACAAAGAGAGGAAGGTGAGTAAGAGGCTACACAGGGGAGCTCCCGGCAATGTTTTGTCCTCCGACCTTACCCGGAGGTCTCCCGGATTTCAGCCTCAGAGACGAGCGTGGACCAGTATTTGCTTAGTGTCTTCACTGTATTTTCTTTAAAAAAACAAAACAAAACAAAACAAAACAAAACCAAAACAAAACAATAACAACAAAAAGAGGGGGAAGAAAACCACTCAAAAGAACAAAAAAGAGAAGAAAACCCAGCACAAAACTGACAATGGATTTTTTTTTCTTTGAGTTTTTTTTTCCCAACTGCAAGAAGATGGGATGCCCTCAGCACCGGGGATTATTATCCCTTTGCGTTTCCTGCTGCCCACAACCTTCAGGCTGCCAAAGGCTTCCCAGACATGGGGCTACGTGTGCCAGACGCCAAGGCCCTGACCCAGCTGACACTGGCTGGGAGGGGAACATCTCAGCCTTGAGGGTCCTCCAGTGCCATCAGGAGGTGGCTTGAGTAGCTCGGGGAATGGTTTGATGGTTTGGTTGGTTGGAGACAGGTCCCACCAGGTTCTTGAGCGTCAGAACCACAGGAGACACGCACAGCTCCCAATCCCCTGAGATGAAGGTGGCTGACTTTCTGTGTGGGCTTTTTCTAGTGTCCCCCTGAGCGTTTGGGTCCCTCTTGCCTTTTCAAAAAGACCTTAAGGAGTGGGTGGTGAGGTGATGGGAGCCGAGATTCCTTGTGTGCGTGTGTGTATGTATGTGACCTGTATCTCCCAGGACAGCAGGGACTGGCGCCATCTGCCAGGCTGAATTTCTGTTCTCATTCCTGACAAGGTATGGGGTGGACGGGGACCTTCATGTCCATCAAGAAGGGCACAGAGGGTCCTTGCCACCATTGACCCCTCAGGCTGTCATCAGCCTGTGGCAGCTATCCTCCTATTCTGGCCTTAGGGCAGAATCCTGAAGACTGCTCCCAGAAAGCATCTGGCTCCTGGGTCATAAATGAATTCCCGGTTTTGATACTCCCCCTGGGGCTGTCCCTCCCTGCATCTGGCTGCTGGGAGGAGCCTGGGTCAGGGGTGGGTACCAGGGATTTATCCATCCCTCCCAGTTAACACCTGTTTTTTACTTTATTTTTGTTTGTATTTCCTAATTTATTTACCTCTGTTTCCCCCCCCTTTTTAAAAAAATTTTTCTTTCTTTCTTTTTAAAATTAAAGAGCAAAGCTTTTTATTACTTTGTAATTTAAAAAAACTGAAAAAATACTGAAGAACTTTGGGGGAATTTTGTACTTTTTTCCTGTGTAAATATTGGACTTTTTTGAGGGGGAAAAAAAAAGTAGAATAGAGGTTACCTGAGGCTGTTGGAAGAGAGAGAAATGATGAGTACCTATTTAAAAGTACCTGTTCAATAGGTACAGAGCACCTGTCTGAAATGATGAGAAAGTTCTGGAAATGGATTGTGGAGACTGCTAGTCAATATTGTAAATGTTAATCTTTTTAAATTGTACGATCAAAATTGGTTAAAATAGTAAATTTCATGTTATGTATATTTTACCACAATAAAAATGTACATGATTTAGATAGATATAGGATTTACATTTCTACTAAAGTCAAGCAAAATTAATGCTTATTATTTTATTTAACCGAAAAATCGGTCTTGCGTAATAGATCAAGTAATGCTGGTGTTTGTAACATTTCTTGAAAATAGCATTCCTATTATTAAAGCTGTAAGCTTTCTTTTTCTTGAATTCAGAAGAATATTTTCTATTATCAAACTAAATGATAGTCATTTAGAAAAAAATTGAAATGTCTATCACGAAAACATGATAATAACTACATTTAAAATTTTATCTATTTACTAGTAAATATTATGATTGAAGTAATCAACAAACCCCCAAACTGACAGTGATAAATTGGATATAAGTACAAATATGGTTGAAGAATCATATAGCTTCAAAATATTGAAAACAGCAATAATACAAACATTACACTTGCTGGAAATAATTAGCACAAAATAATATTGAAAACAGGTGAAACTTTACATGGTAAGATTTATTTTGTAAAATACTGACAAAATTAAATATTTCTAACAAAGTTTAAATGTTTAAGATCTTGAATAATTGTGTTTAGTTATGTGAACAACTATAGACAAAACATTGCACATTGACATAAGATAGACTTAGTGAACTTTGATCACTCTTGCACTTTAGGGCCATTATTAAAATATAGTAAAAGGTTACTTGAGCACAAGCACTGCGATACCATGACAGTCAATCTGATAAAGATGGCTGTTAAGTGACTAATGGGCAGGTAGAGTATACAGCATAGAGATGCTGCACAAAGCGATGGTTTACATCCTCTGCAGGATGGAGAAGGATGGTGCAATATTTCATC
The DNA here is from genome assembly GCF_902729225.1 of Pteropus medius. NCBI lineage: Eukaryota > Metazoa > Chordata > Mammalia > Chiroptera > Pteropodidae > Pteropus > Pteropus medius. The sequence continues at coordinate 37,131 of NW_024347838.1, read as the reverse complement.
ATGCTACTTGGAATAGCATGAAATTTAAAACTTATAAATTGTTTATTTCTGGAATTTTTTATTTAATATATTTGGATCATAGTTGACTGTGGGTAACTAAAACCATGAAACAACTGCAGATAAGGGGAGAAGACAGTATTTTTAATGAAAATGTCTCAATTTTGAGATAATTTTGATTATAGTTTTGTATTCTTATGATAAATGTGAAAGTATCAGGGTCAAAATATGAATTACATCAAATAGTAGGAACCAGCTATGGAATCAAGATGTTTTGTAACATCAAGATGTTTTAGTCTTTTGCCTTTAATTTTGGAAGGCTTACATCCTTCTCTGAGAAGCAAACAGATAATACACTTAATTTTGAATAATAGAACTAACTCTGAGGACATAAAAAGCATTTCATTTCAGATAAACCAACACATTTTACTAATTTCTTTTCCCTTTAACAATCTTTTCCATTCTTAAGTGATTACATCATTTACTTTACTTTTAATAAGTTACCGTGAAATGGTCTCAAAATTTTTGTATTTTTGTACTTGTCAAAGTTTGAGGAAATCTAGTTGTATAATATGGTATTATAGAAATGACAAAATCAGTCAGACTTATTTAAAAAGGTAAATACCATATGCTCTTGAGCAGTTATTAAAACTGCTTGAATCTCTATTTCTTCATCTGTAGTACAGATTGAATACACTATAAAGATTAAATAGAACATTCCATTTAAGTCACTTGGCATGTAAATAATATTTGATAAACTATTTGTTTTCCTTCCAATAATTGTGAACCAAAACTGGTTCATAAATTCTTTATTTTGATAAACTTTTATTCAGTTTTGCATTCAAACATCTTTATATTTATATTCCAAATTGAATACTTAACTCATAGTTTCTATTATGAAGTTACATGATAACTGTCATGTATAACCCTGAGTCAGGTGAGTTCTTTGAATTGTAAGGAGTTTGATCAGTCTTGCCACTTCAGTGGGCATTGGTTGTAGTGTAGGCATGTGTCAAGGAGAAAGACAAGACTCATGCCAACAGGAGGATAACTTGTCTGCATGGAGGTTGGTTGTCAAATTAGGAAACTGTGATCCAACATAGATTGAAAGACTTGGGTATCTCATTGTGAAAGACCATTTCCGTAGTTTACAATCTTAATTTCCACATAGTCATATAATAAACTATTATCATGGTTGTTTAACCCACATGTACTTAATGTATAACACGTGCTATATAATGTGAAAGGCTGAAATAAAGAGAGAAGTGGGTTTTTCCTCTTTGATTTTTTGTATGCATGTTATTTCAAAATTTCTAAGACTAAGATAGAATACATGGAAGAATATGAGAGGTGGGAAATAAGGTTCTCACATCTTTTTGGAAAAACATTTTCTTATGAGAGAGTTGTGTGGACATGATAACTGTTTCTTTTGAGTGGCAGATGGTAGATGTTGCTTAAAAGTAGCTTCAAAACATCAAGCATTAATAAAAATCGGTATTGATGAGTGAAACACCATGTTAAATAATTCCTTTTTTATTGTTCCAAAAAAACTGTAAGTTGCAGCACACTTCAAAATAGACTATTTTAACAACACTTTATAGCTCTGAAATGATAAATTATGGTGACAAAATTTAAGGGAAAGAGCAAGGAAAATGAAATCTAGAGACTGGAGTTTTGTTTTTAGCTGTATGATCTTAAGCAAGTCTCTTAAACATACCAGCTAATTTTTGGTTTGCAAACTTAAATAATTTCAAGTTGGTAATGTAAATTGATAATTTTTTGACAGTCAAAGTGAATTTTCACAATCATAGACAGAACCTATATTTATACCTATGTCAGGAGTTGAAAATAGTTGGCTGTGGTTAGGCTGGTGTTTGGATAGCCAAAATACATTTAGGTGTGTGTGTGTGTGTGTGTGTGTGTGTGTGCGCGCGCGCGTGTGTTGCTAATTCGAATATCTTCAGCATTTTATGATGACATACTTTTTGGGATAAATTCAATGTTTAATATTCTATGATTTTTGTAATTTTATTTCTAACTTAACCATCATAATCAGAGAAGCTTTTAAGCTGACTTCTCCTGTTTCTGATTTCACAACATGTAGTCTTTTAGAATTTTGCATTTTTCATAAAAATGATAAACAACAAGCAAATATTACACAAATCTTGGAAAAGCTGTGTCAAAATCATGCTGGTGCTTTATCTCTTCATCTAGGAAAAAAATCAGGATCACTGTTAATACTGCTATGCTTGACTACATTTCATTCTCTAGGAATTAATTTTAATAGATTTATTGAGATATAATTCATATACTGTAAAATTCTCTTATTTAATGCACATAGTTAGTAATTTTTTAGTATATTAACAGAGTTGTGCAATTGTAACCACTATCTCATTTGGGGATATTTTCATTATCTCTAAAGGAAACTACAAGTTTGCATCCATGAGTAGTCATTCTCTATGCCCCACCACTCCCACCACCCAGCCTCTGGCAAACACTAATCTACTTTTTGTCTTTATAGATTTGCCTATTCCAGAAATTTCATATAAATAGAATCATACAATATGTGGCCTCTTGTGTCTAGCTTCTTTCACTTAGCATAATGTTTTCAAGGTCCATCTATGTTGTTGCATGTATCGGTACATTATTCCTTTTTATTGTAGAATAGTATTCCTCTATATGTCATATTTTGTCATATTTTGTTTATTCATTCATTAATTTATGGGCATTTGGGCTGTTTCCACCTTTTAGCTATATAGGTAATGCTATAATGAACATTCATGTACAAGTTTTGTGTGGATGTATGTTTTCATGTCTCTTGAGTATATGCCTAGTTGTAGAATTGATGAATCACATAGTAATTCTATGTGCGATATTTGAAGAAATTGCTAGACTCTTTTCCAAAGTGGCTATATTATTTTATAATCCAACCAGCAATATACGAGGTTTCCAAATTTCTCCTCATCTTTGCTAACACTTGTTATTATCTGTCTTTTTTATATTAGCCTTCTAGTGAGTTTCTCATTGTGCTTTTGTTTTGCCTTTTCCAGATAATTAAATATCTTTTCATGTAACTGTTGGTTATTTGTATATCTCCTTTGGAGAAATGCCTATTCAGATCCTTTGCCCATTTAAAAATAATTTTTTTTTAAAAAAATGTAATTGTTGGGATTAAATTTTAAATGTCAATTAGAGTAAATGCAAATAACAATCATGATCATTTGTGTAGATACTCTCCTTTATGTATATTTATCTTTTCAAAAATACTGAATTATTACAAAATCAGAATCTTCAATAGTCAGCACATATGCATATGAAATGCATGTGGTTTCATTAATAAAGTGAGAATCATTTGCTTATTGATTTTTCAGAATGTTTGGAATGGGTGCATTTTTCTACTATACATCAAAGAAAATGGACTCATTCAACTCAGGTTCCCCTGTAATCTCCCTACTTTATTCAGAATCTTGCCCAAGTTTATGTGCCTGCTATAGCCAAAAAATGAGCCAGTCCCTGTGGCAAACTATGTTTTCTGCAAAATGAGCAGTCTGAGTGAATTTTAGTAGGCAATTCAAATATTATCATTTTATAATAATAGTAATAAAATAAATACATATTTGCTCTTTATTTATTTACTTTTTACTTCCAGATAAAAGCAAGAGACTTTTGGTTAGGTACATAATTAAATTTGCACGAAGAAAATAAAAAACAAAGCTCATATCAAATGATGTTAAAGGTTTATATCCCAACAAATAAAGAGTGACATCAGAAACATGGAAGTGTGAAAGACGTCCCGAGATCTCTCCCCTTGAAACAACAATAAGCTGAACATCTAAAATTCAACAAAAAACACCCAAACTACACACCAGCACTTCTGAAAATGGGATCTGTGCATAAGAAACTACCACAGGGAGCCAAGAGGCTTAGACGCCATCTACTGGAGACCAAAAGAAAAGCGCCTTCTTTGCAGCAGGCTAAAGGAATATCTTTATATAATAAATCTTTCTGGAAAAAATGCAGAAAACACTTCCATTAATGCCCAGGTGGAGAAATAGTCCATTAAACATCATGAACAACCAAGGTGACAAGGCATCTCAGAAAGAAAGAGAAAAATCTCCAGAAAATAAGCTTACAGACATAGAAATATACAACTTAAATGACATTCAGGGTGATACTTCTGAAAAAACTCAGTGAGTTCTGAAACGAGACATATCAACAATTTCAAGAATTCAAAAGAACCAACTAGCTGAGCATAGCAAGGAGATTGGAACCCTCAAAAAGAACAGAATAGATCTTCTGGAGATAAAAAACACATTGCAAGAGTTGAAAAATGAATAGCAAGATTGGGAAATGGAGTTGACCAAATGGAAGAAAGGATCAGTGATATCAAAAATAGAAATCTAGAAATAAATCAGAAGGAAGAAGAGAGAAACCGAAGTATGAAAAATAGTGAAAGAGAAATTCAAGAACTAGCTGATACCATCAGGAGAGGAAAGATGAGAATATGGGCATTCTCAAAGGGGAGGAAAAGGAGCAGGGATTAGAAAGCATTTTCAGACAAATAGTTGACAAGAATTTTCCAAATCTAAGGAATGAGCTGGAGCTTGGAATTCAAGAAGTCAACAGAACACCCAATTATCTCAACCTAAAAAGACCTTCTCCAAAACACATTATATTAAAATTATCAAAAATCAATGACAAAGAGAATTCTCAGAGCAGCCAGGGAAAAAAAGATGATAACCTATAAAGGAAAACCCATTAGATTATTGTTGGACTTCTCAGCACAAACCTTACAACCAGAAAAGAGTGGAATCAAATATTCAAACTATTAAATGAAAGGAACTACCAGTCAAGCATAATGTATCCAGCAAAGTGCTCCTTTAGATATGAGAGAGAAATAAAGACCTTTCCAGACATACATTTTCACAAGTGTGAATCTATCAAACTAAACCTGTTTCTACTTCCATAAGTTGTAACACAGCACAGCTGATATCCCTTCAGGTGTATTGAATTAGTGTTTTCTCAACTTCTTCAAAAATATTCTCACCTGTTTCATGCAGCCTATTCAGAGAGGCTAATTCTCCAGTCACTTCAAACATTGACTCGAATAAACAGGAACAAATGAACAGTATCCTGAAACCTGTCAACTTATTAAGAGCCAAGGAAAACCACTCAAAATAATTTGCCTTCACTAAATAATTTAAATTGACTGTTGATGTTGTTCCCAGTGGTCTCAACACTTTAAGCAGCTGTTCTTACCCAAAGGCTAATGGTCTTAGACAGGTTTATTTTTTCTGGATACATTTTTTTCAGCTGATGTAATCAATCAATGTTAAATTTCTTGCATGGCTAGCAAATGAGCCACTTGGACATATACTTTAGTTGCAGCTTCATTTCCTTCATTTTCTTTTCTTTTCTTTTTTTTTTTTGCGAAGAAATTTTACAATGATGAGATATAGCTTTTAATTTTTGTAGCTTTTCTGATTTTTTTTGTGATTTGGTAATATTGTGATGAGTTTTTGGTCTGGTAATGTCAATATATATTATATTCTTATAGCATAGATCCAGGTTCATTGCATAATAAACATAATGATTTGCCATCTAATTTGATAACAACATAATCCACACTTCATTGTACCTTAAAACTGGAATATTCTGAGTCCACTTTTTTTTTGTTTTGTTTTGATTTGACAGGTATATCCTGGTAATAAAATAATAAAATGTCCCAGTATGGTGATCTGCATGGCACTTGAAATGCTGTCAGTAAAAACGTGTTACTGTGATTTCTAGTGTGTAGCAGCAGTGTGAAGTGATAAAAATGCCACATATAGTCTCAGTTGTGAGTACTCTCTTGTTGTAGTGTAAAAGCAGCCATAGAGAATAGATAAATAAATGTAGCTATATTCCAATAAAATTTTATTTAGGCACACTCAAAAAAAAGATTTATACCGTAATATTATGGATACAATTTCTAAATATGCATTTTCACTTTAAGATTATCTAATAATTTTTTGTTATTAAAATCAACTTTATTGAATTATAATTTATATACAATGAAATTCACTTATTTTAAGTGTATATATAGATGAATTTTGATAAGTATATGCACCTATTAACCAGTTTTACAACCAAGATATAGAACACATCTAACACTACAGAATATTCTTTATGCTCTGTTTCAACCAAATCCCTCACCATGGAAATAGAACTATTTAGTGTGTGTAGATATTTGTCTAGCCTTTTTATGCTCCATATAATGTTTTTTAAGAATAATCCATGTTGTTACATACATTAGAACTTCTGCTCCTGAAAAGTAGAAAAGTAGAAAATTAGAATTTATGATTATATGACATCATTAGAAAAATTTGGTTCTGCATTCAAACACAGTATCTGGAATAAATAACTATATTATAAACTGGAGTTAAGTACAATATGAATTATTCAGTCAATGGCATTCTTGAACACAGATTCTGAAAAAATGAGTTTAGAAAGACTATCATACAGAGATTCCTTGGAGTTTCTATCATGTATTAGGCATAAAAGGCAGATTAGTGTGCAAAAAATGTAGTCACAGCCCTATTTTCTTGTGTCTATAAACTTGTGGGTAGCAGAGCCAAAAAGTAAGTAAAAATAGGAATATACACACTGACAAACAAATGTGAGACAAAGTGCTTCAAAAGAAGCAAGCCAGATTTAAAAGAGAATAATTGAAAGATCTTACTTCAATGTTATTCAAGAGGGAGCCAAGTTATTCAAAGGCTGAAAGAATAGCATTCCAGATAGAGTGCATGAATGGCAGTGGAAAGATGCATCGCTGGAAAGAGTTTCATAATTTCTTTATGAAACTGAAAAATGTCATCTGTGATAATAGCAGAGTAAAGAGGAGAGGAATAGCTCAGGTCAATGACAAGGAAGGTATCTGTATTGCATCTCGAATCAAATGATAAACTTTTGAAGGGTTCTTGACAGGGAATGGAAATATCTTGTTTACATTTTAAGTAATCTTCCTGTTCTTAGAAAACCAATTAGGGGGGATGTGAAAAGAAGACTAGAGAGAAGTTAGAAATCTATTTTTAAATGAGAAATGAGAATGAATCTGATCCTAGATGAGCCAGTAGATATGAGAAGGTGCAGAAGGAAATGAGCTTTGTTTTGGATTTTGGGAAAGATTGTCACAGCAGCGGTCCTTAGTAACCTTAATGAACCATGCTTTACCTCTGTCCACACTCTTGTGTGGCCCTTCTCACATTGATTCTGGACATGGCTAGATGACATGTTTTGACCAATAGGATATTAACAAATGTGATGTAAGCAGGGACTTAAAAAGTTATCTACACAATGGGGTTTGCCCTTTTCTTCTACCCTTAGACCACAATATGAAGAAGCTTAGGCCAGCTTACTAGAGAATTAGACCATGTGTAGTGGAGACAAGCATGTCTTAACAGTTAAGGCCTCCAGACCAACTAGCCAGCAGTCAACCCCTCAGCTAATGCTGCCACTTGAGTGAATTAAGTGAGACCAGGAGAAGAACCATACAGTTGTATCTGGCCCAAATTGCTGACCCACAACTAATAAAATGTTTGTTTTAAGCAACTAAGTTTTGTGGTTATTTGTTTCACAGCAATAGATAACTGATACTGAGATGGAATTAACTAATGGAATGAATAAATTTGGAAAAACAATGAGCCAGGTATGTTACAAAGGTTTCTGCTTGAGTAACAGGGTTGATGGTTTTAACATCTTAAAAGAGGACTTAAGAAGATCAAGGGTATGGATTTAGATATGTTAATTTTCATAGAGTTGAAATCTACAGATATAAATTAGAAAACTAACAAGATAAAGTTGGCACAATACATAGACTTTATGTTTTTGTAAGCCAATACATTTAAAAATGTATTTTAGAAGAGAAACTTTTTACTTTTTGGGGGGATATCATTAGTTTCTTGTGAATAGCAGTGTTTAATTTGGAAAATGTTGAGCAGTCTGATCTCTTTACTTTATAAAGGATTGCCAATGCCAAGGAAGTGAAGTAACTTGTTTGAGGTCACAGAGCTGATTAATGAAGGTCCTCATGGACAAATTGGAGTCTCTTGACTTAATCATTGTCCATGGCCCTTTCTTCATGCTATGGTCTCTTTTTTAAAGATATTTTATGCATTAGAAAATCCTATCATTCCTAGGAGAAGATGGGTAATATCAGTGAGAGAATAGAGATGATAAATACAACACACAAGATGCTCAGTGTTAGTGTTGGGTACTTGGTGGGAATGGGGTTGTGATATGGCATGATGGAAAATCTAATGCACCATACTACAAAGGCAGCATCTGCTCACTTCTAATCAACTGTCAGCCAGCTAGGCAGATCTTATTACTATTTTTTTTAAAATAAGAAACTGAAATCTAGAATTTTGTAAAAAATCTCATTTTTAAATGCATAAATGCATTTAAATGCAGCAAAAAATTTATTGTAAAGAACAACAAAACAGAACATGGAATGGATTCAGTCTCTGGGCTACCAGTTATCAAGCTCTGGAGTGATGTAGGCCTAGGAACATTTGGTTCCAGCAGTGATTGGAGATCATTGGATCATGGTGAACATGGGTCCATCCATGTAAGGACCACCCGGGGGTCTGCATCAGTACCTGCAGATGTCATTGGATAATATGAGCAACTTTTGCATCCTGAGGATACTACATTTTCTAAAACTGAGAGGTTCGATAATTACTCATTATATATGGAAGTCTATGACCCTCAGAACTCTTAAATTGAAAACTTGAAGTTCTTAGATATTAATTATCCTTCTAGAAGTAACTTTCTTTATCCAAAACCAAATATGTTATCTAATGAAGTACATGAATTAGGTATCCTGTAAGGTTCAAAAAAACCCCACTAAAGTCTAGTTACCATATGTTCTTTAGTACTGTGTCAAGTTTATAAGAGAAGACATTGATATTTTGGGTTACTAGAGCATTGCTGATAACTTTACAATGTCTTATGAATAAAGATGCCCAACAATGTTTTATGGATGTAAACGAAGTCAGTTTAACACTTACTGAGTGCTTATCGTGCATGAGGCATTGCAATACATTGTCAGAACAGCTGAAACCCACTTGTAAAATTCAATGCAGTAGATTCAAAATGAATAGATTATTTCTGTTATATTCTATTACTAACTTGGTTTAAATCATGTCTTTCTCATATTAAAAAGTTCTTAAACAGTTCCATAATGTTCAACATACATAATGTTCACCACAATGTCATTAGTAACAGTGAAGAGTTGAAGCATCCAGCAAAGAGCAGAAGACTTGAAAGTTAAAATCTGATTCATGACGGCCCTGCAAGTCAGAAGTAATGCAGTAACAAGAACTGGTTTAAAAACCATCATGTTAATGAAAAATTATGAAACAGAATGCAATTATTAGCAAAATGCAATGATATTTTTCACACTAAAGCACACATACAACTTTAGGTATTGAGGAAGCGTATATATGCATGGAAGGTGAGCTGGAAGAACCCACTCATTACAAGGTAATTAAGACTGAAGTGACTAGATTGGGGTGTTAAGGGAAAATAAAAAAAAAAAAACTCTAAAAAACAAAAAAAGAATCCTGTTCAGGTCAATAATGGTCTTTATGCTATAAACTGGGGGTTTGATCATCTCCAGTTTCACACCTAAGTCACTACAAAAACCTTGCAGTTCCATATTATATGGATGGTATTTTGGAAACTTCTGTTGGACCCTTTTCAGTTTCCTGTCTCTCAACCAACCCCTGACAAACTCCTCAGTCTCAAGGATTCTAAACATCTCTCTCTGAAACTGGGAAATTTATTGCAGGGCTTTGCTTCCTGGCCTCAGCTATGAACCTCCTCACTTGCCTCTGATTAGCTTGATTTCTCTTCCACTGAGCCTTATCTCACCCTAGCCTCCTCTACGCGATGGCTTGGGAGGACAGTCTGGCTGGACTCTGATTTGCCACATACCCTCTCCCAAAACTGCCTTTGTTGTTTTCCTCATGCTGAAGCTCAGACGTCACTTGGTGGGTCAACTCCACTTGGGCTGGGTTCCTGGAAATCATCTGTCCTGTCCGAGGGCCCGGGGTCAATCCTGTCAGCAAGGGGGCCTTGAACACCTGCTCTTCAAATCTGCTAAGGAAAACACTTGATGAGGGAACAGGCTTAAACTCATGTAAGTCATCATGTAGTGATTGACAATGAATTGTATTATGACAGACCTTCATATCTTTGTTAGGCTAATAGCACAAAATAATGGACAGGTATGTGTTCTAGTTTAATTGTGTTTCAGCTCTGCCAAGAAGTAGAGAAGGTGCTAGACTGCTTAACAATGGGCAATGCCTGGCAAACATATGTCAGATGCCAAAGTGCATTGGGCTTATGTATCCTGAGAAACCCAAATAAAAAATAAAGGGACCAAGCTAAAGGGAACACATTTTAGAGAAGGAAAAACCACCATTTAAAAGATGAAGCTATGGCTAAATTCTAAGATGTCTTCAGAAAACAAGGGTATGAACAAGATGCCACGTGAGTAGGTGAACTGAAGTCACCCCACTAGAATGAACAATTTTTCAGACAAACTTGATGAAGTAAGAAGAAAAATAACCCTGCAGACTCAGAAGAAAAACAGAAGGGTAGGGTGATGTAGGCAGGAAATATCTAAAAGATAAAGCCTCAAGGATCAGGGATCTAAACAAATAATATGAAGCCGAAGGTCAGAGGCAGAATGAGGGACAGAACCCCAACAACTGCTAGGAGGAACATTGAGTCTTCTTTGGTCTGGTACTACTCCACAAGTTCACAGGCAGGTCAAGGCGGGTAAACTAGACTGGAGAAAGAGGAATAGATGAACCAAGTGACTGATGACGTTCACAGTCATCTTTAAATTATTGAATCAGCCATAGCTACAAAGACATGACCAGGAACCACGTCTAATCTTCTTAACCAGGAACTGGATTTGGGTTTGAAACTATCAGAAGAAAGCTCTACCCTTGCAGGGTTAATTCAAACATAGCCCCTCCACATACACAGAAGACAAAGAGGACTGCTTGGTCAGCAGCCCCAAGCAAGACAGTGAACAGTTTCCTGGGATGTGCTTACCCGCAGGGACACTTCCCGCTGCTTCTACCGGCACTATCTGCCCTTTGGCCATTCCCACGGACATTATCTCCCTGCTCCGCGGCTGGTCTGGTCCTCCCCAATGCTAGCTAGGCAGCACAAACCTTTGTTCCCCTGGGTGATCCTCCTCCCCTCTGCTTGCCTATAAAACAATGCCTGCTCTTGGCTGGATGCCTTTTCCTGCAGCTCCAACAACAAAGTGCTGAAGCCTTGCTGTATTGTGAGTAATAAATAGCATGTTTCACTTCACTGGTCCTTATGGTGTTTTTTTTTTTTGGAATATCAAAGGCCCAGGTGCAGGTTCCTGGCCTGGAACTCCTGCATTGCAGCCCTCTACCTCCATGGTCACATCTAATTGATTGGCTAGTTCTAAGGCTATTAACCCTTATTGTCTCCCAAATCAAATCTCTGCTTCAAACCCATGTTGTCTCTCTTATTTGCATTATTTACCTTGGGCATTCATCACTTTTATGAGTTTAATTTTTTAAGAATTGCTAAATTTATAGTTTAAAAAAATATAAGACCATATCTTATTTGCTCAGAGGAAAAAGAAGATATAGCAAATGTCTAACATTTTTATGTTGGACTCATTCAGAAATCATATTGGCTAAAAAAAAGAGCCTTTTAAAACATAGAGCTGTTAAACATAGAGCAATTTCACTTGTTCTTTTACTTGTTTCTAAAGGTTGTTCACTGAACTGAGTCTGCAAGTGACATTTCTGTTCATTGGCTATACCACATATATTTTAGGATGTGCTCTTTCTCAGAATTTGAGAAGGTTAAAGCTAAAGCATGTCATCAATCTGTTATGTGTCTGCCAGAAATCCAACTGCAATTGAAGTTTGTGTGATCAAAGGAAAACATCAGAGCAATAACTCTGGCATATGCAGGCACTTAAACATTGAGCTTTTCAAATGGAACAAAAATATGCAGTTTGGCAAATCCAGTTAAGGAAAAAAAATTAAACAGAATTTTATGTATCAATATAATTTTTTTGACTTGCCATCACAAGTACATATATTTTACATTATTATTATTTTTTTTGTGGGGGATGAAGTTTTAAATTTGTTTCCTGGTCTTTTCTTCAGAACCAATTCTAAGGGTTTAAGAAATGCTTCCTTATATCATTGGGTCTTTGTGCATGCTGTTCCCGCTCCCTTAAATACCCCTTCCATCCTCTCATTCACTAATTATTTAGATCTCCATCTTTTCCAGGAGCAGTTCTGAAGCTTCTCCTACCTCTTTGCTCTGGCAAGTTCCCTTCTGTTGGGCATTTTCTAAGCTCTGGGTTTCATTTCAATTATCACAAAGTATAGAGATTTTATTTTGTGATGATTTGTCCTCTCCCTTACTTGACCATAAGCTCCATTAGTGTAATGACCACTTTTTGTTGATTATTGTATTCTTCATATCTGTTTCAATAACTCTTTGCTAGAGGAATGAATGTGCGTAATGCTTATGTCTACATATATATGTACAATGTCTATGTCTGTGTAATGTAGATGCCTGTGTGCATAGTGTGCATCCCTGCATGTGTATACATGTGTGCTGCCGGAGCCAGCCGGCTGAGGTGAACAGAACCTGAGAGGGGGAGAGAGGACTAAAGAAAAGACAGAGACAAGAGAAAAGATCGGGAGGGCGTATAGTCAATGCTGCAGCCCCGTTTATTTAGAACACGCTACTTATAGCATCGCAATGAGAAAACAGCAGTCACAACCCAAGGTCAGCCAAATTACTTATCCTGCAAAACAATGAAGCTCTCACAACTCAGAACTCTCTGCTCTGCAATCAAGCTCCCTTCTTGGAAAATACTGAGTGCTTAAAATAGTTTAGTGCCACTTATCTCAGAGCTCGCCAAGTTAGTTCGGCTCCCAACAGTGTGCAATGTGCATGTTTGTATGTGTGCATGTATGTGTTCTTTCCAGAGTGATGCACAGGAGACTAGAGTACTGCAGGGAGAATGAAAGGGCACATCCTCTGTAGGAAAGAACTCAAAGGGGACACAGTGCAGTGTCAGAGCCTTTTCTGGACTTTCCTACTAGACTTGGACAATCCAACCTTGGGCCGTTCTGCAAGAGCACAGCTCTGGGATGATTTTAGAATAAAAAGCTAAGACTGCAGGAGGACACGGGTGAAGAATGAGTGTGTCAAGTGGATTGTGGTGATAGGAGGAAGAGGATATTCTAGGCTTAGATCAATGCCTATGTAAAGAGGTTTGAGTTTTCCTAAAGATGAATGAAAAGACGGACTGGGACCGTGGAGGTTTGACTCTTAGGGACATGAGATAAATCTCTAGTCAGAAGAGCAGAGATGCCAATAAAGAACACCATGGGAAACTCTTCATCATTTTTCTCTACATGAAATCTTGAAACAGGCAAGTTTATATCAAGTTTCAAGCTTTGTTCACTGTATCATAATTCCTGCTAGAATCCAACCCCGTTGATGGCAGATGTTACAATCACTTATCTTTATGTTTGTGATCTTTTGAAGAATTGAGGGCTGGGGTTGTAAAGTGTTGTAGCAGCACTGGTTTAAGGAAGCAACAGTCCTGAATTCTTTGGATGCAAAATAAAGTGAAAATATTCTCAAGGGAATGCTGAGAGTAAGTGAGAAAAGCACCTACAAAGCACATGAATAGAGCAGCTCATGGGAAAGAAGCTTCCATTTTCCCAATACTACAGGAGGAATTTGATCTCTGTAGAGGAAAGGTGGAGGGTAAACCCTTGGTTATAGATGGAATATCAGGGAATAGAGGGATGGAGAACAGGATGCAAATAGTTGTGGGAAGACAAGGGACACCCTTGATAAGTAGGACTAGGTCCTGAAGGAAAGACTGTAGAGTCTTTAGAAGTTTCTGAGAATCAGCCCAACCAGATAAGATCTGTGGTCAGGTTGACAACTCAGGTGTCTATGTGGAATATGAAAGTGAGTAGAAAATTGTGTAAGGATGAGACCAGCTGAAATGATCAGAACATCAGCCTATTAAAAACAAATGCTGATTTTTTAAAAATAGCTACTTATCAACGATCTATTTTTAAAAATCGATTGTATATTATTTTTAAAAAAGAAAAAGACAACTAAGTAGATGAGCCAGAAAGGCAGAGAAGTGACTCCCATATATTCAGAAAATACCAAAGGACACTACCTGCAGTCAGTGTAAACTTATGTGACTGAAGCAAGTGGATATCTCACCCATGATTGCATTGCACAGAAGTGGATTACCAGGAAATGTGGAATGCTTTTTTTGTGTATTCAATAAATGTGTATTTAGACTATTAGAGAGGAAAAAAGTGAATTAAAGAATACATATACATATTGATCAGAATCTGTTTTCTCTATCAGACTCATCCTCGTAATTTGCAGGTATAGACTCTATAAACAATAAAATCCATTTTATGATTTGTGAGATCTTCCTGATAAGACTTCTGTCAGAATTAAAGGCTAGATCAGCTAGATCAGCACTTATTAGATTTGGCCATATGATAGATTATATGTAATTTATATTACATAAGATCCATGAACTTAGGAAACAGGTTAATTTTGTACCAAAAGTGGATTAATTTCTTTAATATTTTCCAGCTTCACTATAATCTCTAGTATATAACATAATTGATTTCATGTCATCTTTTCAGTTGCTTTCAATATAAAAAGAACTAAGTAACCAAAATATACGAATTCCTTTGATAGGTTTTTAGAGTTATGGTAGTAGAGCTCTTAATACCTAGAGATTTTTATTATTTTTATTTGGTATTTATTTTCAGATATATTTTTACCTATGGTTGTGATTGCTGATTGGTAAAGTTGAGAAAATACTATGCCATGTTTCTTTTAAGCTCCCAAATTATTTGTCTAGAGGAAATATAGAAAATCAGCATGAAGTGTCAGGAGGGCTTTCCAAATTAGAACCTGTAACTATCCTCCTTATAGAGATTAGGAGAATGTAACACCTTTAAATGACTCAGCTAGAAATTGGTGTATCCAGACTTGAATTCTGATCATAAAGCCCATGTTCTTAACCTCTGTGATACACTGCCTCTCTACAAAACAAAGTGATGCAATATTTAGACACTTCATTCTTCCTTTATTTATGAACTTTGTTGGATACCAGAATAATAAAGATAAAAAAGCCAAAGTCTTTGTCCCAATGAATTTCATTATATATATATATATATACACATATATATGTATATATATATATATATAAAACATTAAAATAAAGATTAAACTATACGTAAACATTTGTTTCAGATTTTTTTTTAGCATTCACTTGACAGCCAATGGTGTTAGTACAAAGAACATAGAAAGCTATTAAATAAGACTATTTTTTTTTAAAAGGGGAGTCAGATTCAGAATGTGGAGAGAAATCAGATACTTCTTTATACATATTACTTATTACTTCCAATTCTACATATAAAACTTATAAATGGTTGGTTACTAAAAAATGTTATTAATTTCCAAACTAACAATCCATTTTTCCCATTAAGAACAGTGTTCTAAAAATTAGTTGATATTTCAAAAACATATCAAAATCATGTGTGAAAATGGTTAAAAAATAGAGAACTTATCTTGGACCTTGGCAAATTTCAGATACTGAGCAACTCTATTCCCTAAGCTATCTCTCTTGCATGATCTCTCTAGTGGTTTCATTCTCCACAGTTTCCCTCTTGGTAGAGAAGGACCACAACAGTTCCAAGCCCCACAACCACACTCAAGACTAGAAAAGGAGTTAATAAAAATTGTCCTTTTGGGTTATAAAATTTTAGAAAAGTAGGCTAACATTTCAAAAGTATTCAAAAGACAACTTAAAATGTGGAATCAGCCTTTTACCTCATTTTCAAAATAGTATCAGAGAAAAAAATTTTCCTGAAAGACTGATATCTTATCAAAAATATATTAATGGAAGGTTAGAAATACTAAATTAAAATCATCTGACACTTCCTATATAACACATTTGATATTTTGAAATTGCATTTTTTGTAAATGTTATTTGTTAAATTGAATGATTGTAACCATAGTTGGACTAATAAATCTAGAAGTAAATGAATGACAGTAGAACAAAGGACTCACTAAGATACTTGATATCATCTGTCTCAAAAAAACTTTCACCAATTGGTATACTTTAGTAGAGCTCTGGTAACAAAGAAAGATCCATGTTCAAGAATTCAAGGGATTCAATGAAAATTAGGAGAGTTTTGTTGAGTGAAGAAAGGCAGTGATTAAGTGATGCATCAGACTCATAGAACAGGAATAGAGTTTAGAGATTTCAAAGCTGTGAGTATTCTGAGTGAGGACCCTGAAGAACAGAGGGAATCAGTGACTTGTCCAAGGTCATGCAGATCTAGATGAACCAATGGTCCTCAATCCCACTTCTCTGTCATGACATCAAATAAAGGTTGAATTTCAAGCCCCCCACTCCTGTCCCTCTCTCTTTCCAGAGTTCCCTTTTAAAAATCCTATAAGCATTTTATCTATACTTTGATTCTTTGGTGCCTGCATTTAATACAAAACATTAGTTGTGGAGATAAACTTGATGATATAAACTGGATACAGGTTTCATTTCTTAATAATTTCTTAATAAATGCATACTAGCTTTAATAGACTTCAATGCATTTTAAAATAGTTTAGAGCGTATTTTAAAATTATATAATTGGAATCATCCTAGCCATAAATTTTCCCAGAACAAAATATCTAAAAGAGAAATATTTTAAAGTCAGAAAATGTTGCTGTCTTCTAATCCAAGATTTAGTGATCAATATTACTCTAAAATATTTTTATAGAGAGATGAAAATTTCTTTTTTTTCTTTTTACTTTCATATTTTTGAATATATGGCACAAGAAATATGCATGATTATATTTGAAAAAGTTCACTTTAGAATGCTTTCTCTAGTCACATTTTAAATTATGAAGTCATAATAATGTCTTTTGCAATGTGGCGTGTGTACTTGGTAAGAACAAAGATTTCTTCATTTTGTATATTTGACAGGACACACAGGACTTCATAGAGGATACTTATGTATGGTTTTTATTTAAAATAAAAGAACACAAGGCAAGAAGAGAACGATAGAATAGGAAAGCGCTGAAGTCAAAACATATCCAGGCCCAAGCTCCCCAGGGTTCTTATTTGCACACAGACATATTCATCTCCGGATTGACTTACCACATCTACGTGATGAATTTTGGCTTTGGACTGTTCAAAGCAGAAGTTCTCAGGGTTTTTATGTCCTTCTGGTCATGTAGTCAATCTGGGTGTCCATCCAGGTATCCATATGAAAACTGTATTTATTGAGTACACTGTAACTTAAAAAATTAGAAACATTGAGAATTAAAATGTTTTATTTCTTTCTAAAATACTTAGCAAGAGTGCTTTGAACAGTGCTTGCCTTCTTTCCATTATGTAATCTAGGATATGTTGCAAACATCTTTTCTACGTTTGGAGGAATTATCATGCAACTTTCTTTGGATCAGCTTCCAATATTTTATCCTTTATCCTTTCAATGTTCTGAAATATCTTTGAGAATTTTTCAAATGTGAATTGATTTCCTTATGCATAGCAAAAAGCAAAGGGGTTAAATGGCAGGAACATTACCAAGTCAGGCTCAGGAACGAATAAGTCCATTACTTTTGAGAGTTGACAGAATTGTTATATGTTTGGGAATCTCTTCTCATATAAATCATCTTACGTGTTCGAGATATGTCTGCATTCCAGTGTCAAACAATTAATGTAAGTCCTATTCCTTATGTTTAATTCATGTTTCATTATTTTTTCTGTAATTATGAGAAGTCGTATATTATGAGTAGGAGAATTATTTTCTTAAATAATATATATGTACATAGGCTCACGGTGATTTTACTCTATTAGCAAAGATTTTAACTTTTTTTCTCTTTTTCTCTTTTTCTCCTTTTACTATTTCCATGAAAAGGGGCTGGTGGCTGGTTTCCACTTATGTCAATTAAATACCAGTGGCTGCAGACTGATGTTAGAGAGAGAATAAAGGTCATGGCTATGGTCACCCAGGGAGGATACGAGAGATCCAATGGTATAATCAACTACCTCCTGATATTCAGTGATGGCAGGAGAAATATGGACGAGAAGCCAGCCCCTGGATATGTTCTTTTATTGAAAAATGACATGTGTTATTTTAAAACTATTAACTGAGTGAAGAAACCAAATATACCAATTAACTTTGAAAATATTTTCTAAGACACAGTAAAGGGTATATTGCACTTTAAAATACATGCATGTGTATAATATGAGGGAAAAACAATTTCTGACTGGAGATATAGTGTGGGAGTCTAAGAAATAAACAAGTCATTATAATTTATTTTTATGTTGTTCAATTACACAGCAGTTTGGTGTAACTTTTGCATTACTTTATTCTTTCACTTCCTGATTTGATTTGGAATTCTAAAAGACACTAGGCAGTTAAATGTACAATAAATGAGCAAACATGTTGAGGGACACAACATTACCTTAGCAGGGACTCATGGCCCCCATGTTGTTTTTGTTATTTGGTTACCATGTCCAAGAACCTTCAGGCCATAGAAAACTTTGGGTTTTACTGGAGTCTTAACCACTTTGCATTATCTTGCATCAGTGACATGATTTCTGTTTCTAATTACATGAATTGTCATGCTCCTTTGGGAAAATAAGTTTTTGGATATTAAAAAGGTATTTAATTTATTACACATTTAATAAGCACATAATTAAATATCTTGCTCTCCTCTGATTAACAATGTTAAAACTGTGTTTAAAAAGAGATGCTGGAAAAGAACAACACTGTAAACTTTGTAGCTTCACTGCCCTCCCAAACAAAAACACAAAGACAATTTATAAATGATAGAGATCATGAAATTCCCATTTTCTAGCTACAGAGTTCTGAGAAAAACATCATATCCACACATCATCACCTGACCCTTTGCTTACTCTGAAGGACACTTTGATTGCTTCCATGTCTTGGCCACTATGAATAATGTTGCTATGAACTTCGGTGTGCAAATATCTTTATGGATATGGGTTTTCAAGTCTTTGGAGTAAATGCCCAGTAGAAAGATTGCTGGATTGTATGGTAGATCAATTCTTAGTTTTTTGAGGAACCTCCATACTGTTTTCCAAGGTGGCTGTACCAATTTGCAGTCCCACCAGCAGTGTATGAGGATTCCTTTTTCTCCTCATCCTCTCCAACATTTATTACTTGTTCTGTTGATTATAGCTATTCTAACAGGTGTGAGATGGTATCTCACTGTGGTTTTGATTTGCATTTCCCTAATAGCTAGTGATGTTGAGAATCTTTTCATATATTTGTTGGTCATTAGTTTGTCCTCTATGGAGAAGTGTCTGTTCAGGTCCTCTTTTGTGCTTCCATACAAATCTAATGATTTTGTTGTAGCTTGCAAATATATTTTCCCATTTGGATGGTTCTTTCTTTACCTTGTTGATGATTTCTTTTGCTGAGCAGAAGCTTTTTAGCTTGAGGTAGTCCCATTCATTCATTTTAGCTTTTACTTCTCTTGCTTTTGAGATCAAATTCATAAACTCCTCTTAAAGTCCAAGGTCCTTGAGTTTAGTGCCTATGTTTTTTTCTATGCATTTTATTGTTTCAGGTCTTATATTCAGGTCCTTAATCCATTTTGAGTTAATTTTGGCATGTGGTGATAGACAACAGTCTAGTTTCATTCTTTTGCAGGTGGCTTTCCAGTTTTCCCAGCACTATTTATTAAAGAGGTTTTCCTTTCTCCACTGTATGTTTTTGGCTTTTTTTTAAAAAATTATTTGCCCATATAAATATGGGTTTACTTCTGGACTCTTGTTTCTATTCCAATGGTTTGTGTGTCTGTTTTGCCGCTAATACCATGCTGTTTTGATTACTGTCACTTTGTAGTATAATTTGAAGTCAGGCAGAGTGATGCCTTTTCTCAAGATGGCTTTGACAATTCAGAGTCTTTTGTGCTTCCATACAAATCTAATGATTTTTTTGTTCTATTTCTTTAAAAAATGCTGATGAGATTTTGATGAGGATTGCATTAAATCTGTATAATGCTTTAGGTAATATGGTCATTTTAACTGTGTTGATTCTTCCAATCCAAGAACACGGAATAACTTTCCATTTCTTTGTATCTTCTTTAATTTTTATTAATATGGTCTTGTAGTTTTCATTATATAGGTCCTTCACATATTTTGTTAGATTTATTCTTAGGGATTTTATTCTTTTGTTGCAGCCGCAAAAGGAATTATTTTTTCCACTTCTTTATCTAACACTTCATTATTAGAGTATAGGAACACTATGGATTTTTGAACATCAATTTTGTAACCAGAGACTTTACTGTATTTGCTTATTGTTTCTAGTAGTGTTCTTGTGGAGTCTTTAGGGTTTTCTATAGAGAGAATCATGTCATCTGCAAAGAGTGACAGGTTGAGTTCTTTATTTCCTATTTGGATGCCTTTTATATCTTTCTCTTGCCTGATTGCACTCGCTAGGACCTTCAATGTTATATTGAATAACAGTGGCAATAGTAAACAGCCTGGCTGTGTTCCTAATCTTAGAGGGAAGGTTTTTAGCTTTTTACCATTAAGTATAATGTTAGCGGAGGGTTTGTCATATATGGCCTTTATTATGTTAAGATACTTTCCTTCTATACCGATTTTGTTAAGTGTTTTGATCATAAATGGATGCTGTATCTTGTTGAAGGCTTTTTCTGCATCTATTGATATGATCATATGATTCTTAATTTTTCATTTGTTTATGTGGTGTACCAAATTAATCGATTTGCATATGTTGAACCATCCCTGTGTCTCTGGAATGAAGCCCACTTGATCGTGGCGTATAATCTTTTTAATATGTTGCTGTATTCGGTTCGCTAGTATCTTATTTAGGATTTTTGCATCTGTGTTCATGAGAGATATTGGTCTGTAGTTTTCTTTTTTGTGTGTTATCTTTACCAGGTTTTGGTATCAGAGTAATACTGGCCTCATAAAATGTATTGGGAAGTATTGCTTCCTCTTTAATTTTTTTAAAGAGTTTGAAGAGAATAGGTATTAAATATTCTTTGAATGTTTGGTAGAATTCACTGGTAAAACCTTCTGGTCCTGGACTTTGACTTTTTGGTAGGATATTGATGATTGTTTCAATTACCATAGTGCTGATCGATCTATTTAGATTTTCTCGTTCTTCTTGATTCGGTCTGGGAAGGTGTATTTATCTAAGTACTGGTCCATTTCTTCTAGGTTATTAAATTTGGTGTTATATACTTTTTCATCGTATTCTTGCATGATCCTTTGTGTTTTTGCGATGTCAGTCGTAATTTTCCCTCTTTCATCTCTGATTTTTTTTTGTGTGTGTGTGTCCTTTCTCTTTATTCTTTAGTGAGTCTAGCCAGGAGTTTGTCAATTTCGCTTACCTTCTCAAAGAACCAGTTCTTCATTGCATTTATTTATTTATTTATCTATCTATCTATCTATCTATCTATTTATTTATTTATTTATTTATTTATGTTTTCAATTTTATTTATTTCTGCTCTAATTTTGATTATTTCTTTCCTTCTGTTGACTTTAGGTCTCATTTGTTCTTCCTTTTCTAGTTTTTTAAGATGAAGCGTTAGGTTGTTTATTTGGGTTTGTTCTTGCTTTTGGAGATAGGCCTGTAATAATATGAACTTTCCTATTATGTCTACTTTTGCCATGTCCCAAAAGTTTTTATATGGTGTACTATTATTATCATTAATTTCTATGTAGCTCTTGATTTCTCCTTTTATTTCTTCTCTGACCCAGTTATTCTTCAGTAGCCAGTTGTTTAATCTCCATGTATTGTGTTTCTTTCTGATTCCTTTCTGCAATTGATCTCTATTTACAAAGCATTATGATCAGAGAATATGGTTGGTATGATTTCAACCGTCTTATATTTGTTGAGACTATCTCTGTGTCCCAGTATGTGAATGATTCTTGAAAATGTTCCATGTGCACTAGAGAAGAATGTATAAGCAGCTGTTTTTGGTTGGAAGGCTCTGTAAATGTCAATTATGTCCAGTTGTTATAATGTGTAATTTAAGAATGTTATTTTCTTATTGTTATGTTTGGATAATCTGCCCATCTTCAATAGTGGAGTATTTAGGTCCCTTACTATGATACTGTTTTGGTCTGTTTTTTCCTTTAGTTCTGTTAGCAATTGCTTTACATATTTCGGAGCTCCCTGATTGGGAGCATAGATAGTAATAAGTGTTAGGTCATCTTGGTGTATGATTCTCTTTATTATAATGAGATGTCTCTTAGTATCTTTCTTTATCTTTTTAATTTTGAAGTCTATTTCATCCAATATTAGTACCGCTACTCCTGCTTTCTCTGAATGCCATTTGCTTGAAATATCATTTTCCACCCTTTCACTCTGAGTCTATATTTGTCTTTGGAGCTGAGACCTGTCTCCTGAAGGCAGCATATGATTGGGTTTTGTTTTTGATCCAATCTGCAACTCTGTACCTTTTTATTGGTGAGTTCAGTCTATTTACATTTAGGTTGATTATTGTAATATGAGGTCTTATAGCCTTTTTATCTTTTGCTTTCTGGTAGCTCAGTATTTCCATTGCTTCTTTCTCCTTGTGCTTCTGTTTTATTTTGGTTAGCCTTTGTGAGTTTCCCCTGTAGTCCTTCTTGTTTTAAGT
The DNA here is from genome assembly GCF_902729225.1 of Pteropus medius. Taxonomy (NCBI): domain Eukaryota; kingdom Metazoa; phylum Chordata; class Mammalia; order Chiroptera; family Pteropodidae; genus Pteropus; species Pteropus medius. The sequence goes on along the minus strand of NW_024347838.1, from coordinate 14,355 downwards.
TATACTGTGGTTTTGAATCTTTGGCATGTGGTTACCATTATGAATATGTAAAGGATAGTTATATATACACAGTCATCCATTTTCTTCTATGCGTGCCTCATCTCCATTGCCCTTTGTGAATTTGTATCTTTGAATACCCCCCTTTTCAGGCATTGTTATCTCAATTTGTTCCTATGTATGCTTAATGTTGATTTTATATATATACATATATATGCTTGTATATACAAACATGTATATATATATATATATATATATATATATATATATATATATATATATATATGTAACAATGCTTTTCTTATTATTTAAAAAACATAATATCTTCTGTTGCCTGTCTAGCCTGATAGTCACTTTATTCCTAATTATGTTTTTTTTTTTTTTTTTTTTTGTCATTTTGTTTTAGGCTAACTGACCCTTTTCAGTATCTCTTGTAGTGCAGGCCTCATAGTGGAGAATTCCCTCAATTTTTGTATGTTTGGAAAGGTCTTTATTTCTTCTTCATATTTAAAGCAGAGCTTAGCTGGATACATTATTCTTGGCTGGTAGTTCCTTTCATTTAATAGTTTGAATATTTGATTCCACTCTTTTCTGATTATAAAGTTTGTGCTGATAAGTCCAATGATAATCTAATTGGTTTTCCTTTATTAGTTACCATCTTCTTTTCTCTGGCTGCCCTGTGAAATTCTTTGTCATTGATTTTTGATAATTTTAATATAATGTGTTTTGGAGAAGGTCTTTTTAGGTTGAGATAATTGGGTGTTCTATTGACTTCTTGAATTCCAAGCTCCAGCTCATTCCTTAGATTTGGGAAATTCTTGTCAACTATTTGTCTGAAAATGCTTTCTAATCCCTGCTCCTTTTCCTCCCCTTTGAGAATGCCCATATTCTCATCTTTCCTCTCCTGATGGTATCAGCTAGTTCTTGAATTTCTCTTTCACTATTTTTCATACTTCGGTTTGTCTCATCTTCCTTCTGATTTATTTCTAGATTTCTGTTTTCGATATCACCGATCCTTTCTTCCATTTGGTTGACTCTATTTCCCAAGCTTGCTATTTCATTTTTCAACGCTTGCAGTGTTTTCTTCATCTCCAGAAGTTCTATTTGGTTCTTTTTGAGGGTTTGCTCTGCTCATCTAGTTGTTTTTTCAATTTTGAAATTGTTGATTTGAGTTGTTTTAGATGTCACTGAGTTTTTTCCGAAGTACCATCCTGAATTCTCTGTCATTTTAAGTCATATATTTCTATGTCTGTAAGCTTATTTTCTGGAGATTTTTCTCTTTCTTTCTGAGATGCCTTGTCACCTTGGTTGTTCATGGTGTTTAATGGACTATTTCTCCCCCTGTTATTAATGAAAGTGTATTCTACTGTTTTCCCAAAAAGAAGTTTTATTATATAAAGGTCTCTTTTTAGCCTACTGCAAAGAAGGCACTTTTCTTTTGGTTTCCAGTAGGTAGCATCTAAGCCTCTTGGATTCTTGCTTTATATAAAGTCTTAATAACGCTTTTTAAATTTTCTCGTAGATATTTAATCATGCTCGCTACCCTCAGTTTCAATGCCTGTCAGTGTCAGCGACAGTCTCGGCAATGTTTGCTCAGATTCCCTTGAGGCTCCGCGGTGATCGCTCTCGGAGGGTATGGGTGGAGGGGTCCTCCGGGTTGAGGTTTGGTGCTGCAGCTGAGCCTCGGTTTTGCAACCGCGGCCGGCAAAAATCAGCCATTGTTCCTCTGTGTTCCCATTTTGTTTCTCTACTTTCCGTCCTGATGACTTGGCCCTATAGCTTTTCCAGGCCGGCTGTCGGGAACTTGCTGCAGGAACTCACCGCTCCTTCTCCCCTCCCCCTCCTCCTCCAGGATGTTCCAGTGGCTGCTAGATGCAGCTTCTTTATTACTCCTGGTCCACCGCCCAACATTTGGTGTTCTGATCTGTGGTAGCTCATGTGCAGATCCCATGCTCAGATGTGCTGGTGTGCAGTTTGGTGTTTTTTTGTCGAGTTTTATATGTTCAGCTTATTTTTGTTTCAAGGGGAGAGATCTGGTGACCTTTCTCACTTTGCCATGTTTCCAGAAAATTTTGTAAGTAGTTAATGTTATTGCCCGTCAAAGATATAGAACCCACTAAAAAAAAAAAAGAAAAAGAAAAAAAAATCAGAAAATCACCCCAATGATTGTTCAAATTCGAGGCACAGGATTTTAGGAATTTATAGAATTAGTCATGATAGAAGCCTGAAATGGATCCTGAAGAACGCCTTTTTCATTTGTTAAAGCAGAATGTTTCAGGAAGCAGGAACAAGATTAACAAAAGCATAGAAAGTGGAAGCACAGAAAAGAGTGAGGTGACCTTGGAAACTGGGGTGGAATATTCCATTAAATGGGAACTTCAAAATGAAGATGAAAAGACGGAATACAATGTAAGCTATAAATTGCAAGGACCAAGGCTCTCATGTTTAGATCATCAAATTCTCATAAAAACATCTTAGAGTTTCTTGGTAAGCTACATTAGCATTTCAGTTCTAGCGCTTCTTGCAATCATCATTCTATTTATTTGTTTAATAAGTTAGCAGTTGAAATTGAGGAACATAACCTTAGAAATATGAGCTGAACCAGGTTTGTCATCAGATTCTAGTCTACATAATTTCTTTCTGTTAACAGAAATTGTCTGAGTCTAACCACCACCCATGTTAATGTTGACTCTTACTGAAGGTCCACATCCTTTTATCTCCAATTCTGAATTACAGAACATTCTGAAAGAAACAAGGACTGTTATATTGTCAAAACCTGGCTGGACCTGAACTCAATAAACAGTAAAGCCTCACCTAATTGATGATATTTATTAAGTCTTAACCTATTTAATGTGAATACTCATAAGTTCTTTGAAGAATTGTAATATACGTGATTACTACCTAGCAATCAATATGAGATATACATACAATGTAACCTTTCTAACTTTGAATTCTGAATTACATCTGGCACCAAGGACTGCCAATTACCAAAAGTTAGTTGTCCAAATGGATTATTTTCAGCTTCTGTTACTTATTAATATAAGCTTTATGCTGGCTGCTTTCATGGCAGTTAATGTAAAGCATTACATTACATGGTTATGAATGCTATATTCAAAAAAGACACCCTTTTATTAAACAAGAGTTTCTGATTTTTTTCTTAATTACTCAAGAGCTTTACTATTTATTACATTTCAGGCAACAGTATGTTATCTCCACGTCACATATTCTTATGACACGTGCATGGTAAATAACCTCAGTTAAGTGTCATGCATGCCACTATTCAAGCAACATAGAACTGCTGTTTATGCTAAGAAGAAAGGCAGATGTGTGGGAGATGCATGCAATTGTGTTTTCGCTTATTGTTTGTTTAAGGAACTGTTTGCCTAATAATTCCAGATGCTCAGAAGCAGCATCAGGATAAAAGATTACTTAGAAATCCAGCCTAAAGGTGGTAGATTAACATCATGCTTTGGATCATGCTAAGGGATGATCCAAAGACATTCTACTGACCAAAATAGCAGGTTGATGATCACTGACAAGTCACTTTCCTTGATAATTTAGTTTCTAAAAATTTTAGTAAGAATTAAGAATCAGAATCTCCAGAGAAATACATGACTCCTTGATTCATTGTGAAGAGTTCTTGAGGCTGCCCTGATATATCAGTAGACTTAAAGCTAAGTTCATTACTGTCCATTTTAAAAGAGGCTATTGTGAGCTGGGCCCTGCAGAGCCCTGGAACTGTCATCAGATACCATATCTGCTCCTGCTAAGGGGCCTGGTAGCTGCCAAAACACATTGGCAGAAAACTTAGGCGTTTAGTAGCTACAGACCAGGCCTTGACAGTGTTCTAAGGTGGGCAGTTTCCTCCAGCCCCTCCATATCTTTCTCAGTACATCTTTCTACTCTCTTGGTTCTACTACTCTTTTTGCCATGGTGCTGGGAGCTGTTCTAGTTCGAGTCCACATACTCTGAATTGCTTTTTTCTTCCTTCCCAGAAGCAGTGGTCTAACACTCAAAGGACAGTCTTCAGAGATGGCCACAGTTGATGGTGTCCACTGCACTGAAGCTCTATCAGTAAGGTGCATCTGGCCCAGGGAACATTTAGTACCTACTCTACCATGGAGACTGTTCTCTAATAATACCCGGTTGTCTTTTCTTCTCTTTCTATTTTACATTTGCTTTCTTCTTCCTTAATATTTTTTTCTCTTCTGACCCTCTCTTACTTGTTATGTTATACACTGCTGCACAACAATGTTACCACAAACTTAGCAGCTTAAAACAATGCACGTTTATTATATCATGAAGTACAGGCATGGCTTAACTGGGTTCTATACAAGGCCACAGTCAAAGTGTCAGGCAAGGCTGCGTTCTCACATGGAAGCTGGACTAGGATTCACTTCCAGACTTACTTGGATATTGGTAGAATTAATTTTCTTGCAGCTGTAGAACTGTTGGCCCTGGCTTTATGCTAGTGGTTGGCCTGAGGTTGCCTTAGCTCCTAGAGGCTGCCCATTGTTCCTCACCATGTAGGGCTCACCAAAATAGTGGCATGCTTCATCAAAGTCTGCAAGAGAAAGTCTCCAGCAAGACAGGTTATTATTTTATGTAAGTCAGTTCTGCATATATAATCACACATATCTTCTACTTTTGCTGTATTCTACAGGTTAGAAGCAAGTCACATGTTCCTTCTACACTCATGTATAGGGAGCTCTACAAGGGCACATTAGAAGACAGGAATCATAGAGCCTTACAAGTCTATCTGCTACGGTATGCCCTCTGACCCCTGATGATTCGTGTCCTTCCCAAATGTAAAATACATTCATCCTATCCTAAGTTCCCCAAGAGCTTCATCCCATGATAACATTTACTCAAAGTCCAGAATCTCATCCAGTAGATCAGTTCCAGGTGAGGTTGAAATGCTGTATAAGGTTCCTTTTGATCTGTTGATTTGTAAATCTACAAAGCTAGCAGCCAGTTTTAAACTGAAGTTATCTGTACCCAACATGCAGAGGTGGGATAGCTGTCTTTAAACATCTTTAAACATTCCCATTCTACAAAGGGGAAAATGGAAAGTACAAAAGAGTAAGAGGTCCATATCAAGGGCCTATATAACAACTATATAACAAGGATCCCACTTCTTTCAGTTCTGAAAAGAGCCAGACAAATGTTGGGTATATATTAGGTTTCAAAGAGTGGGAATAATTTTCCATGGTTCTTGTCTCCCCCTCTGGGTTCTTGGCTCAGCCATGTGGATCATCTTCCCTTTCCCATGAGGGTGATACATGTTTGTAGTTGAGTACTTTTGTCAGCCTTCTTCCTGTCAGTAGACTTTTAGGGTTTTGACTACTCTTTTTCATTTTGTACTCTCTTTAGTCCTTTCATTCTTAGCTGGCAATATTTTTACTGATATAATTTTATTAAGAACTTGTGAGTCTCCCATGGATTTCCTGGGGTTCACAACTGTAGACTAAGCCAAACCTCCACATCTTTTCTTTACCTTGGGTTCCTGCTGAGAAGACTGAGGGCCAACATTTTAAAGCTTCTTTGAAGCCCTCTGGTGTTATTGAGAGGATCTGTGAGGAGACCTTGATCACCTGAAAAGCCCTTCTAGATTTGCTAACCATTTGATCTTTCTGAGGTTTAACAAAATTTGTACTTACACCTTTGACTTTTTCTCTCTGTCATCTGGAGAAGATGAAAATTTTCGAAATCACTAAAACACGGCTCTTTTTTGTTTAATAGTTTTTCCCCCAATTGTTGTCTCTCCTCTCACATTTTACAAATAGCAAGAACAAACTAGAAGATACCTATGTCTTTTCTTGGACATTTCCTTAGCTATAAAACCAAATTTATCACTTACAAGTTCTATTTCTCAAATAACTGCAGGAGACAATTTCTTTAAGCTCTTGAAACTATGTAACAAGGATCCCACTTCTTTCAGTTTCCAATCACATGCTCCTCACTTCCTTTTAAACCTCACCAGCAACATCCTCGATACCAAAATTTCTACTCACAGTCTGTTTCAGGCAATTTAGATTTTCTCTCTCATGCTCCTTAAAATTCCACCACCCTCTACTCATGTTTGTCACGCTCACATTTGTAGGTAGACCTGCTCCTTCTATTCTTGACACTTTTCTTTAGATTAGTCCTGGAAATTTTTTCAAGGCTCAGACATTTTTGCAGTCAAAATCCTCCTTGATAGTTCTTCCTGGTATGGACCCCGAGAAGAAAGGTTTATTTGATGTGAACCTCGAGAAGGAATTTATCTATTGAGACAGACTTTCCATGGTCAGCCGAGGGCCCTCATTTTATGACTAATAAACAGCCTAGGGGACATTTGCTGAGGGGGCTCCTCACATTCTCTGTACACCAGGAAGAACTTCAGATTGAACTATTCACTTCGCATGCACTATGCCCTGCTTGTTTATGCCATCTTGTCAACCGCTGTAGGTAAACCTTTGTTTCTCTTTCTACCAACAGACTGAGACCTGCCATGTCCAATCAGAACTGCTGCATAACAACCAATAAGAATATGTAGTACTGACCAATCAGGACAGCTTGATTCAGATCAATCAGGACTGTATGGATTTGGAAAACTCTTTTACATAAAATAGACCTAATCAGAAATCTGGGTAGGAATTTTCTGTTAAAAAGATAAGCTACCTCTTTGTCTCAGTGGAGCACACTTTTGGTTTCCACTAGAGGCTGTGTTTCCTCAGTCTACAAACTGTTTTACCTGAATAAAGGTTTTTCCTTTCAGCACCTCTGGGAATTTTGGTTTATACTGGGTAAGACAAAATTGATGTTTAGTACCATTAGGATGAGATAAATCTTAACTATATATTGCTCTTATAAATAGAATATTGGCTTTTAAACAGTCACCATCTCTGCCTTAAAAAGTGGTGACTCTAGAGATTCTTTATACTTTTTTTTGTCCATAATTTATTTCTAGACACTCCTATATGAAGTAGTTCCAAGGTAAGTTCATTAAATCTTGTTTTAAACATATACTATGTGACACGAGGAGATCCCTTGAGCACTCTGTGATCACTGACTGACTATAGCAGATCAATAAATAAAATTGGAATTTAATTGCATTTAAACATTTCTGGGTATACTTGCATTTAAAAAAGCTAATTATATAACCATGATGGTTAATTTTATGTATCAGTTTGACTGGGCCAGGGGGTGCCCTGATTAAACATGATTCTGGGTGTGTCGTGAGGGTGTTTCCAGATGACATTAGCATTTGAATCAGCACACTCAGTAAAGCAGATGGCTCTCCACAGTGTGGGTGGGCATCATCTAATCCACTGAGGGCATAAGTAGAACAAAAAGATAGAAGAAGATTGAATTCTCTGTCTGCCTATGGAGCTGATACACTGATTTTCTCCTGCCCTGGGACTGAGACTTCTATGATTGGTTTTACTGTTCTCAGACCTTTGGACTCCAACTGGAACTCCACCACTGGATCTCTTGGGTCAGCAGCTCACAGACTGCCAATCATGGGACTTCTCAGTCTCCATAATCACATGAGCCAATTCTTCATAATCAATCAATCAATCAATCAATCAACAAATCGACCAGTCTCTCACTCTCTCTCTCTCTCTTACACACACACGCGCGCGCACACACACACACACACACACACACACACTCACGACTCTGGGTGTGTCTGTGCGGGTGTCCGATTGCTTCTGTTTCTCCAGACGCTGACTAATACAATATACAATAATTGTGCACGAGGTTGGCTTCTCAGTGTGATTAAATGGTAAAAGGAAAAGGGAACAGTAATTAAAAAATAAAAAAGATTTCAGTAACATTAAAGTATGAGAGTTTTGATTGTTCCTGTTTTGAGCAACTATGTAAGCCCTGCAGAGTTGTATGGGACTTCCTAAATAAGTCTCCCTTTGAATCTCAGTGATTCAGCACCTTTCCTGACTATGTCAGTCACTATGAGAGACTATGTCTCACACAGAGACTATGTCTCTCCCAGCTCTCTCCCTGACATGAGCTTAAAAAATATCCTCCTTTTCTCCATTTGAAATCTTCTGAACTGTGAATATTTCTCCTCTGGTAGCTGTGCCTTTCAGTTTATTCTTTCAGATTCATACCTGTCTGGGTTTCATAGACCCTAGGAGATAGCTAATCATGTAGTCTGTAACAATCTTATTTTGACTTATGTATCGTCCTAAGAATCCAAGCATAGCCAAGCTTTTCAGTAAGAATGAGCCTCAGTAAGAAGTCAACTGCCAGAAGCTGGCCAAGTGCAGCAGCCTTCAGACAAAGAGCTCTCAGATTCTGGCTAAAGTTTTATTTTTCAGATAGAAATGCTTGTGTACATCTATAGAAAATGTCCCTATAGAAAATGCACTCAACACATTTCTTTGACTGGATTTAAAAAATCTTTACTGAGTGTTTTAATCTTTTAGCAGCTTGCTCGTATTGATAGAATTAAAAGTTGATTTGGTTTAAGATCAATATTTGTGATTTTTCAAAGTATCACCGAAAAGTAAATGCATAGTTTTTGGATTAAATTAATGCCTCGGCTGGGATTTGAAAATTGGCTTTGTTATTAACCGTGCATTGGGGCAATTCAACTTTTGCAAACTCCTATTTCCTCATTTATAAAATGAACATATTTTTTTGCATGGATTAAATGAGAAAATCCATGCTCAATACCTGGCACTCAGTAAGAGTCTTCTATGCTGTTGTTGTTTCTCTTTTTATGAGCATCTTGGTGTGTGGTGATAGACAATAGTCTAGTTTCATTCCTTTGCAGGTGGCTTTCCAGTTTTTCCAGCACCATTTATTGAAAAGGCTTTCCTTTCTCCACTGTATGTTTTTGGTTCTTTTGCTGAAAATTATTTGCTCGTATAAACATGGGTTTACTTCTGGACTTGCCAATACTTGAAAACATATATCCAAAAATATATTTGCACACTGATGTTCATAGCAGCATTATTCATGGTGGCCAGGACATGGAAGCAACCAAAGTGTCCTACGATAGAAGATTGAATAAAGAAGCTGTGGTACATATATACAATGGAATATTACTCAGCCATAAGAAGAGATGAAATACTGCCATTTGTGACAACATGGATGGACCTCGAGATAATCATGCTAAGTGAAATAAGCCAGACAGAAAAAGTTGAAAAACACATGATACACTTATATGTGGGATATAAACCTAAAAACAACAAATGAACAGGACAAACAGAGACTCATGAACATGGACAATACACTAGTGGTTACCAGAGGGGAGAGGGGAGGGGGAAGGTAGGTGGGGTGAAAGGGGTCAAATATGTGGTGGCAGAAAGAAATCTAACTATGGGTGGTGAACACACAATGCAATATATATCTGCCTTACTGTTGAATTGTATACCTGAAAATTACTGTCACCATAATAAAAATAAATAAATAGAATAACAATTAAAAAAAGAAAAATAGACATCTTTTCTTATCTAACAGTTGGTTTGTATTACCTCTACCTAGTTTTGCTCACATATGCACAAATATATACATTTTTTAATGGAACTAATGTAATATAAATTGTTGATGTCTTATTTCCTCCAAATCTACTAGTCTTGAGAAAGCAAATTAAAAAGAATTTGTAGACATGAAATCCAAAGCAAATATGAGATTGTATTTGACACCCTCCCATGAATAAATCCACATCTAAGGACTTGTTGCAATTCATCATTCAGAATTGATAAAATGTCTTAAAACTTATGTCTCATGTGATATTAGCAATATAGTTCTCCTTTCCTCATTCCTTCTTTATGTCACTGTAAGGTCCAAGACCTCAATTTCTGACTTTTCTTATGACTTGGTCTCAGAGGAAATGAACTTGGAGATTCCTTTATTTTGGTCACGATAACCTCTTTTTGAACTATTATTCCAATATTTTAAGCCTCCTTCCTAAGTCTGTTCTTACTTTCCCAAGTTATCGAGCACATTCAACTTGAAGAGGGAATAAAACAAGAAGCATAAACATTAAAAGAAAATAAAATCATCACTATTTGCTTCTTGAAAATGCAAGCCAATATATTGAAAAATGATAAATAAACATTAAGAGTATTTAGTAAAGTCCCTCCCTAAAAAATAATTTTAAAAATATTTTTTACTTATGTAATTAGTTTAAAATAATAAAATACCAACACTAATTTTAATGAAATATGAAACAAAATTAACAAGAAATATTTCTAGATTTCAATGAAGAAGTATTCAAAACACCATTGAAGGGCAAAATATGTTTTTAAAAATTCCTCCTTGGATATCAGCACTTAATATATAAAGATGTTAATTCTCCCTAAATTAACACCTAAGTAAATTGAGATCATTCCATTTTTGCCTTAAAATGTTATATGCAAATACACTCAAGGCAATTAATAAAAGTAATAGTAATAAGAAGAATTAGTCTACAAGTATAGGAAAATAAATTATAAGCTTGGCTCTAGCTGTGAGATACTAGCATATCAATACTGAAACCAGTGAAGAAACATAATAGGGGCCCTTAAAATATTCAAATACATGTACAGATTTAGCATATAATAAATGTAGTAATTCAGTTCAGGGAAGAAAACTGAATTATTCAATAAATGGTATAGGGACAAACAGCCATCTAGAAATACATAAATCAAGTTAGATCCATTCTACATATATTATATTGAATTAATCTATGATAGAGTAAAGATTTAAAATAAAACAAATAGAGAAATGATGAGACAAAATCAGGGAAAATGATTGTGTACATAATGCGGAGTGGTCATGTACTTTATTTTATTTTTGCAATTTATGACAGCATTTTTATTTATTATTTATTTTCTTATTTTAGTTTTTATTTTTCAATTACAGTTGACATTCAATATTATATTAGTTTCAGATGTACAACATAGTGGTTAGACATTTATATAACTTACAAAGTGATCCCCCCAATACATTCAGTACCCATTTGACACCTTACATAGTTATTACAATATTATTGATAACATTATCTATGGAGTAATTTACACTCCATATTTTGTGACTATTTTGTAACTGTCAATTTGTACTTATTATTCCCTTCACCTTTTTCACCCAGCCCCCTCAACCACTCCCATCTGGCAACCATCAATTTGTTCTCTGTATCTATCTATGAGTTTGTTTCTGTTTTGATTGTTCGTTTATTTTATTTTTTTAGGTTCCACATATAAGTGCAATCATAGGGCATTTGTTTTCCTGTGTCTAACTTATTTCACTTAGCATTATACCCTCTAGGTCCATCCATACTGTCTCAAATGTCAAGATCTCATTCTTTTTTATGGCTGAGTAATATTCTATTGTATATATGTACCACTTCATTATCTCTAGGCACTTGAGGTTGCTTCCATATCTTGGCTATTGTATAGGAAATGTCCTCCTTTGTCTCTTGTTAAGCCTTTGTTTGTTTGTTTATTTATTATGTAATTTTATTTTTATTTATTTTTAACATAATGATTAAACATTTATATACCTTACAAAGTGATCACCACAATAAGTCCAGTACACATCTAGTACTATACATAATTATTACAACATTATTGACTATATTCCCTATGCTATACTTTATATTCCATAAATATTTTTATAACTGGCAGTTGGTACTTCTTTTTTTAAAATCTTATTTTAAATTTAAAGAAAGTTAGACACTTATACAATCTATGAAGTGATCTCCCTGATTACTCTAGCATCCATCTGGCACTACACACAACCATTACAATCATATTGACTATATACCCTATGCTATACTCTAAATCCCAGTGAGTGTTTTGGAACTGCTAATTTGTACTTCTTCATCCCTTCACCTTTTTTATCCAGCCCGTCAATCTCCCTTCCCTCTGGCAATCACCATATTGTTCTCTGTATCTGTGAGACTATTTTTGTTTAGTTTGTTCATTTTTTTTTGTTCCTTAGATTCCACACATAAGTGAAATCATATGGTATTTATCTTTCTTTGTCTGACTTATTTCATTCAGCATAATACCCTCTAGTTCCATTCATGTCATTGTAAATGGTAAAATTTCATTTTTTAATAGCTCAGTAATATTCCATTGCATATATGTACCATAAATTCTTTACCCAATCATCTATTGATGGGCACTTAGATTGTTTCTACATCTTGACTATTGTGAATAGTGCTTCCACGAGCATAGGGGTGCATAGATATTTACAAACTAGCATAAAAACAGACATATAGATCAATGGAACAGAATAGAGAGCCCAGAAATAAGTCCACGGCTATATGGTCATTTAATCTTTGACAAAGGAGGCAACACTATACAATGGGGTAAAGACAGTCTCTTCAACAAATGGTGTTGGGAAAACTGGACAGATACATGCAAAAAAAATGAAAGTGGGTCACTTTCTTACACCACATACAAGAATAAACTCAAAATGGATTAGACTTAAATGTAAGACTTGAAGCCATAAAACTTCTAGAAGAAAATATAGATAGTGAACTCTCTGTTATTGCTATTAGTACTTTTTTTCTGATGTTTCCTTTGACAATGGGAACAAAAGAAAAAAATAAACACATAGGACTACATCAAACTAAAAAGTTTTTTCACAGCAAAAGAAACCATCAACAAAACGAAAGATGACCTACTGATTAGGAGAATATATTTGCCGATGATACATCTGACAAGGGGTTACTATCCAAAATTTATAAAGGACTCATACAACTCAATAACAAAAAGACAAACAATCCAATTAAAAAAATGGGCAGAAGACCCGGATAGGTATTTCTCCAAAGAGGACATACAGATGGCCAATAGACATATGAAAAGATGCTTAAGATCACTAATCAGCAGAGAAATGCAAATTAAAACCACAATGATATATCACCTCACACTTGTCATGTTGGCTAGCATTAATAAATCAACAGAACAACAAATGTTGGTGAGAATGTGGAGAAAAGGGGACCTTCATACTCTGTTGGTGGGATTACAAATCAATATAGCCACTGGAAAACAGTTTTGAGGTTCTTCAAAAAATTAAAATAGAACTATTTTTTTCCCTTGGTATCTCCTTATTTATTTATTTATTAATTTATTCATTTATTTATTATGGTAACATCGGTTAATGAAATCCAGTAAATTTCAGGTGTATACACACACACACACACACACACACACACACACACACACACATATATATATACCTTACTGTTAAATTGTACTGTTAAATATATATTAACTGTTAAATATATATATATACATATTGCATTGTGTGTTAACCGCCCATAGTTAGATTTCTTTGTGCCATAACATAGTTGACCCCTTTTACCCGTTTACCCTCGTTACCCTCTGGTACTCACTAGTTTATTGTCCATGTCCATAAGTCTCTGTTTGTCCTGTTCATTTGTTGCTTTTAGGTTTATATCTCACATATAAGTGATATTATGTGATTTTCAACTTTTTCAGTCTGGCTTCTTTCGCTTAGTATGATTATCTCAAGGTCCATCCATGTTGTAGCAAATGACAGTATTTCATCTCTTCTTATGGTTGAGTAATATTCCACTATATATATGTGCCACTGTTTCTTTATCCAATTATCTATCATAGAACACTTTGGTTACTTTGTTGTCCTGGCCACTGTGAATAATGCTGCTATGAACATCGGTGTGCAAATATCTTTTCAGATGTTTGTTTTTAAGTCTTTTAAATATTCAGTAGAAAGATTGTTGGATCATATAGTAGATCAATTCTTATTTTTTTGAGGAACCTCCATACTGTTTTTCCATAGTGGTTTTACCAATTTGCAGTACCACCAGCAGTGTATGAAGGTTCATTTGTCTTAAATTTTGTTGTTGTTGTTGTTATTATTGATTTGTGTGAGTTCTTTGTATATTTTGGATATTGAGCCATTATCAAAAACATTGATTGCAAATATATTTTCCCATTTGGATGGGAAATTTTTTCATTCAGATTGTCTCTCTTTGCCTTGTTGATAGTTTCTTTTGCTGTGCAGAACTTCTCAATTTAATACAGTCCCATTCATTTACTTTTGCTTTTATTTCCCTTGCCTTTGAGGTCAAAATCATAAACTTCTCTTTAAGTCCAAGGTCCATGAGTTTAGTTCCTATATTTTCTTCTATGCTATTTATTGTTTCAGGTCTTATATTCATGTTCTTAATTCATTTTGTGTTAGTTTTGGTGTGTTGTACGGGTAACAGTGTAGTTTCATTCTTTTGCAGGTGGATTTCCAGTTTTCTCAAAGCCATTTATTGAAGAGGCTTCCCTTTCTCCATTGTATGATTTTGGCTCCTTTGTCAAAAATAATTTGCCCAGGTAAAAGGAGGTTTATTTCTGGACTCTTGGTTCTTTTCCACTGGTCTGT